>NC_141535.1:81835000-82210000 GCF_021556685.1 Rattus norvegicus
CACTATTATTGTGTGAGGTGCAATGTGTGTTTTGAGCTTTATTAAAGTTTCTTTTAAGTATGTAGGTGCCCTTTTATTTGGGGCATAGATATTTAGGATTGAGGGTTCATCTTGGTGGATTTTTCCTTTGATGAATATGAAGTGTCCTTCCTTATCTTTTTTGATGACTTTTAATTGAAAATTGATTTTATTTGATATTAGAATGGCTACTCCAGCTTGCTTCTTCTGACCATTTGCTTGGAAATTTGTTTTCCAGCCTTTCACTCTGAGGTAGTGTCTGTCTTTGTCTCTGAGGTGTGTTTCCTGTAGGCAGCAGAATGAAGGGTCCTCGTTGCATATCCAGTTTGTTAATCTATGTCTTTTTATTGGGGAGTTGAGGCCATTGATGTTGAGAGATATTAAGGAATAGTGATTATTGCTTCCTGTTATATTCATATTTGGATGCGAGGTTATGTTTGTGTGCTTTTCTTCTCTTTGTTTTGTTGCCAAGACGATTAGTTTCTTGCTTCTTCTAGGGTATAGCTTGCCTCCTTATGTTGGGCTTTACCATTTATTATCCTTTGTAGCGCTGGATTTGTAGAAAGATATTGTGTAAATTTGGTTTTGTCATGGAATATCTTGGTTTCTCCATCTATGTTAATTGAGAGTTTTGCAGGATACAGTAACCTGGGCTGGCATTTGTTTTCTCTTAGTGTCCGTATGACATCACTCCAGGATCTTCTGGCCTTCATAGTTTCTGGCGAAAAGTCTAGTGTGATTCTGTAGGTCTGCCTTTATATGTTACTTGACCTTTTTCCCTTACTGCTTTTAATATTCTTTCTTTATTTTGTGCATTTGGTGTTTTGACTATTATGTGACGGGAGGTGTTTCTTTTCTGGTCCAATCTATTTGGAGTTCTGTAGGCTTCTTGTATGCCTATGGGTATCTCTTTTTTTAGGTTAGGGAAGTTTTCTTCTATGATTTTGTCGAAGATATTTACTGGTCCTTTGAGCTGGGAGTCTTCACTCTCTTTTTCATATTATCCTTAGGTTTGATTTTCTCACTGAGTCCTGGATTTCCTGTATGTTTTGGACCAGTAGCTATTTCTGCTTTACATTATCTTTGACTTTTGAGTCAATGATTTCTATGGAATCTTCTGCTCCTGAGATTCTCTCTTCCATCTCTTGTATTCTGTTGGTGAAGCTTGTATCTACAGTTCCTTGTCTCTTCTTTTGGTTTTCTATATCCAGGGTTGTTTCCATGTGTTCTTTCTTGATTGCTTCTATTTTCCATTTTTAATTCCTTCAACTGTTTGATTGTGTTTTCCTGGAATTCTTTCAGGGATTTTTGTGTCTCCTCTCTATGGGCTTCTACTTGTTTATTTATGTTTTCCTGGCATTCTTTCAGTGATTTTTGTGTCTCCTCTCTATGGGCTTCTACTTGTTTATTTATGTTTTCCTGGAATTCTTAAATGCATTTTTGCGATTCCTCTCTGTAGGCTTCTACTTGTTCTTAAGGGAGTTCTTCACGTCTTTCTTTAAGTCCTCCAGCATCATGATCCAATATTATTTTGAAACTAGGTCTTGCTTTTCTGGTGTGTTTGGATATTCCGTGTTTGCTTTGTTGGGAGAATTGGGCTCCAATGATGCCATGTAGTTTTGGTTTCTGTTGCTTGGTCCTGTGCTTGCCTCTCGCCATCAGATTATCTCTAGTGTTACTTTGTTCTGCTATTTCTGACAGTGGCTAGACTGTCATATAAGCCTCTGTGTCAGAGGTGCTGTAGACCTGTTTTCCTGTTTTCTTTCAGCAAGTTATGGGGACAGAGCGTTCTGCTTTCGGGCTTGTAGTTTTTCCTATCTACAGGCCTTCAGGTGTTCCTGTGGGCCTGTGTCTGGTATTCACCAGGCAGGTCACTTGCAGCAGAAAAGTTTGTCTTACCTGTGGTCCTGAGGCTCAAGTTTGCTCGTGGGGTGCTGCCTACGAGCTCTCCGTACGCCATATGGAACCCTGGTGCACAGAGGCTCCCCGAAACGGCGGGGGTGCGGATCTTCCTGGTTGCTGCTGCCGCGGAGAGCTTGTAGGCAGCACCCCACGACCAAACTTGAGCTTCTGGACCACAGGTAAGACCACCTTTTCTGCTGCAAGAGACCTGCCTGGTGAACTCAGGACACACAGAGGCAAAATTCCTCTAGGACCAGGCACTTCCTGTGTTTACCAGGAGTTCCAAACCCGAAGATCCCGGCCTGCAGCAGCTCTCTGCTCCCAAACCCCGTGGGAGAGAGACCTCACCGCCTGGTCAGGTGGGCACTCCTGAGGCTACAGAGCAGAAGAGACCACCAACACTGCCTACCCCTGCCCACATCCCTGGCCCAAGAGGAAACTGTATACAGCCTCTGGGTTCCCGTGGGGGAGGGCCCAGGAGCGGCAGGACCCCTGTGACTGAGACACCTCAGGAACCTGAAGGGACAGACTGGATAAACAGTTCTCTGCACCCAAATCCCGTGGGAGGGAGAGCTAAACCTTCAGAGAGGCAGACACGCCTGGGAAACCAGAAGAGACTGCACTCTGTACACATCTCTGACGCCAGAGGAAAACACCAAAGGCCATCTGGAACCCTGGTGCATGGAGGCTCCCGGAAACTGAGGCACAGATCTTCCTGGTTGCTGCTGCCTCCTCTCCTATCTTGATCCACTTCTTTTTTGTCTCATCAGAAAAGAACAGATGTCTAGGAGATAGCAACAAAACATAACAAAATAAAATATACCACAATAAAAAAAAATCATCAAACAGAAGTTGGACAAAGGCAAACCAACAGAAGGAAAAGAGCCCAAGAGAAGACATAAGAATTTTAAATGAAATAAAGTAAAGATACAATAAAAGAAAAGAAAAAAAATGAATCGGAGACTCATTTGTTCACGCACTCAAGTTTCCCATAAAAATGCTAAAGTGACACATGATCAAAATATGCACAGAAATTGTGGCAGTATTATAGGAAGAGAAAAATGTTTTAAGAAAGTTGAAGACAAGGAAGGGCAAATAGGAAGGGACAGAGAGAATGACGGAAGGGACCTACAGAGGCAAGACAAATTGAATCTTAGGCCCTCACATCTGATGTCTACATGGCAAAAGGGATATACAGTATCCACCTTCAGTCCTTCAGGGTTGACTGCTAATTTTTGTGACATGGGTTCAACTCCACATTCCTGGCATAGAGGAACACAACCTTGGCAGAAGCAATGGATTTCACAGTTGAAAGGTAGGGTCCGATTTTTCTTCACTTTAAAAGAAAATATAACTCCAATCTCAATATATGTATAGAAAGTCAATAGAGAATGATCCTACAAACAAGGTATCTTGAGATCAGCTCATCTTTTTATCACCCTATTAGAAATTAAGTGTAAGTCATTTCTCTGGGTATTTCCTTGCCTGTCTCTTTATATCACCAACCTGTTACTCTATTTAATACTATATTTATGATAATTTTTTGTAAAAATTATATTACATAGCTCAGTCTTGATTTATAGTTTCAATTACATTTTGATTCATGGAATTTTCTTAATCAATGGATATTGCTAATCTAACCTTTATGAGGTACATTCTGATGTAGGACAGAAGATTATGTCAATTATTTCTGAATATGGTAGTAAACTTGTGTCTGAGAGTTAGGTATCTATATCAAGCAGTTAGATATTAAAAGGCATAACTTCATAAATTTTATTTTACTTCTTACTTAGGTGGTAAATTTTCCACTTTTAAAGTTAATTAAATATAATCCATCACTTCTCTCATTGTCTCCTCTCTCTTACAGCTTTCATGTCTGAGCTCCTCTCCCCTACTTCAGAGACTCTTTCTCTTCAAACACTGTTGTTTCACACAGATATAAGCAAATCAACACATAAGTATGACCTATTGAGTACTTTCAGACTTGCTTGCATGTGTATGTTTTTAGGGCTGACCTAACCAAGCAAGCTGCTAATCCTGGGCGAAGGCAAATTCTTCACCTCTCATTCATTTAGTTGTGTATTGTTCATTAAATTGTGCAACTCTATTAGGTTGTTCCCGTTTCAGCATGGGTGTCAATTGCTATCAGAAGTGCAAATCAAAACAACCCTGAGATTCCACCTCACACCAGTCAGAATGGCTAAGATAAAAAAACTCAAGTGGCAAGGATGTGGAGAAAGAGGAATACTCCTCCACTGTTGGTGGGACTGCAAACTTGTACAACCACTCTGGAAATCAGTCTGAAGGTTCCTCAGAACATTGGATATTCCACTACCTGAGAACCCAGCTATACCTCTCCTGGGCATATATCTAAAGATACTCCAACATACAACAAAGACACATGCTGCACTATGTTCGTAGCAGCCTTATTTATAATAACCAGAAACTAGAAAGGACCCAGATGACCCTCAACACAGGAATGGATACAAAAAGTGTGGTATATCTACATAATGGAATACTACTCAGCTGACAAAAACAATAACTCCATGAAATGGAGTGAACTAGAAAATATAATCCTGAGTGAGGTAACCCAATCCCAGAAAAACACAATGGTATGCACTCATTGATAAGTGGTTATTAGCCCAAAAGCTCGAATTACGCAAGATTCAATCCACAGACCAAAGACCACATGAAGCTCAAGAAGAAGGATGACCAAAATGCAGATGCTTCCATTCCTTCTTAAAAGGGGGATCAAAATTATCCATAAGAAAGGATATGGAGGCAAAGCTTGAAGCAGAGACTGAAAGAATGGCCATTCAAAGCCTGCCCCACATGGGGTCTGTATATATACAGCCAACAAAACTAGATAAGATTGATGAAGTTAAGAAGTGCATGTTGAAAGGGACCAGATATGCCTCTCTCTTGAGAGACACAACCAGAGCACGTCAAATACAGAGGTGAATGCTAACAGCAAACCACTGAACTGAGAACAGGACCCCCTTCAGGGGAATTAGAGAAAGAATCGAAAGAGCTTGCAACCCTTTAAGAACAACAATGCCAACGAACCAGAGATCCAGGGACTAAACCTCTACCCAAAGACTATACATGGACTGACCCTGTGCTCCAACTGCATGGTGCCCTTGTTGGGGCACCAGTAGAAGGGGAAGCCCTTGGTCCTGCCAAGGTTGGACCCATAGTGCAGGGGAAGTTAGGGGGCAGGGTGGTGGTAAGGGTGGGTGGATGGGGGGCACCCTTATGGGGGAGGGGAAGGGGAAAGGGGGTTTATGAACAGGAAACTAGGAAAGGGAATAACATTTGAAATATAAATAAAGGAATATATACAATTAAAAAAAGAATTATTCATACCTTGTTTAAGCAGCCATATTGCTAAGTTTTCCTGGGCATAGCTTCCCGGCTATGGCTAGAACACAGTCTTACAGTAAATTTTCTGGTTCTTTGGATTTTTTATTCCCGTCACTTCTTCTACAAAGTTTTAGGATCATGGTGTGCAAGTGTTGTTTTGCAGATGTATCACTTGGGGTTGGCCACTCCAACATCAATGTTTGCTGCATTTTGAACTAGTGGATTCCTTTAAAAGTCTCCAATGGCTGTAAAAAGAAGCTTATTTGATGAAGGGTGAGATTTAAGTTTATAGGTGACTATAAAGATACGTGTTTAGAATGCAGTTAGGAATTATGCTTGTGTAGCAAAATACCAGTAGAAGGGCCTCCCCTAAGATTCATGGCCACACTATCCATGCACAGATGGCTGTGCTTACAGTACTAGGCAGGATTTACCTTGTGTTAAATGGACCTGGCATCCAGTCAGTCCGCTGTTGGTTACTGCCAAGAAATATGTGCTATTAATGCCAACTTAGGGACATCTTTACCATTTTGGTCATTAATGTGGTTCATAATCAACATAAAGAAGGTAGGGCTACTGATTGACTAAGTCTCTTGGCAGCATATGCAGTACCTTCTAGTACTACTAAAGCTGTTTCCCAAGAAAGAGACTTTGGGTTAAAACAAAACAAGCTTCTAGCAAGGCCATTTTCTCTATGTGTAGGAAGATCCTAGCCTTTCTCCTTGCAGAGCCTTGTTATACACATTGCACTTACCTGACTGCAGATTAAATTTGTGCTTTGACTGTCAGCAAAACCCTTTCTACTTTTACTTATCAGTATCTCTGTCTCCTCTTCACTAATTACAAGTACATCAGTCATGGGACTGTGCAGCTATCTTGCTTCAGCATAATCATATTATAATTAAATAGCTCTTTATTGTCTTGCTATTGTTTTTTCTTTTTTTTCTGTTTTCTTTTTTTTTATTAACTTAAGTATTTCTTATATACATTTCGAGTGTTATTCCCTTTCCCGGTTTCCGGGCAAACATCCCCCTCCCCCCTCCCCTTCTTTATGGGCGTTCCCCTCCCCATCCTCCCCCCCTTGCTGCCCTCCCCCCTTGCTGCCCTCCCCCCAACAATCTAGTTCATTGGGGGTTCAGTCTATAGTATAGGGCTTCATATTAAAGGGAGTTAGAGTAAGAAGAATATACACTTGTATATCTAATTTGATAACCATAAATATGGAAGGGATAGTGTTGTCAGCTCTTTCATAATTGTCCTTTTTTGGGGGTATTTTTCTTACATTCAGTTTTCCTAGAACTGTAATAGGGTACATGTATAAACAAAACCTAGAGATGTCTGGGAAGCATTGGTGTTACCAATAATTTAGATTCTCTAGAGAGAATATATGGTCAACAATCATTTCTACCTTTAGAAATAATATTCCAGATCTGACTGAACAAAGGTTTGACCAAGCAGTAAACCATTCCTATGATTTCTACTTTAGTTGCACAAAGATAATGCTAACACTGAAGATGATATTTATTACATGCAGAGCAGAAGAAAAATGTACTCTCTAGTCAGAGATGAGAATCTCAACACAGATATTCTGGCAGATTGTGAATTCAGAATCTTCTACAGTATTTACACAGTGTAATGTATGCAAAGTAGCCAATTCAATCTTTTTTGAGAGTTTATTCATATATCCTTTGTGGTACTATAAAGATTATACTCTCTTTTATGGAAATACCACAAATGATAGGGCCATGAATATGATCATTTATTTTTTCCTTATTTTATCACACTAAGTCAACCTTAGATAATATTTGGGTATTATGTTGTGTTTATTTATGTTTTATAAAATAGAGTTGGTATGTTGAATGAAAGGGTTTGCATATTCATCAAATGTGTTACTACTAAGCTATTATCTCAGCCTCAAAGTCTATTTACTTTACAAATGTATAAACTTTTACACTGTGTGTGTGCATGCCTGTGTGTGTGCATGCCCATGTGAGTACACATACATAAACATCCATGCACATGAATGTTTTTGCTATACATAATTGTAAGTATGTTTATGTATGTGGCATACAAAGATACAGATAATGGTATATCACATTGGTTATATAGAAGATACACAAAATCATATAATTCTTGATATTCTATAATTACAAAAGTGTATAAATATTGATAGTTGATGACACTAAATGTTTATATTTTAGTAAAAAGTTAAAAGTAAAGATGGTTATGTAAGACATACTGATTGGGAACACACATCTTTATATAAACATCTGTCAAAATATATTTTTTAAACATATGATGTAGATTAAAGGCAAAATGTATAGAAATAAATTACAAAAGATAAAATGGAGTCATTTGCATTGCTATTTGAGCTACTGGACTATTTTTCATTTAAGATTGTAGGATATGCTTTATGGAAAAAAGATATTTTGAATTCAGGATAAGTAAGATTTTAGAAGGCCTAAAACATATTTTGTGCAAAATCTATTTATCTTTATTGTAGGATAGTTATTTTAGAATTGATATTTGACTCATGTGAAAGTAAATTAGTAGGCATCCATCTGAATTAACAATTACAAGTGTTTGGAGGATGTGAGCTGACTCAAGGTGTGATAGTCTTCAAGGAGGGCAACAGCCCTTTCTATTGTTTATCACACTGGGTAAGGTTAAAGGGTCATCTTGAGAGAGTCCTGTGTTTCTCTTACCATTGGCCATGGTTATTTGGAGATAGCGGAATTTTGACAGAAAAACCCAGTAAAAAGTAGATAGAACCTTTTTGATTCTGGTTCTCTAACTAGAGAAATTCGTAGATCCATGAATTTGCCTCATAATCAGTAAGGAAGAAAGGGGAGATGTTCAAAGATAGCAACACAAACGGAGGTTACTCTACATGAAGAAAAAACTCAAAGCTACTTTAATGAGATTCAAGTTAACATAATTAAGCCGTCTTAGTACAGAGAATAGCTGAGAGGACGTGGGAGCATATTTCATAGGTAAAGGTTTTGGTCATTAATATCACATTCTGGGAGGAAATGAGGAGACCAGAGCAAAGGGTATTAGTGCACTGCTTCTCTTCATAGTCAGATCTATGATTGGAGCATAAAGAAGTCAGGTACCTGTCATCGCTGCTTTGAACACAAAACCATCAACTATAGGGAGGTAAAATGAGACCAAACAGTAAAGATATCTTTCTATCTTGGATGTTGACTTATACGATCAAAACCCTGTTAAATGGAATCCTGTTCTTCCACAGGCAGGGAAATAATTAATGAAACAAGCCTGATTTAAAAAAAAATGGGTGGAAAGAGGAGGTTTCAATTTAACCAAAACAGATTTTACCAAATATATGTGAATTTAATGAAAGCAAAATAAATTTCTCTTCTTATCTATGAGAGCTTGATAAATCAAGCTTTTTCTACTGTAAATTTGATTTATTGGACAACTGAAAATCAGGGTTCCATTGTTTAAGCTCTAACAAAAACATGTATTCAGAACTCCCTGGGAGAAAGCCAATTATGCTGCATGAAAAGCAAATGATCTTTGGAGCTGGGCCAGACGTGGGCAGCCAGGTAAAGTGACAGAAAGTAAAACTGTAGATAGGATGTGAATGTGGGGGGTTCATAAGAATAACAGTTGATTTCTGCATTCCAGTTCCTGACTTAAGATACTAAAAGCTGTGCTGACTTGAGAGCAGTCTATTGTCAAAGGTGATTGCCTCTGATTTCAGCATTAAGGGCCTTTCCATTTCAATTCTGCTTCCGGCAAGACTCTTGATGGACGGGCAGAAAGAATACTTGCATCAGCTCTTCTCTCTTTTAATCACATTGTATTTTTGCATTTAAGCCAAAAAATCTTAGGGGAGGGTCAACCTTGACTTATGAAACGTAAGTCACACATGGGGGATGTGTATGGAGCCCTGTGAAACAACAACTCAGAAAGAGAAAATCCAGTCTTGCACAAGGTCTTGCACACATGAGCTAATGTCGCTGTGACTGTAAGAAGAGTATTTGCTCATGATCAAGCCAACCAAATTCCGGCATGGAATAGGAAGGGCTTGTGAAGTCGCACACCTAAGAAAATATTGACAACTGACTGCTATTAGCGGAGGGAGGAGATGTCTACTTCAAGGATGTGACCTCTGAAAGGTCACTCTTGCTCCACAAGAGCTCCTTAGATCATTTGGTGATAATTGGTTGGTAGATAGGGAAGAAAGTAAACAGGAGGTAATGGTAATAGATTTGTTCAAAGTCATCTTATGTATGTATGACATTGTCAATATAATTAAAGAATTTGGAAAAATACTATTTCGTCTTCCCTGAAAAGTGGTTTGTAACTACTCTTTTTATATCAATTTAATTTCAATATGCAACAGCATGTTTTGGTATCACAGTCTGACACAATGAGTTGTCTAACTTTGGCTTCTTATTTACACACACACACACACACACACACACACACACGCCACACACACTTTGGTTCTGAAGTTATTCTTATTCTTTGATGCCTTTATAGTTAGTAACAAAGCAAATCTATAATATTCATATTTAATTGAATTTTTAATGAGTTCAGGAAATCTAACCAGAGATACTTGCTGCTGCTCTTTAACTCTTCCTTTGTTACTGTAGATCCAAATAGAAATGCTGATAATAGGACCTTACAAAGGCACCCATTTCTTAACCAAGAGCCCTATTACAAACCTGAAAGCTGACAAGTCTTATGTGCCACTTTCAATTCCCATAGGCATAAGAAAGCAATTGTCTGCTGATTATGTCAGGCAGTCTGTGGTGTTTTCAGTTTTGTCCTCACTCATTTCTAGCATGTTCAACTTATTTTTATTTTAGATCATCTGTCTCTCTCAATACATTACACATGGCAGTACTTTCTTCTTGTTATTTGATACTCAGGGAAGAATAATATTTAGCACTAAGGAGATAGTATGATGTTAGTTGAATGTTTTAGAAAGTATTTATATCTGGGCCTGAAGTTTCTACCACACCTTAGCTATTTGCATTTCCAAATGAAAAACACACACAACCTTTATATTTACAATAAGTTTTAAACTACACAAGAGCTGGGGAGGTACTACCGATGTTGTTAGAATCTACTTTCCTTTCAATAACCCCAAGGTATTGCTTAGTATATATACCTGTGCTGCTCTTAGCTTCAACTGGGCAGCCCTCAGGGCCACATCCCAAGTCCTGTAGACTCCTAACTCATGGCATCTCATCCTTCCTCCTAACCCATGGTGGCTTCCCCTTTCTCCTCCTGCACTCATCTTCTCCCTATAGTTCTTCTCTGACACCCTGAAACCTAAACCCCACCTATGTCTCTTCTGATCAGATATTGGCTATTGGCATCTTTATTTACTAATCGGAAATAATTTGGGGGCAGGGTCCCTTAGTGTCTACATGTAGACTTCCTTATCTCTGAGGCAATAAATCTTGGGGCCCCAACATTAGCATTAGGCTACCCCACTACAGTTGAGTTAGCACAACATGCTCTGTTATCAATGTGTCTATGTAGCAGAATCATTTTTACTCCTTTGCTTTACCTATTGTGTTATTATTTAATAGAATTCAGCTCACAGACAGAAAAAAAAATCTGCTGGTGAGTTACAAAAAAAGATACCAGGGAGTTAGGAGAAAGAAAATGTGTACAGAAACACATGGACAATGTTCAATTTCATGATGTCATATGTTTATCAGTATACTGACCCCTAACAGATTTGTTGACAAGGTAATGACAATATGGTCAATGGCAATTGGTCATGATCATTGAAGTGGAACTCATTCAAGTGGTGTAAATAGTCCAAAGATAGGAAGAACAATATTTTAGTTAAAAGTAATAAATTGCAATTTTGAAGTAATGAAATTCCAGACTATACATGAAATAAAATGATAGACTATAATAATTCAAAGTAGCAACTGTTCCTTGCCAAAGGAGGATAATTGATATGATTATCCAATTAGCTTTAATTTGTAAAGTGAATCTAGAATTAATGCATGACTTTATCAATTCCCTAGTCCATTGATTTTTTTTTTTAGCTAGATTCCTTTTAGGAGTTACTTAAATGCATTCATAAAAGTGAGGTTGCTTCGGGCATTGAAGTAGAGACAGTGGTACTTTAACTTGTTATGAAGGTTTATGTTCTGATAGAATTAATTTTACCTGTTCTCCTAATGACTTCATAGCTGTGTTAACAACCATCCATTGTAATTATATCCAATCCACGACAGATACAATACTCTTCTCCAGCATGGCCTGCAGGCAGCATTGACTTGCTATCTTTGTGGACTTTAGGCTTCGGCTCCATGAACGTACTTTATTACTCGTGTGTGAGATGCGCTTGGTTACTATTCTCTGCATTCAGCTTGGCTGAATTAACGTTACTGTTGGTTAGCCACATAAAAAAGTCTATGTTTTTCAGTTCTTGTATGTCATTTATTTTACTATCCAAATGATGACAAGACTATAACTGTACTACATTAGTAAGTGCACTGAGTTAAAAAATTGTGAGTATTCATGAATTTTTCTCATACTGATAGCATTACCATTTTAGAGAATAGGGGGAAAAATCTGAAGAGTGACTAAAGTTTAAAATAATACATTTAATTTTTCAAAATATTTTAATAAAATGTGTCTTTAAAATTAATATTAATTTTTCTCAGAGAGAAATAAACATTAAAAATCTTTCCAAATAAAAAATCAAAATATATGGTTAATTATTACTACCAACCTATTAAAGCTGTTGGTATATAGCAGTTTTATTTTACAAATCCATAGATAACTTCAACTGGAAATGCTGAAAGTAATAGAACATCCAAGTCACTAAACTACATAAAACTGTTTATCTTTTAAAATTTTTGCTCAACAATATTTTCTAATATAATTTGAGTGAATGTAGTATTATTTGACTAGGAAGAAATAAAAACAAATGCCAATAAATAGTTCAGTTATAGAAGCAACAAACATATAGCCATTAATTATTTTACTAAATAGTAATAGAAGAATATTGTGGTTTATACTCTACTCACACATTTTATTTTGGATTTGCTATAGACTTTGTCCCTGCTCTGCAAGAACTCCTCTGAACCTCATCTCTTCTGTTTGTGAATGTGAGATCATCAACCAAACAAGGTTGACTCAACAAGGGTCACATACTCAACTAGGGTCACATTCTTAAAGAACATTGGCTATATCTTCCCAGAAACCATGTCAAAGCTCCTCTGATAAGGGGGGGGGGGTGTCATGCATCCCCCTTTTCTGCCATGCTAGATTGTTTACTGGCTTGATTTGGTAGGTGTCCTGTGTAGGGAGGCACTGTGGACTCAGGGCTGCTGTGAACTCAGAAGTGTAATACTGTCATCAGAAGACACAGGTTCAATCTAGTTCTCCCAGATCTATGGTTCTCACAACTTGCATCCTCTCTTCAAAGTCTCTCAGCTTCCATTATCATTACTTTGTGCAGGAGTGTACAACACAGAAGCTATGTCAGTCAGAAGACAACATCGCCGTGCTAAGTCTCTACTGTCATTTTTTTAAAGTGGTCTCCAAAGGTCAACCTTAGTTCATGAACCTTTCATATCAAGAACTTATACCACCACTGTAAATTTAAAAAACTATAAATTTTGCTTATCTAGTTTATACAACACTGTCTATACAACAATATTTTTTTCTGTTTTGGTAAAAATGGGTTTGTAAAATTTAATTGACTTTTCATGAAGTATTATCTTTTTTAAAATATTCAATTAAAATGCAATAATGTGCATAAAGAATTCTCAAGTCAATTGTTTAGGAATTGAAAAACATCATGCCACTTACTGATATTTAAATAATGATGCTTTAACTACATAATTAATAATAATCTTTAAATATGACAAAATACAATCTTAACCATAAATAATCTAAATTAGTATCCAATAATGAATTTATATTCAGTATGTTTTGACGGAAATAACTAAAATATTTATCAATTATATCATTCCTCTGACTAATATCAATTCAAAAGTTTGAACACTGGGTCTTAGGATTGTAAAAAGTTTTGTGGCACTCATATACTTCTATCCAAGGGCAAGTGTTGATTCTTTATTTTTTTATTGGATTTTTTATTTACATTTCAAATGATGTCCCCTTCCCCATCCCCAAGTGCTGATTCTTTTTTTTTATTATTATTAACTTGAGTATTTCTTATATACATTTCGAGTGTTATTCCCTTTCACGGTTTCCAGGCAAACATCCCCCTCCCCTTTTTTATGGGTGTTCCCCTCCCCATCCTCCCCCCCTTGTTGCCCTCCCCCCAACAATCTAGTTCACTGGGGGTTCAGTCTTAGCAGGACCCAGGGCTTCCCCTTCCACTGGTGCTCTTACTAGGATATTCATTGCTACGTATGAGGTCAGAATCCAGGGTCAGTCCATGTATAGTCTTTAGGTAGTGGCTTAGTCCCTGGAAGCTCTGGTTGCTTGGCATTGTTGTACATATGGGGCCTCGAGCCCCTTCAAGCTCTTCCAGTTCTTTCTCTGATTCCTTCAACGGGGGTCCTGATTCTTAAAATAAGACCTTAACCTTTTTGTCATTGACTACTTGTACTGCTGTTTTAGCCTTCATTCGCTGCCAAAATGCATGCTGAAATCTAATTTTCACTTCTTTTTTCCATAGTAAGATCATCTTTAAAGATGTGATTCTTACATTCAGTCTTGGTATCAGTGAGTAATTAATTCACAAGTTAATAGATTAGGTGATTAATAAGTTATCAAGAAAAGCATGGGCTTATTTTAAATGTGATCTTGGACATTCTCATGTAGGTAAGCACAGCTGTAATGAGTTCATACATGCAACAGTGTGTTATGTCCAGAAGAATAGATTTTCCTTCGCTCCTCCTCCTCCTCCTCTTCCTCCTCCTCCTCCTCCTCCTCCTCCCCCCCCTCCTCCTCCTCCTCCTCCTCCTCCTCCTCCCCTTCCTTCTCCTCTTCCTCAAGGTCTTACATTCTTACATTCTTCCCTTCCCTTCACTCTTCAGTGAGCTTTCCTGAGACTTAGAGGGGAGCCAGGGTTGGCGAGTGTCTGGTCTGTGGTGTGTAGCACTGACAGCCACTCATTCTCAGCACTTTGAACAGTAATATGTCTCTGAAGTAATCAGTCTCTACTGCTATGAGAAGCTTCTCTGGCTACAGCTGACCATGACCCAGTAATGATCCCATATCCATGTTCATGTGGGTAGCACTAACTTTACTCAATGGGTTAAAAATAATAAGCAAAAAACAAAAAAAAAAGGCAAGGGGCTGGGGATTTAGCTCAGTGGTAGAGTGCTTACCTAGGAAGCGCAAGGCCCTGGGTTTGGTCCCCAGCTCCGAAAAAAAAGAACAAAAAAATAAATAAATAAATAAATAAAAGGCAAATGAATAAAGACAGATGACATAAGGTTGGAAGGGGGCTGGGAAATTGAATATAGTATCAAAATAGGGTTTTTTCATGTATCTAAATCTACACTGTAATTACAGTGCTTTTAATAGTATTATGTATAAGTATACCACAGTAGAAAGAAATAAAAGGTGGTGCATTTTACTACGTAATGATTCTTCCATTAAGGTTCATATTTAGGGAGATTGGAATCTAACTCAGTGGCAGAGTGTTTTCTTGAGGTTCTGAGCTGATTCCTAACACTACAATGAATAATCAAAACCAACATGAATAGTTGTACTTTTTAGAACATTGTTTAATATTTTTGGTAAGTACACAATCTAAAAAATCTTAAATGTTTGTGATTATTCATACATATAACTATACATTGTGCATAATACTTCTTAAGTATTTAGAATATTAACCACTTACATCTCCGTGAGAAAGACATTTCATTAGGATTTAATATAGATGACAAAGCTTATTATGTTAGTTTATGAAAAATAGCTGTAGTTTCCTCTTTTAAGGGAGTTTAAGGATAAGACCTGAGCTAGAAGAATAGTGTTTCTATGTTTCATGTTAGTTGTAGATTTTTAGATCAAATCCGTGGACACATGCATATGGTATAGAAGTGTTCTACCACTTTCCTATGTTGCCATCTCCCATCCCATTTGTGTGTCTTTTTGTTCTTTATTTTGTTAAGAATAGAGATCTTGATGTATTGGGGGAAAATTCACAGGAGCTTCATTAGAATATAGAAGTAATATTTGCCATTACAATATTTTTGCTATTGCTGCTTTAATATTGTTTAAATTTTATTTATGGGAATGTTTGGCTGGAATTTGTGTGCAGCACCTACAGAGACCAGATAAGGGTGTCAGTTCAACTGAGACTGGAGTTACAGATGGTTGTTAGCCACTTTGTGGGTCCTGATGATCACACCAGGGTCATCTGGTAGAGTAACCAGTGCTCTCTTTACAGCTGATCTGTCCATCTCTCCAGACTCATTACATTCTTTCTTTCTTTTTTCTTTTGTTTTCTTTTTTTTCCAGAAATTGAGGACCTAAAAAGAAAAGCCCTAGCTAAGAGACAAACATACCCTACACACAGAAAAGTTAACTTAGATATTACATATTAATAAGTATTTAGATGCAAATAAGGAGTTTGTCAAAGAAGGAGGAGGTGCTTTATGTTGACAGTCAATGTTCAGGTGTCTTTGACTGGAATGACCATGCTGAAAGATCAGGTAACTGCGATAGACTTGACCATGCTTGAAACTGGCCTGTGTGGTAGAACTTTCTCCTAATGTATAAAGTTTAGAGAGATCACATTTTTATCCAAACACACACACACAAAAAAAAAAAAAAACAGAAAAAGCGAAAGTGGAAAGAGGTTAGGTTGTCAGCACTAAAACCTACCCCCAGGAGTGCATTTTCTCTAACATATTCCCATCAGACCTCCAAGCATGGCCCTACTCTTCAAATACATGATCCTCTGGGGGATATTGATCACTCAAACCACTGCACCTAGGTTATACATAATGAAGACCTGTACAAAGAAAGAAGGAGGGAAAAGGGGCTGGGAGATGTGCCCGATAGAAAGAGAAAAGGGGGAAGGGAAGGAGGAAGAAGAAATGATTTCACATCAAACAATCTGATGATCTAGTGAAGGAAAAAAATGGACTAATTTTCAAAAAGAAAAGGTAAAGATAAACCCACAAATGCAAGCCATAAAATTTGAAACATTCTTAGTAGAAAATTCCTGGGGCATGTTAGCTACACACAGAGAGAGTGATAGTAGGTCCCTACAAGTCATAGAGACATGCTGGTCAGAGATCTTGCTTTGTGTGGAACTTGATTTTCTCTGTCAGCCATTAGCTACAACAAACGTCCTGGACAGAAGCACGTCACAGGCACCCCAACAGTGGCAGCAGTGTGGCAGCTTGTACTTCTCAGCTTCTGACTTAGTGTAACAGGGAGCAGGGATAGCAACGGTGGTGGGGTTATAAAACATGAAGACCCAAGAGGAATGGACCAGGAATGTAGGCTTCCCTAATATGCCAGAACCCCCCTAAACATTGGGTAACCATGGCTTAAATGCATGAACACATGGAGGTAAATCACATTCCATTGGACATCGCGCTTTTACTTAGAAATCTGTCCTATGGAAATGTACTTCTTACCAAACACAAATCTACTCATATCAACTTTATGATCTTAACTGGGCACTGTGTAACCTCAATGTGCTCATTATCTATCAAGCTACTGGTTGAAGTCATTTCAAATTTGCAAGGAGGCAAAGAGTAAAGACTCGTGATAGGTGGAGGAAGAAATGAGGCAGAATTAAACTGAGCAACATGGATATTGAAAGTTGGGCTGGCTGATGTCAAAGCCTGGGAATTTGCAGTAAATGGCCTGGGGATTAACATATGAAAGAAGCCAGTGAGAGTGACTAGGAGTCCCTCCCCACCTGGACTGCATAAAGCAAACATGGGAGAGGCAGGCACATAGTATGTGCATGACCAGCAATGGATCAGGAACCTGCTATTCCCATGCTTTTCTTCTTGATTGATTGTTTCTTCTTTTACAGCACCTTAGTGTGTATCCCTGGCTGGCTGCACCTCTCTATGGATCAGGACTCATAATGATCTGCCCACTTCTGCCTCCTAAATGCAAAGATTAAAGAGATGAAACATGGCACCCAACCCATGACTAATAAACTGTACTTTTTAAAATTTATGTTTGTGTGTCCACAGCCAAATCTTCCTCCTGTGTCATCAGACCCTGGAACACTTTAGAGTTCTGTATTTTTGTAATACTATAAACATAGGAAAATAAGGTAGATAATAGAATTTTTTTAAATTGCTAAATATGATGGGCTGAACATCATGAATGTAAATCTTACCTAATAGTTTTTATGGTTGTTATAATTGTATTCAATTAATGTTTGAAAGAAAAAATAGTTTTATTGCACTAAAATGGGGAATTGTAGAAAAGACCTTATGTATTATATGCATTCATAACCTGTTAATTAAAAAAACCTATGCCCTATGGCTTAGGCAGGAAATAGAAGGTGGGACATGTGGGCAGACAAAGAATTTTGGGATAGAGCCAGATCCTGGAAGTTCAGCCCAGGAAGACGTGGGGAGAGGAGCAAGTGACACCTGAGGAGAAATAGCCAGCTATGTGGCAGAATGTAGGTTAAAATAATTCGGTTATCTATGTTCTGATCTATTCAGAGAAGAGCCTAACTATATGGCCAAGGTATTTGTAAATATATTTTGGTCTGAGTCTTATTTCTGAGAGCATGGAGCTGGGAGGAAGAACCAAGGCCTAACTTCAACAGTCCTGAGCAATGCTGATGAGTCAAGATTGCCATACAATTAAAGTATGGCAAATGTTAGCAAAGACATTTACATAGTTTGATTCACCACAGGATAAAAAGTATCTGACATAAAATCAGCACATAAATAAAAATAATAGAAATAAGCACACATAATTGCCTGCTCATATCTACTTACTACAAATGTTTTATGTGTTTTCCTATGGAGACCATTTGGTTTCAAAGCATTTTATCTTTAACTATGTTTCTATTAAAGAGCTCCCTATGGAGAACCCTGATATTAGCAATGTGTATGAGCATTATAGTCCTTGACATGTGGCGGTATCATCCCATGGTTTCTATGGTCATGGATATTGTCTTTCTAATTGTATGGCAGTTATAACTACTATGAGTCAACACTGTATGGCGAAGAAATTCACATGCTAAAAATAAAACATGCTTTTTCCACCACAAGATTACATGGATGATTTTTCTTATCACAAAACTCTTCTCAAATATATATGAAGACAGACAACATGGCTTCTCACTTCTCTGTATTGCTCTACTGACAGGAAGACAATCTAAAAGGTCTTGCTTCTAGAAACTACACATAATGTACTTTAAAATTCTGCTTACCTAACACCTTGAGTATGCTAGAAACACAGTACAGTAAAACATTGACATCTCTAGGTGCTATGAAATGTAAAGAATTATTTTTAATGTATAAGTAATAGATTACAGAAGGATCTTGCATATTTGAAGAAGAGAATTTTGCAAATGGATAGCACTTTCTCTGATTAGTCACTTGCTAGTCCACAATATATATTTTTCCCTCTGGCAAAAGAAGAAAATAAAAACAAACTCCCTGCCTGCTATATTTCTCCCTTACTCACAATGTGAGTGAGTGGTCTTCAGCACATTTTCAGGCCTAAATAATCAGCATAATCTATTTTGGACTGGATTTCTGTCTGTCAACCACAATCAAGCTATTTCTTTCCAGTAGATTATCTCAAGTATTCTGTTATGGTAACGAAAGCTAAGAAACACAAAATAAAATCAATTATTTATAAATAATTTTGAAAATAGTTTGAAGATGAATATAAAGCCAAAGATGATTATTTGATAGCTATGTCCATAATTGCATATTATACAAATATTTCATCCACAAATTACCAACTGGAAATGAAATTTTTGATCTTAAACATAATTAATTATATGTGCACTCAATCTACTGATGAACATTCTCAATATTCAATACAATAAATTTTACTCTCTGCTTACTTATATATAATAGTTTCAATTTGTGTAACTAGAGATTGACAGTGCTTCCTAGTTTATTTACTCAACTTTTCATAAAGGAGTATTGCTCACTGGTTTCCATTTGCAGTTGACTTTACCTGGTAAATGAATCTGGTAACTTGGAACCTTTGTTAGCTAGCCTCTTTGGAAGTAAATGAACCCTTTAGAATCTATTTCAAAATCAGTGTAACACATATTATAAATCCCATGTGAATACAACCTGATAATTTTTTAAGCCATTCAGGAAGAGAAGCAGGAGACAGGTCACCATGGAAGCGAAGAAGAGGTCGCCCTAAGGTAGGGCATGAGTAAGAATCACAAAGAGAGTTCTTCAGGAGGACAGACAGTTGCACCAGAGCAGACCAAGGAGAGACTTGATGCAAGTAACTGAGAGCCTGTGGCTGGGAAGTAGCTAGATATCATGAAGAATTATTAATATCTACTCCGTTATTGTGCTTAAATCTTGTTGGACAAATCAATAGGTTTTGGTCTCAAATATTCGGGACCTAGCCAGGTTAGAAAAAACTGCTACCTTTTAACGTTCATTCTATAGTTGGCACACACCATTAGACAGAAATCCAAGCAATAGGGCCTTATAGGCTCAGAAAGCCAGGTACAGAAGCAGTAGAATGGACCAAGGGGTGGGGTTGGGTGGGGGTGAGTAGTGGAGGTGGGAGGATGGAAAGGTAAAGGAAGTGTGTATGGGGGTGTGGGGTGATGGTTATTTAGCAACCACAGTTTCTCAAGCAGACCAGGTGCAGTTAAGCAGGTAGATGGGTGCAGGGAAGAGCAGGTACAAAAATGAGTACCTGTCATTAGGACCGCAGCAGCAGGATCTAACCAACCTGCACTCCTAACTTGGCACAGTTCACCTGTAGCCCATGGAGCAGAGGTGACACAGAACCTCAGTGAAGAGCAGAGCCTGTGCAGAGGCTGACTACCACTCTTAACTTACATGACAGAGCCAACTGAATTCTGCAAGCAGACTAGGGTCATTGGTTGGGGGAAAGGGGGTGCGGTGGTGGTGGTGGTGGTGGAGTCAGGCATCCAGTGAGCATGGTCCAGGAGCTGGTGGAACTAAGGTGGCAAGCCACAAGTTAGAGATTTGGCATGACCTGGGAAGCTGCAG
Organism: Rattus norvegicus; assembly: GCF_021556685.1. Taxonomy (NCBI): domain Eukaryota; kingdom Metazoa; phylum Chordata; class Mammalia; order Rodentia; family Muridae; genus Rattus; species Rattus norvegicus. Next base: position 81,855,430 of record NC_141535.1, read on the forward strand.
CTGGGTTGGGACTTGGGTCCTAGCCAACATAGAAACACAAACAAAAACCAGTCTAAGGCCAGAGTCAGGCAGAAGGCAGAAACCTGTCATCCTGAGAAGGAAAAGAAAGGGGCGTGGCCAGTCACAGCAAGGGGGAAGCAGAGTGAAACACAGAAGAAATGCAAACACAGCGAAACTTCCAATAAGGTTAAAAAAATGTTTGAAATTATACTTTCATGCTTAAGAAAAAAAACAATGGCTATAAAATACCATAAACAGATAAAAATGATTTGAAATCAGTAAAATGGAGACTTTAAATAAAAATTAAATAATATTTTTTTAAGAATGCCACAGAGGAAAGAATTTAGAGAAAATTATATAGAGAAAAAGATATTACGTTTAGAAAGAAGTAAGAGCTTAGAAGTAATACATACAGAAAATAAGGTCTCCAGAGAAAGGATAAGGAAAGAAAAATAAGGTGAAGTTTCCAGAGAAAGGAAAAAGGTCTTCAGAGAAGGGAGAAAATTAGATTAAAAAAGAAAGATATGTTCCATATAAAATAAATGGAAAACACCATAGAAAAAGGCACGTGTATCCATATAGTTTCGATTTGACTGTCAGCATGAAAGTACTTGATGTTCAGTAATGATTACAATTTTGTACATCCTTTTTCAGAAAGATCACAATAAAGCAGACTTAGATAAGGAAAGGATTGAGAAATAGAATGCAAGGTTACAGGCCATAGACTGGAGATCAGAGAACTTAAATCAGAATAAAGAATCTATCTATGAATCTAATCTGGAACCTATAGTGACAGAAAAAAAGAGTTAGTTACTGAAAAGTTAGTACTGCACTTGGCAATTCAAGCCAGATTAGACTGTATTAAAGGCAAGTTTATTGGGAAGAAGCTCTCAGGCAAGTTTACTGGCTCCAAGGAAGGCCAGGGAAGTCACCATGAGGAGGGGTGGAAGAAAGGAGAGGAGACAGAGAAAAATGATGTGAATGCAGAGAGAGAAGAACAGGAGATGAAGAATAGAAAGAAGAGGAAGAGGGAGAGACCAAAATGCCTGCATTATATAGGGAAGAGCCTCTAAGGGAAGAGCAGTGCTGCCTCTGGGCTAGAAAGTTCAGTGGTGGGGGCAGGATGTGCCAATAAGAGACTGAGACATGCTGAGAGAGCCTAGAAGCCAGATCAGCTTGGTTGTGTAAAATATGTTTCTCAGTCCCTTGTTCCAGTCCCAAGCCAAACAATTACAGGTGATAAGAATCCACAAAGTCTTGAGGAATTAGAATGGCAGCCCATAAAGATACAATATTCTGACTTTAGAATCTAAACTGAATATAGTACTTAAAATTCTAGCTAGAGCAATTAGACAAGAAAAGAAGGTCAAGGGGATATAACTTGGAAAGGAAAAATCAAGGAATCATTATTTGTAGATGATATGATAGTATACATAAGCAAGTGACCCCCAAAATTCTATCAGAGAACACCTACAGCTGATAAACAACTTCAGCAAAGTGGTTGAATATCAAATTAATTCAGTATTATAAATCAGTAGCCTTCCTCTATACACAATAGTCCCAACTAATGTAAAATATCTTGGTGTAACTATAACCAAGAAAGTGAAAGACCTGTATGGCAAGAACTTCAAGTCCCTGAAAAAAGACATCAAAGAAAACCTTGGAAGATGAAAAGATCCTCCATGTTCATGCATCTGTAAGATTAACATCATAAAAATGTCCATCTTAAGCAATCTACAGATTCAATGCAACCCTCGTTAAAATTGCACTAGTGATAAAAGCTGCATGGTACTGATACAGGCACAGACAGATTGACTAGTGGAATAGAATTGAATACCCAGAAATAAACCAGACACATATGGACACTTGATGTCTGACATACAGTGGAAAAAAAAGAAAGCATCTTCAACAACTATTTCTGGTCTAACTGGCAGTCTGCACGCAGAACAATGCAAATTGATCCTTATATTCTTATACAAAGTTCAAGTCTATGTGCATCAAGAACCTCAACATAAAAAAAGATTCACTGAATCTAATAGAAGAGAAAATGAGAAATAGTCTCGAACACATTGGCACAGGGGAAAATTTCCTGAACAGAAAACCAATGGCTCAGGCTCTAAGATGAAAAATTGACAAATGGGACCTAATTCTGTAAGGCAAAAGAAATTGTCAATAGGACAAAACAGCAACCTACAGACTGGGAAAAGATCTTTACTAACTCTACATCAATATCCAAAATATATAAAGAACTCAAGAAGTTAGACTCCAGAAAACCAAATAACCTAATTAAAAATGGGGTGCAGAACAGGACCCCCTTGGGGGAATTAGAGGAAGGATTGAAAGAGTTGAAGGAGCTCACAACCCCTTAAGAAAAGAATGGCAACCAACCAGAGCTTCAGGGACTAAACCACTATCGAAAGACTATACATGGACTGACCCAGGGCTCCAACTGCATAAGTAACAGAGAATAGCCTTGTTGGGGCACCAGAGGAAGGGGAAGCCCTTGGTCCTGCCAAGGTTGGACCCCCAGTGCAGGGGAATATGGGGGTAGTAAGGGGGATGGATGGGGGAATACGCATATGGGAGATGGGGAGGAGATGGAGGCTTATGGACAGGAAACCGGGAAAGGGAATAACATTAGAAATGCAAATAAAGAAATATATCTAATAAAAATTAAGTAAACCAAAAAAAAATGGGGCATAGAGCTAAAAAGAGACTTCAACTGAGCAATCTTGAATGGCTAAAAAATACCTAAAAAGTCACCAAACCCAGACAGTATTGTGGATGTCAAGAAGTGAATGTTGAAAGGAACCTGATATAGCTGTCTCCTGAGACGCTCTTCCAGAGCCTGACTAATACAGAGGTGGATGATCACAGCCAACCACTGGACTAAGAATGTGATTCTCAGTGGAGGAGTTAGAGAAAGGACTGAAGGAGGAGAAGAAATTTCCAACCCCATAGAAAGAACAACAAGGTCAACCAACCAGATACCCTAGAGCTCCCAGGGACTAAACCAACAACCAAAGACTACACAAGGAGGGAACCATGGCTCCAGCTACATATGCAGCAGAGGATGGTCTTGTTGGACAGCAATGGGAGGAGAGGCCCTTGTTCCTTCCTGGGAAGGCTTAATGCCCCAGTGTAGGGGAATGCCATGGTGGGGAGGTGTGAGGGAGTGGGTGTGTGGGTGGTGGTGGGGAGCACTCTCATAGAAGCAAGGGCAGGAGGGATGTGTTAGGGGGTTTCTTTTGGGGAAACAGGAAAGGGGATAAATTTGAAATGTTCAACATCCTTACTCATCGGGGAAATGCTAATCAAAACGACTCTGACATTCTACTTTGTACTAATCAGAATGGCCAAGATCAAAAATTCAGGGAACAGCAGTTGCTGGCAAGGATGTGGAGAAAGAGGAACACTCCTCCATTGCTGGTGGAATTGCACACTGGTACAACCACTCTGAAAATCAATCTGGCAGTTTGTCAGACATTAGAAATAGTTCTACCTGAGGACTCAGCTATACCACTCCTGGACATATACCTAAAAGATGCTCTACCATATCACAAAGATCAGTGTTCCGCTATATTTACAGTAGCCTTACTTGTAATAACCCGAAGATATTCCTAAACCAAATAATGGCTCTAGAAAATGTGATTCATTTGCACAAAGGGATGATACTCAGTTATTAAAATGGCAACTTCGCAAATTTTGCAGGCAAATGGATGGAACTAGAAAATATAATCCTGAGTGAGGTAACCTAGACCCAAAATGGCATGTGGTATGTAATTACTGATAAGTGGCTATTAGTCAAAAGTTTAGAATATCCATGGTACAACTCACAGGCCACATGAAGCTTAACAAGAAGGAGGACCCAATGTTGATGCTTCAATTCAACTTAGAAGTGAAACAAAATAAGCACTGAAGGCAGAAGTTATGAGGGACCTACTTAGTAGAGGGGAGGGGGAAGAAAAAGGTGAGCAGGATCAGGTATGGGGGGACACAGCAGAGAAACCCCAGAGGGCCAAGAGAATGAATAGAATATGAGCCAGTGTGAAGTGGGGGGATGGGTAGAACCATTAGAACGTCTCAGATGCCAGGTATGTGAGAGGCTCCCAGGACCCAATGGGGATGATATTAGCTGAAATGCCTAGCAGTGGGGGATGGGGCCACTCACCCGTCTCAAATTTTTTGACCCAGAATTGTTCCTGTCTAAAGGAAATGCAGGGACAAAAAAAAAAAAAAACAAAAAGGAGCAGAGACTGAAGAAAAGGCCATCCAGAGATCCACCCCATTTGCAGACCCCAAACCCTGACACTATTGCTGAATGCCAAGATGTACCTGTAAACGGGAGCATGGCACGCTATCCTCTGAGAGGCTTTACCAGCACCTTACTGAGACAAATGCAGATACTTACTGCCAACCATTGGACTGAGCCCAGGAAGCACTATGGAAGACTCAATGAGCTGAAGGGGATGACAACTCCATAGGAAGAACAACAGTATCAACTAACCTGTATCCCTCAGAGCTCCCAGGGACTAAGCTACCAACCAAAGCGCATACATGGGCTGGTCCATGACTCTTGCTACATATGTGTTACAGGATTGCCTTCTCTGGCCTCAGTAGGAGGGGATGTGCTTAGTCTTGTGGATACTTGATGTCCCCAGAGAAGGGGGATGCAAGTGGGGTGAGGTAGAAGTGGGTGGGGGAGCATCAAAGGAGAGGGAAGATGGGGTTGGTGAGCAGAGATTGGGAAACGAGAGAGCATTTGAAATGTAAATAAATATAATTAATTTTTAAAAATTCTATGTTCTGCTTAATGGTGCTACCTAGAGCAATGTCACACAACAGCTCATAAGTTTGTTTTTCGAGAGTTTGGAGAAATAAAAAAAATGTGCATATGTTAATGCATCATACAGTCGATATGTGTACAGAATTCCAAGGGGCCTTAAATTCTGAAAAGGCTGATTCTGAGATTGAGCATTAATTAGATATATGCCTATCTTGAAATGCCTTTAGAGACCGAAGCTGATTACACTTCAATATGTGTATCCATTTACAATTCAACAATTTTTTAGACAATATGTTATAGAAAATCTTTCAAATATGTGTTACATTCCTATAGGTCAAGTAATTATATAGAGATCTAACTTTAAAGGAAGTGCTCAAAGAACAGAAGGGGAATATGGAATCTCCCAAAGATAGTATAGACAATGTTTTATTGACTTTAATTTTTTTAAATGCCTGTGAGACAGATAGCACAGCAGCTGAAAAGCACTAGATTTTAGAAAGGACTGCTGAACTAGATCAGCATAAATGTGTGATGAATGTGATATTCTCAGAATGGAAGAGAGGATATATATTGCATTAGGGAAGATAATATAGTCTCATTTCAACCAGAAAAGAAAAACTATGCATTCCTTCAAAATTAATGAAACCAAGATTTGATCAGGAGTGAACTTTTGACAATCTTGGCTACAGACATAGAGAAAGGAACCAGAAAGAAAAACAAAGCAGGTATCATGAATGCTGATCCCTTTACATGGGAATGGCTCTGAGACTGGCTAAGCCATGAATGTATCTGCATAGCCAATAAATTTTGTTGGCTACAGGACTTACTACATTCCATCCTTTCATATGTCATTAATGAAAAATTATATTTTAGTTTGGTTGAACACTCTAAACGAAGTTTGATGCCTTTCATGTGCTCAAACAAATAGCAGAGAACGATTTCTTTTGCTGATTGGTTATTAATTACTCTTGTAGTTAATCACTGAAAGATTTATTTTTCAGAGTTGAGCAGATAGCAAATAGATGAAAACAAGTATTTACCAAATTAGATACTCTTAATTAGATGACTCCCCCAAACCTCAGAGAGCCACAAAACAGGGCATTTAAAGATGATTAGCTATTAAAAGGGCTGTTTTTGTTTTGCTTTGTTCTGATTTTTCAATGAGACTTGTCAACTCTTGCCATTCTATTTCAAGAAAGATGATGAGATGAGCAATGCAGAAGGAAGAATCTCCATACAAGCTAAATTCAGAGCAAAAACAAAGGTCTTGTAGATAAAATGCTGTTTAAAATTGACAAACTGGACAAACAGGACACAAGGAAGTCACTGACAAGCTTTGCAAGTACAAGGTAGGTAATTCCTTCCTAATTCATGCATGGAAAACAAAAGTCTGCGATATATTGGGCAAGAAGGCTGAACATTGCTGCTGCAACATTATAGAGAAGTCTTGGATGATTGTCTAGCCAGCTGTCATTTCTACAGTTTTGGAAGCTTCTTGTTCTATATTTCCTGCCCACTCAAGCAATAGTATTTCCTTTTCTGGTCTCTAATGGTGTTGAAGATTAGATAGTTGTAATCTTTTAATTAAGCTTAAAGTTTTTTAAAGAAATTTATGCCTTTATTAGAATGGCGTTAGGCCTTAAATATTCCAATTTTGATGATCCATTATTGCTTTAATAAGACATAACTCTACAAAATTGCAATACTGGTCCAACAGTTTTGTCTTTATTTTAAAGCAAGAAACAATGTAAGTAACCACCAGAAGCAGGCATTGGTTAACCTAGGAGACTAGCTGCTTCTTCTTCTTCTTCTTCTTCTTCTTCTTCTTCTTCTTTTTCTTCTTCTTCTTCTTCTTCTTCTTCTTCTTCTTCTTCTTCTTCTTCTTCTTCTTCTTCTTTTCTTTTTCTTCTTCTTCTTCTTCTTCTTCTTCTTCTTCTTCTTCTTCTTCTTCTTCTTCTTCTTCTTCTTCTTCTTCTTCTTCTTCTCCTTCTCCTCCTCCTCCTTCTCCTCCTCCTCCTCTCCTCCTTCTTCTTCTTTTCTCCTTTTAAAAATTTGATTCTTTATTGTGTGTTGACTTTTTTATTGGATAGCTTTTTAATTACATTTTAAATATTATTTCACTTTCCAGTTTCCTAGCTTCTTACATCCAAGTGTTTTCAGAGAGAACCATTGGGCCAGAGAGGGGTGGAACAACTCGAGGAAACTGGGAACCAGAGTGTGTACCAAGTTCCATGAGGCTGCTTATTGAATTCATCTTTTCCTTGGTCACCTTATTTCCTTTCAATACTGCAGTTTTTCAATGACCTTTTTCCTCAAATTATAAAGAAGTATGAAACATAAACAAGTTCCAGCATTGCCCATTCAGCAGTGCCCCATTTGGCATTACAGAGCTCTCTCCACACCCACAGAGCCCAGCACACTGTGTAAGCCAATAATAGACAAAATATCAGGGCAAAGAAAGAAATTAAACCCATTTCTTTTTTGATACACATAAGATTAAAATATTCAACCTAAAGGAAAACAATAATTTTGGCTCTCTTCTACATCTGCATGTTGACACACTCACCAAACATTCCTGTATGATCATGTTTGTTTAAAAACCTCAGAACCATCAATTCAGACAAACCCCTCATCCCAATAAACAAAAAATCAACTGTAGGACATGACTCCAAGCACTGGATTGTGATGACAAATGCTATGTCTAACTTATTCACAATCCTTTTTGGTGTGGCATACTTGGTAGAACTCAGGTGTGGAACCAGCACTGACCCTCCAAAGCAGACTGCACACCATTGCATGTGTAATAATTTGTACATCAATATGCTTGGATTTCAACCTATTGCTCCTCAAGTTTAGCCTGGAATTTACAGTTCTCTTCAAATATCTTTGCAAACAATGTCCAAAGTCCCTGAACTTGGTTGAACCACCAAAGAGGACAATGTTCTTGTAGAAAGGATGCTGGACATGAACGGGGCAATTCTGAATGATTTCACCTACAACTTCTGAGAGAGGTTGTGTAACATCTAGATTCTCAATGGATGGAAAAAGATTTCAGGTCCCAGGAAATCGTTCGTAGCCAACATCAATAGAGAACTCTTTCTTTGTGATGTCATTGACTCCAGGGTATTGTTTGATCCAATTTGACCTACCTGTGTCATATTTGGTAAACTCTTACTAAATCTGGGCATACATAGCTGTAGCTTACCTTCACTGCTTCAAGGACTGTTCTGGAGGGATTTCTACTTCTCGGTCTCACAGTATAAAGTATGTTATATATTTTTCTGTGATTTGAATGTGTTTCATACAGCTGCCGAAAACATATCCTTCAGCCACAGGAATGACATAAGTTTATTGCTTATGACATAAGTTTATTACTTAGGAATGACACTGTTTATTACTGTACCAGTTAGTGTCTTGAGGTCCAGGATTCAGCTAAGGCAAGAATGACCTGCACAGCAATGTACAAGCCTGGAAAACTGAAGGACTCAAACACTATTTCAGCAGTATATTCCCTGCATTCTGAAGTATTCAGTGGCAATTCAATCCAAGGAAAGTAATGATCTGCAAGTTTTGTCCTTCAATATTTAAAAGTCATATGCTCCACAAACCTTTCCATCAAGTTCCAGTCTTCAACTCTACTATGAGTGATAGGCCACTTTGTTGCATATGTGGGCTTTTCTATTGCTTCATCACTAATAAAGAAGTCTAGACTATCCATGCCCTTCATCAGCGTCCTCTAGGATCACCCACTCGATCAGCTTGATCACCCACTTTTGCAGACTCTTTAATGGCAATATACCACGTCACAGTCCACCACACAGGCCTGCAGCCTTCCCACCATCTTCCTCCAATCCCATCACTGCCAGCCATTCTGTACTGGTAACAGGCCAAGGGTAGAATTGTGAGTTAGCTGACAGTCCTCAGACCTAAGGGAGCTGGGCAACACTCTGTCCTAAGGCAAGCTTAGGATTTTTTGGATTTAAGGAAGTCTTTTAAAGAGATATATTTTAGATCTAAGTAGATTTTTTGGTTGACAAATGCAAGTCTTGATAGAAAATAACTTATATACAGAACTCCAAAGTCAACAAGATGGATCACAAAATAGAATACTTTCTCTAAAGTTTCCAAAAACAATAGACTGGACATTGTGAATGTAATATTTACCTGATACATACCATAATTTTTATACTTGTTCTATTGTATATAGTTTATTAATATAAGAGAAAAATCCCTTTATTGCACTAAAATGGGAAGATGGGGTTTGATATTGTGCACTGTATATTCAGATGGTGATTTCTGTGCCATGAGGTCTAGTTACAGTCCAGACATGAACATCGTAATGAATATTGAAGAACCCCCTGTATCAATGTGGTGTAAGGAATGTACCCCAATTATCTATGGAGCCAATGACTAGGCAGAAGAGGTCTGTTGATTCATTCAGCAAGATTTAAGGACAATAACTGAGCAAATCTTCCTAATCTTCTATGTTATCTAGTTACTTCCTGGCTACACACACTGAATTACTTGTCTTTAGGCTTTCCTTGGCTCACATTGCTGTAGCTGTCTGTCCTCCTGGAGAATTCTCTTGGTTATGCCTCTTTATGCTCAACCTCATGGCAAGCACTTCTCCTCCTCCTCTTCCTCCTCCTCCACTTCCTCCTCCTCCCCTTCCTCCTCCTCCTTCCTCTTCCTCGTCCTCCTCCTCCTCCTTCTTTCTTCTTTATTTCTCCTTTCTTTCTCCTTTCCTTCTTTCCTTCTTTCCTTCTTTCTTTCTTTCTTTCTTTCTTTCTTTCTTTCTTTCTTTCTTTCTTTCTTTCCTTTTTGCTTCCTTTCTTTCTACTCCCTGGCTTTTCTCCCTAGGAGCCCTGGGAAGTTTTACCTTTTAAATAGCTAAAAAGGCCACACATCGAGAAATTGCATATAGCTTCATTCTTGGGTGACAGTTACTGTAAACCTTCTGATTTCCTCTGCTTTTCCATTATTTCCTTTCTTAGAAATGTTAGTCTTCCACCCTGCTATGTGAATGGAGTAAGTCACAGAAACTTCCCACTCTTCCCACTCTTCCAGTACCATGGCAAACACTGCTGCACTGCTAAGCTATATATGTGACAGGGTGTCTCAACAGAGACAACTCAGGGAACACTGGTGGTGTCTTATCTATAAGAAAGTATTAGATTGCATTTCTATGAAATAATTTCAAGATTTTCATAGAAAATAATGTTTTAAGATCCAAATACTACCAGAAAAAGGAGAGAAAAAGAGGGAGAGGGAGGGAGGGAGTGAGGGAAAGAGAAAGAGAGAGAGAGAGAGAGAGAGAGAGAGAGAGAGAGCAGAGAATTTCTAGCTATACTATCTCAGTTCAAATGCTCTAAAACACTACTTTTCAAATTTTAGTATGGATTCCATCATATCCTCTTTGATCTTTTCACTGGTCTTAAAGACAGAATAATGTCAATCTAAATTTCCTGGTTATAATCCACAAGGAACTAATTACCATGTAATATAGACAGGGCACATACCACATTAATTTCTATTTTGTCATTGTTAAGATAGAGATATAAGAGGCATCTGATATTTTGACTCAAAACTGTTAAATGATTTGAATTTCATAACAGAAGCTGCACGTTGCTGCCACTGACATGTGCACAAAAAGCATTTCCTAAATTGGTTATGATGTTCTCATATGTAAATGAAAGTAATGAGTCATACATTATAAATCTAAGGATAATTAAATCCCCATGATGTACCTAATAATTTCAACAAAACCTTAAATTCTATATAAAGTCAAAATATCAGCCTTGCACTGAGATCTTGGTTTATTTTGTTCTCCTTTATTTAAAAAATAATGAATCCATGAAAATAATACTGCACTTAAGTGCATATAATTGAGAAGTACACACAATTAAATGAGTAAATGCATCTACGGACCCAGAACAAAATTCCAAGTTAGGTTAAATCTTCACCACATGAGTCACTTTGCAAGGTAAAACTGATAAATTAATGCTTGGAATTAGAAGCCTTATATAATAAGCTGTTTGATGACTATATATATATATATATATATATATATATATATATAAACTCATTTTATTATTTTTATCAGGAAAATGAACATTCAAAAATTATGTTAAATGTCTGTCTTAAATGCTTCATTTCCTGTTCATGTTTTTTATTTTATCATCAAAATTCTCCACTGCAGTACATTTTCAAGTACTATATTCCAATATCAAAGACAATAAGTACATCAATAAACTGAAATAGAGCCACCCTGAAAAGCTATAGATTATTTTAAAAGAGTGCCTATTTTAGCATGACAATAATTTAAAAACCCTATCAAGAGATATATCAATAAATACCTGTTCTGAATATTACCCTAATCCCCATGCAGGAAAGAATGAAGTTTAAGATTATGAAGCAGCCAATAGGATACACACAAATCCTGATACTTTGGATTAATTATGGACAAAAGTAGAGTCTGACACAAAGTGCTGTTTATCTGGTCCCAGCGACTAAATTGCCTCCTGTACACTCAGTTTTCCTCTCAAGTGCAAAACTGGCCTATTAGTGAACCTTGCTACAGGACTCAAGGAAAACCTTTACTTATAACCTCTTCTGTTGTGTAGCCTTGTTTTCCTCAACTTTACTTTGAGCCAGATGTCCTCAGCATGTTTGTCTGTAATCTTCATGCTTAATTATCCTATTTATTCATAAACCCTTTAGAACTGAACTTCAAAGCTGTGCTTGCACAAAGCTACATTTACACAAATCACTAATGACTAAGCAATTACCAGTGATCAGTTTTGTTCTCTCAATTTTACTTCACATATTTCATTTTGAATTTTCCATGTCTTTTAAATGTAATGATCAAAATACTCCTTCTCCACTTGGCTTGCCAGTAGTTCATGGCTACTGTACATTCTTTGCTGCCATCTTTTAGCCTCCTGTGAAGGAGACATCTTAACTAATATCACTGTGCAGGTCATGTTCAGATGACCATATTTTTGAGATTTCATGTGAGAGAATCTTCCTTATATCAATAGCAAGAGCTCAGCACATGTGTAAATGATAGTAAAATTACTTAGTAGGCTGCATTAATACTTACATATGTATAAATGTATGTGTAGGTGGTGGTGATAGCCAGATAAATATAGATTTACGAATAATATGAGAAATCCCGTGTGTCGTGTGTGTGTGTGTGTGTGTGTGTGTGTGTGTGTGTGTGTGTGTGTGTGTGTGTGTGTTTGTGTGTGGTATAATTTAGAAAAGAACATGTGTCTAAGAGAGAGAGTGCACTGGGTGATCTAGAGGGAAAGACATGATGCAAATACAATATTTTTAGGACTATAATGACCCAGAATTAATGAAGAAGGTTAGATGAGTACTTCAACCAGGATACCTCACATGAGGACAGCAGGAATTGGCTTCCTACCTTCTCCCGACCTGGCTGGCTCCATAAAGTCACCTCTCCCATCATCAACTCTAGTAAGAATGTATTACCCTGACAGTGATCAGGCTACACTCCTTGTTTGACCTTATAAGGTCCCAACACAGACACCCAACAACCCATGTATATTCAGAGGAAGCATCTTCCAACACACCTGTCTTTGCCAATTGTACAAGACCACACATATCTTGCCCCAGAAACCTCCCCAGGGGCATAAATACCCTTTTCTCTTCTGCATCCCATTAAACTGAACCAGTTCTCCCCAGCTGTTCCTAAGTGTGTGTTCTTCTTTTCTAGCATACTCGCTGAAGACCAAGATCCTCTCTGTGTCCATCCATTGTTTTCTAAACTTCTCTCTGTACAGTCTGGCCAGATGCAAAATGGACCTGGATACTCTGAGAAAGAAGAAGGCCTGGGAAGCAAATATTGATACATGAAGAAAGGCCATCCAGTGACCGGTCTAACTTGAGATTCATACCCATGAGCAGGCACCAAAACTTGACAGTATTACTGATGCCATATTATGCTTACAGATGGGAGCCTAGCATGGCTGTTCTTTGAGTGGCTCTACTAGTTCTCTGAGAGGCTCCTGACTGAGGGAGATACAAATAATACTTAAAACCAACCATCGGGCTGAAGTCGGGGACTCTATGGAAGAGTTAAGGGAAGGATTGAAGAAACTGAAGGGGATGGCAATTCCACAGGAAGAACAACAGTATCAACTAACCTTGACTTCTCAGAGTTCCCAGAGACTAGGCCACCAACCACAGAGCATGCAAGGGATGGTCTGTGATTACATATGTAGCACAGGACTGCCTTGTCTTCCCTCAGTGGGAGAAGATCCACCTAATCCTATAGAAATTTGATGCCCAAGGGTAGGAAGATATGAGGGCAGGTTGTGATGGGGTAGGGGTCTGCATGAGTGAGATGGATGAATGTGGGAGCATCTCTCAAAGGCAAAGAAGGGAGAAGGGTTGAAGAACTCTGGGAGAGGGGAAATGGACAGCTGCAAAATTTAGAATGTAAATAAATAAAATAATTTAATAAAAAGTTTTTTAAAAGTCTCAAAAATAAAAATAAACAAAAATTTAAATGCCTTTTATTGGTGACAATAACCCTTTCTTCTGGGTTGTTTTCTTCTGTCTTATAATTAAAATGTGTGTGTGTGTGTGTGTGTGTGTGTGTGTGTGTGTGTGTTTCCTTGAAAGTATATGCCATTTGTTTATTAGGTATTTGTACATATAAGAAGATGACTTCAGATCATCTGGAACTCAAGTTTCAGGCATTGTGAGGCACCTGTGTGGGTAGGTAATATGAACTGAACTTAAATTCTATGGAAGAGAATCAAGATACCTTAACCACTGGGCAATATTTACATGCACACAAAGAAACCTTCCTAGTTATCCAGAGATAAATGTTTATTTAAGAATCTTACTTCAATACCCTAATAGTCATTTACTCAATGCAAGCAGTAAGTTTTCTTATAATAAGTGAGTGAGCATCATTTTACATACTAGGATAATTTGTTATTGGTCAAATGATTTTAAATAACAATTTAATTATTGGTTGTGAGCTACATATTGAACAATAATAAAATGTATCTTACTAAAATCTGCTTATAAGAAGTGATACTATTTAAATTTATGACCTTAATTAATGTTGCATGTAATATTATTTGGTTTTATATTTATAATAAAAAGCAAGATTAATTGAAATGAATATGTTAAAGTAGTCAAACTGTAAGAGAGTACCAATGATAGTTCATATAATATAACTCTTCTAAAGTTTAGCAACAAAATTAGCGCAATTGTGAGTAAATATATTTAACCAAATGAAATGCCTCTCAGCATGCAATTATACCTCTGAGTACTCAAGGGCCATATGCAGGAGTTTTCTAACTCTGTTGAGAATAAATTTTACTGCAGTAATATTGCCCAATTCTGAGAGTCTACTGTAGGGTAACATGCAATATCTTATGCATGAAACAATGTTCCAGTGTGTTTTGCATGGTGTTTATCAATGGAGGTCAGATAAAGCTTTGACTCTACTCAGTGATCCACAATGTTCCATCTTCTGGCTCTGCTGATTCCATATTTCTTTGTCTTTGTAATCAACTGTGTACATGTGTGTGCTTGTGCGTGCAAGCATGTGTGTGTGTGTGTGTGTGTGTGTATGTAATGTGGTTGTCAAGTTGACTTTACCTGGAACCAACTAAAACTCAAGCAGATGAACACACCTGTGGAAGAATTTCTTGATTGGATGTATCGCCTGAGATGAGAAGACGCACTCTAAATTTGAGCCCTACCTTCTGGTCATAGCCAAAGTCAAAGGACATGGAAGGAGGAAACATTTGCTATTGGTTTGTTTGCTCTACTCTTTCTGGCAAGTTTATCTACCCTGTTGCTGAGGCATTCCTTTGCTCGTATTAAAACTCATTTCTTTGGAATTCCAGCATAAGAGATCAATCAGCAAGCAGTGCTTGAGGAATCTTCTAGTATTCCAGTGCCAGATTGGGGCTGCTGGGATATCAGTACTCTGTACTGAGTGGATAGAAGATTGGTAGTCTTTCTGTTTAGGAAAGTTCCTAATAGGCAAGTTACAACTAACTAAGAAACAAATTAAGGTGTAATAATACTGCAAAAGTATAATATAAACACCTATTTGTCTATTTCAAAATAAAAATTATTTAATAAATCAAAATAATTTCACATTTTATTGGACACTCATCCTTCCTGAGAATAACACTTTCTTAGCTGTGGCTTGCATGTTATGAATCCCAGAAAGTGAGGTAAATGAAGGATCTGAATATAGATGTTTGTGATTGTGTCTCTGTGTGTCTCTGTTTTGTGTTTGTGGTCACAGAACATAGTGTATAATCCCCAAACGCTACTTAAGGAGATGAGATGGAAGACAGCCTTAGAGGTAGAGAACATTGGTATTATGGGATTGACAGGTTTAAATGATGACACTGCTTTGCTTTCATACCCCCAGGATTACCAACAATAGTCTACTCATGATGATCACAGGTTGAAATGTGATGTGGAAACATTTGTACTACATGTGAAAGCGTTGTTTCCATAAATGAATGGAGAGAAAGGGTTCCTGTCATCAGGAGACAGGAATTGAAGAAAGATGAAGATGCTGTTAAGTACTATCTGTGGCATAATTAAGTACATGCTACATCAGTGAGAATATATAGGTGTCTGCCTAAACTTTCATGAACATTTAGAGGACAGATTTTTTTTTAGTGGAAGATGGATAGATAGGTTGCTGCACAAATGTTATTTCCTGTCTGTTATTTCCTGAAGAAATAACTTCTTCTTCTTCTTCTTCTTCTTCTTCTTCTTCTTCTTCTTCTTCTTCTTCTTCTTCTTCTTCTTCTTCTTCTTCTTCTTCTTCTTCTTCTTCTTCTTCATCTCCTTCTCCTCTTCCTCCTCCTCCTCCTCCTTCTTCTTCTTCTTTTACTGTCTTTACATTCCATACCATGTATCGTAGCATCTCCTACTCAGTAAATTAAATATGGTCCTGATAAATATGAAGAAATGGTACAGAAAAGCCTCAGGATGTATAATAGAGCTCATTATAGCTTTTGGTTTCTATGCTCTGTGGACAAATTATCCATATGTGTTCACATAAGAAATGATGATATTTTAGAAGAAGTATATGGCATAATTTCAGGAGTCTACGTCATTATCAGTCTCTGTCTTGTGTCCAGTAACAATCATGATAAATTTCTAAACAAAGAGTCACAGAATCATGTCAGCACTTTCAAAGACCTCACAACCCTCCGGGTACCCATGATTGGGTATCTATAAATCATGATGTGTGCTAAATTATTTATATACAATCAACAAATAGTAGTGTTTTCTTAAAGGAAACTAACAGAAATATTGTAAAACGTTTTTTTCAGTAAGCTACTTTAGTATATGTTTTCAGAGAGAACAGTGTATTCATAAGAAAGTCAGTCCAGAAGAGCAGAAGCAAGATAAGCATAGTGTCTCAATATTTTATTTTAAGATATTATTTCTATGCCTAAAATGCCATTTCATTATGCTTTTGAAGTTGTTTTTATAATAGTTTAAATTGGGAACTTTTTTTTGAATCTACTTTCAAACGGAAAAGCAATCATTAATCTCAAAAATATTTGCATTGATATGAATTATTGTATGTCGATACAGATTTAAAGTTATATTTTGCTACAACACACTGTCTATATGTTTCAACTCTCGCTTAGGGTGTGGCGCCTGTGCAAATCATTTTTTTAATTAACTTGAGTATTTCTTATTTACATTTCGAATGTTATTCCCTTTCCCGGTTTCCCTGCAAACATCCCCCTAATCCTCTCCTCCCCATTCTTTATGGGTGTTCCCCTACCCACCCTCCCCCCATTGCCGCCCTCCCCGCAACAATCACGTTCACTGGGGGTTCAGTCTTAGCAAGACCATGGGCTTCTCTGTTCACTGGTGAAATTACTAGGATATTCATTGCTACCTATGAGGTCAGAGTCCAGGGTCAGTCCATGTATAGTCTTTAGGTAGTGACTTAGTCCCTGGAAATTCTAGTTGCTTGGCATTGTTGTTCATAAGGGGTCACGAGCCCTTTCAAGCTCTTCCAGCTCTTTCTCTGATTCCTTCAACGGGGGTCCTGTTCTCAGTTCAGTGGTTTACTGCTGGCATTCACCTATGTATTTGCTGTATTCTGGCTGTGTCTCTCAGGAGAGATCTACATCAGGCTCCTGTAGGCCTGCACTTCTTTGCTTCATCCATCTTGTCTAATTGGGTGGCTGTATATGTATGGGCCACATGTGCGGCAGGCTCTGAATGGGTGTTCCTTCTGTCTCTGTTTTAATCTTTGCCTCTCTATTCCCTGCCAAGGACATTGTTCCCCCTTTTAAAGAAGGAGTGAAGCATTCACGTTTTGATCATCCGTCTTGAGTTTCATGTGTTCTAGGCATCTAGAGTAATTCAAGCATTTGAGCTAATAGCCACTTATCAATGAGTGCATACCGTGTGTTTTTCTATGATTGGGTTACCTCACTCAGGATGATATTTTCCAGTTCCAACCATTTGGGTATGAATTTCATAAAGTCATTGTTTTTGATAGCTGAGTAATATTCCATTGTGGAGATGTACCACATTTTCTCTATTTATTTCTCTGCTGAAGGGCATCTGGGTTCTTTTCAGCTTCTGGCTATTATAAATAAGGTTGCTATGAACATAGTGGAGCACGTGTCTTTTTTATGTGTTGGGGCATCTTGTGGATATATGCCCAAGAGAGGTAGAGCTGGATCCTCAGGGAGTTCAATGTCCAATTTTCTGAGGAACCTCCAGACTGATTTCCAGAATGGTTTTACCAGTCTGTATCCCCACCAACAATGGAGGAGTGTTCATCTTTGTCCACATCCTTGCCAGCATTTGCTGTCACCTGAGTTTTTGATCTTAGCCATTCTCACTGGTGTGAGGTGAAATCTCAGGGTTGTTTTGATTTGCATTTCCCTTATGACTAAAGATGTTGAACATTTCTTTAGGTGTTTCTCAGCCATTTGGCATTCCTCAGCTGTGAATTCTTTGTTTAGCTCTGAACCCCATTTTTTAATAGGGTTATTTGTTTCCCTGCGGTCTAACTTCTTGAGTTCTTTGTATATTTTGGATATAAGGCCTCTATCTGTGTAGGATTGGGAAAGATCTTTTCCCAATCTGTTGGTTGCCGTTTTGTCCTAACCACAGTGTCCTTTGCCTTACAGAAGCTTTGCAGTTTTATGAGATCCCATTTGTCGATTATTGATCTTAGAGCATAAGCCATTGGTGTTTTGTTCAGGAAATTTTTTCCAGTGCCAATGTGTTCGAGATGCTGCCCTAGTTTTTCTTCTATTAGTTTGAGTGTATCTGGTTTGATGTGGAGGTACTTGATCCACTTGGACTTAAGCTTTGTACAGGGTGATAAGCATGGATCAATTTGCATTCTTCTACATGTTGACCTCCAGTTGAACAAGCACCATTTGGTGAAAATGCTATCTTTTTTCCATTGGATGGTTTTGGCTCCTTTGTCAAAAATCAAGTGACCATAGGGGGGTGGGTTCATTTTTGGGTCTTTTATTCTGTTCCATTGGTCTATCTGTCTGTCTCTGTACCAATACCACGCAGTTTTTATCACTATTGCTCTGTATTACTGCTTGAGTTCAGGGATACTGATTCCCCCTGATGCCCTTTTATTGTTGAGGATAGTTTTACCTCTCCTTGGTTTTTTGTTATTCCAGATGAATTTGCAAATTGTTCTGTCTAACTCTTTAAAGAATTGGATTGGTATTTTGATGGGGATTGCATTGAATCTGTAGATCGCTTCTGGTAAAATGGCCATTTTTACTATATTAATCCTGCCAATCCATGAGCATGGGAGATCTTTCCATCTTCTGAGGTCTTCTTCAATTTCTTTCTTCATAGTCTTGAAGTTCTTATTGTACAGATCTTTTACTTGCTTGGTTAAAGTCACACCGAGGTACTCTATATTGTTTGGGTCTATAATGAAGGGTGTCATTTCCCTAATTTCTTTCTCGGCTTGTTTCTCTTTTGTGTAGAGGAAGGCTACTGATTTATTGGAGTTAATTTTATACCCACACCCTTTGGTGAAGTTGTGTATCAGCTTTAGTAGTTCTTTGGTGGAACTTTTGGGATCACTTAAATATACTATCATATCATCTGCAAATAGTGATATTTTGACTTCTTCATTACCAATCTGTATCCCCTTGGTTTCCTTTTGTTGTCTGATTGCTCTGTCTAGAACTTCAAGAACTATATTGAATAAGTAGGGAGAGAGTGGGCAGCCTTGTCTAGTCCCTGATTTTAGTGCGATTGCTTCAAGTTTCTCTCCATTTAGTTTAATGTTAGCAACTGGTTTGCTGTATATGTCTTTCCTATGTTCAGGTATGGGCCATGAATTCCTATTCTTTCCAGGACTTTTATCATGAAGGGGTGTTGAATTTTGTCAAATGCTTTCTCAGCGTCTAATGAAATGATCATGTGGTTTTGTTCTTTCAGTTTGTTTATATAATGGATCACGTTGATGGTTTTCTGTATATTAAACCATCCCTGCATGCCTGGGATGAAGCCTACTTGATCATGGTGGATGATTGTTTTGATGTGCTCTTGGATTTGGTTTGCCAGAATTTTATTGATTATTTTTGCGTCGATATTCATAAGGGAAATTGGTCTGAAGTTCTCTTTCTTTGTTGGGTCTTTGTGTGGTTTAGGTATAAGAGTAATTGTGGCTTCATAGAAGGAATTCGGTAGTGCTCCATCTGTTTCAATTTTGGGGAATAGTTTGGATAGTATTGGTATGAGGTCTTCTATGAAGGTCTGATAGAATTCTGCACTAAACCCGTCTAGACCTGGGCTCTTTTTGGTTTGGAGACCTTTAATGACTGCTTCTATTTCCTTAGGAGTTTTGGGGTTGTTTAACTGGTTTATCTATTCCTTATTTAACTTCAGTACCTGGTATCTGTCTAGGAAATTGTCCATTTCCTTCAGATGTTCAAGTTTTGTTGAATATAGGCTTTTATAGTAAGATCTGATGATTTTTGGATTTTCCTCTGAATTTGTAGTTATGTCTCTCTTTTCATTTCTGATTTTGTTAATTTGAACACACTCTCTCTGTCCTCTCGTTAGTCTGGCTAAGGGTTTATCTATCTTGTTGATTTTCTCAAAGAACCAACTTTTGGTTCTGTTGATTCTTTCTATGTTCCTTTTTGTTTCTTTTTGGCTGATTTCAGCTCTGAGTTTGATTATATCCTGTCTTCTACTCCTCCTGGATGCATTTGCTTCTTTTTGTTCTAGAGCTTTTAGGTGTGCTGTCAAGCTGGTGACATATGCTCTCTCCTGTTTCTTTCTGCAGGCACTCAGAGCTATGAGTTTTCCTCTTAGCACAGCTTTCATTGTGTCCCATAAGTTTGGGTATGTTGTAACTTCATTTCATTAAATTCTAAGAAGTCTTTAATTCCTTTCTTTATTTCTTTTTTAACCAGGCTATCGTTGAGTAGAGCATTGTTCAACTTCCACGTATATGTGGGTGTTCTTCCCTTATTGTTATTGAAGACCAGCTTTAGGCCGTGGTGGCCTGATAGCACGCATGGGATTATTTCTATCTTTCTATGCCTGTTGAGGCCCATTTTTTGACCAATTATATGGTCAATTTTTTAGAAAGTACCATGAGGAGCTGAGAAGAATATATATCCTTTTGCTTTAGGAGAGAATGTTCTATAAATATCTGTTAAATCCATTTGGTTCATGACTTCTCTCAGTTTGTCTACATCTCTGTTTAATTTCTGTTTCCATGATCTGTCCATTGATGAGAGTGGGGTGTTGAAATCTCCTACTATTATTGTGTGAGGTGCAATGTGTGTTTTGAGCTTTAGTAAGGTTTCTTTTACGTATGTAGGTGCCCTTGGGGCATAGATATTTAGGATTGAGAGTTCATCTTGGTGGATTTTTCCTTTGATGAATATGAAGTGTCCTTCCTTATCTTTTTTGATGACTTTTAGTTGAAAATTTATTTTATTTGATATTAGAATGGCTAGTCCTGCTTGCTTCTTCGGACCATTTGCTTGGAAAGTTCTTTTCCAGCCTTTCACTCTGAGGTAGTGTCTGTCTTTGTCTCTGAGGTGTGTTTCCTGTAGGCAGCAGAATGCAGGGTCCTCCTTGTGTATCCGGTGTTCTTTCTTGATTGCTTCTATTTCCATTTTTAATTCCTTCAACTGTTTGATTGTGTTTTCCTGGAATTCTTTCAGGGATTTTTGTGTCTTCTCTCAATGGGCTTCTACTTGTTTATTTATGTTTTCCTGGAATTCTTTCAGGGATTTTTGTGATTCCTCTCTGTAGGCTTCTACTTGTTTATTTATGTTTTCCTGTGTTTCTCTAAGGGAGTTCTTCATGTCTTTCTTGAAGTCCTCCAGCATCATGATCAGATATGATTTTTGAAACTGGATCTTGGTTTTCTGGTGTGTTTGGATATTCCGTGTTTGCTTTGGTGGGAGAATTGGACTCCGATGATGCCATGTAGTCTTGGTTTCTGTTGCTTGGGTTCTTGCGCTTGCCTCTTGCCATCAGAATATCTCTAGTGTTACTTTGTTCTGCTATTTCTGACAGTGGCTAGACTGTCCTATAAGCCTGTGTTTCAGGAGTGCTGCAGATCTGTTTTCCTGTTTTCTTTCAGCCAGTTATTGGGACAGAGTGTTCTGCTTTCAGGCGTGTAGTTTTTCCTATCTACAGGTCTTCAGCTGTTCCTGTGGGCCTGTGTCTTGAGTTCACCAGGCAGGTTGCTTGGAGCTAGAAGGTTTGTCTTACCTGTGGTCCCGAGGCTCAGGTTTGCTCGTGGGGTATTGCTCATGAGCTCTCTGTGGAGGCAGCAATCAGGAAGATCTGTGCCGCCCCTTCCAGGAGCTTCTGTGCACCAGGCTTCCAGATGGCGTTTGGTGTTTTCCTCTGCAGTCAGAGATGTGGGCAGAGTGTAGTCTCCTCTGGTTTCCCAGGCGTGTCTGCCTCTCTGAAGGCCCAGCTCTCCCTCCCATAGGATTTGGGTGCAGAGAACTGTTTATCAGGTCGGTCCCTTCAGGTTCTGTCTGTGTCTCAGATGCAGCGGATTTCCTGCTCATGTGCCCTTATCCAAGGGAACCCAGAGGCTGTATACAGTTTCCCCTTGGGGCAGGGATGTGGGCAGGGGTGGGTAGTGTTGGTGGTCTCCTCTGCTCTGCAGTTCAGGAGTGCCCACCTGTCTCGGCGGTGAGCTCTCTCTCCCACGGGGTTTGGGAGCAGTGAGTCTAAATTGGGAACTTTTATGCATGTTCTTAAATATTCTCTTCATATATTACACAGATTCTGAACATCATTGATTTTTGCAGCTCTACTTTCTGAACCACTCAGCCACCTCTCCAGTGCAGCTCTACTCTCAATACCTATACTATTAAACTAACATGTATATCCTCCAGAAAAATACATTAAAAATGTACTCTATTTACACAATAGATTTTTCCCTCCCTATGAAGGAATATACTTATCCTTTTTGTAAGAAAATCTATGCAACAGGTCATAGTAAGTTAAGCCCGTCTCAGAAAGATAAATATCAGCTTCCTCCATTTTTTTTGTTTTAAAATTTTAAATAATCACATAGTTGTATATAAAGACATATATAAAATGAAAATAGATGTCAAATTGTCTTTAAAATAAAGGGACAGATGAGAGCAATAAGGAAGATGAGGGTTGAGGATTAATGAGGCACTTCCTTCTTAAATAAGTAGGGTGTCCTCTCATTGAAAAACTAAATTTCCATTATAACACATGCTGGAAAGACATTTTATTGTGAGACCAGAGAGGTGGCTCAGTGATTAAGGGCACTGGTTGCTTTTGCAGAGGACATAATTTTTTCCTCAGACCCTAAGCAGGCAACTCACAGATACCTAATTTTAGTTTTGAGGGAAAATGTTGTTTATCCTGACAAGAAAGCATACACATGCACATTTAAATGATTTTTTATAAAAATGAATTATGACCTGAGTTATAATATTGACTGAGCTTTTCTAGTTTTCTCTTCCCTATTACAAGAGCATGAGTATACATGTCTTTTAGGATTCATCTGTGTGGGATGATTTCATTACACAGGTGAAGGCAGGTACAAGATACAACAAGGCCTGTCATTAGACGAGAAGGAAGGATGGGCGGGAGAAAAGCTTGAGGGAAGAGGAGGAGACTGGAATGAGAAGAGGAGAAGGCATGGAGAGAACATGGAGGTTGACGTAAAGATTCTATTCTGTGTATATATAGGTGAATATGAATATTCTTAAGGGATGGATGTGTACAGGACTTTGTATGTTTAGGTGGGCAAATATATCTTAACAATTGGATCAGAGGTTATTGTATTGTGTGTTCTGAGTGGAGAATTGAGTTTGGGAGTGTGTGGAGGCAGTGGCACTGGGACACCACAGAGTTGGAATATATATTTCTGCATGGTGAAGCCTGCCTTGGGAACTGGATGTGTAGAGAGATTGTTGCCAGGCTCAGAGAGAGGCCATCAGCAGTGTGATATGGGATGGAGCAAAGTGGGTGAGAAGCTTTGCTAACTGAGATGAAGATATCTTGGAGCACTGCTGTGCCAAGACCTAGTGGAGGTAAAAGACATCATTTTATATTTTTATAATTTTACAGCAACACATCTGCTCATACCTTATTCATATACACACATAACAAAAATATTTATCTTCGATTAGAGTCTATATCAATTAAAATTTTAAAATTTTCCCTTATTTTTATGTTATCAGATGAATCAATATATTTATAAAAAGACTTTTAAGGGGTTGGGGATTTAGCTCAGTGGTAGAGTGCCTGCCTAGGAAGCACAAGGCCCTGGGTTCGGGCCCCAGCTCCGAAAAAAAAAAAAAACCAAAAAAAAAAAAAGAATTTTAAAAAGTAGTTGAATCATCCTTACTGCAATTCAAGTGGCTAAAAAGAAAAACCAAAAAGTACAATGTTGCACAAAATGTATGAGAGAATATATAGTTTTGAGAGAATAAATATTTTTTTGTGATCCATATTCACTGTAAACAGCTAAGGATGTAGCATTAATATACAAATTCAAAGTACATGAACTGGATTTAAATATCAACTTCCATATTCAATAATACATATACTTTTTTGCACAAAGTTGGCTCCCTCGAAAATACTTAACTGAAAATATGTTGCTCAAATAAGAACAGAAAATAGGATAAAGTAACTTTTTATAGTCTAGGCCACACACATATATCTATCAGATGTCATGTTTTATTAAATAAATATAATATTTTGATGTGATAAAAATAATAATTTAGCAATGATACAATAGGAAACATCAAATGGTCATTGTTTTTTAAAACATGACTTGATGGTGTATCAGAACAAAATAGCATGATGGCACTGATTATTATATTTCTCAGTGAAAACTGTGCTCTCAATTGGTATATAACTGCAAAATATCAAGTTGATGATAGGATAATTCTGTGAACCTATTGCAATAATGAATGATTTAACAGTTTGAATTTTCAAATACTGATACCATAATGTTGGTTATTTTGTTTTTAGATTTTATGCCTTTTGGTCATTCTACAGTTTGTGATGTATGATTATAGTAATCATGGATGAGTCAGAACAGTAGCTTCTCTTAAATACATAGAAAAGAAGAAGACACAACCTCTAAGAATTTAGTTGTCACAGATAAGCCTAGGAAATATTCATCACAGCAATTTTCCAAGACCAATGACAGAGATCTGGTGAGTAACATTTCCCTTGACTTTTTGTTATTCATCTTCTATTCATCTCCTTGATGTAATATGACAGATTAATTTAGGCTATTACTGACCCTTCATCTTTGAAAGTAATTGTGGGAATTGACACACTCCTTCATTCTCCTGTACACTGCCCTGATCTGTGACACTGTGATACACATGAACTCCTGCAAATCTGCATCCTGTTTTTTTCCCTTATTTTCTTACAGAAGTGAAAAGCTCGCATTTCTTCTTCCATATTTTTTTCAGTCCTCATCTTTCCTATAAGCCTTTTGACACCGAGAACATCCACTCTGTGTTCACTGGGGCATCATCTCCTGAGTCCAACCTCACCAACAGGATGGGCATCAGCACTAGAGAGGAATGCAACACCATTATCGAGTTTATGAATGGCTGAAAATCATATAACTCAGCCCCAAAACTCCACACTATCCACATTTTAAAAAAATTCCCACCAGAATAAAGACAGAAGATTCAATAATGATTTTGAACTTTCAGTTCTCTTTCTCATCCTATTCTCCTTTAGGATAACATTTATTATTTGAACTGAATTATACATATTTATTTTACAACATAGCATTTATACTTTGTAACATTTGGTACTACATATTACCAGATTAGGAATATTTACAAAGCTTAACTAGAACACATTTCAATGATAAATATGCTTTCTTACAGCAAGGGTTCCCCAAGTTTTCTTAATGTTTAGCTGTGAGTCTTTGCATCTGTTTGTTTGAGTTGCTGGACGAAGCCTCTATGATGAGAGTTGGACTAGGCACAAATCTATGAGTAGAGCAGGATATCATTAGGAATCATTTCATTTACTTTCTTTCTTTTTTTTAACAAGTGTCTCATATTAAAAAGACTAAGCTGTAAAAGGTTTCAAAAATTTTCCAATGTGCACAGATGTCATTCTCTGTCAACATGAGCTGTGTATAAAACAACACGAAACTTGCTCTGTGTGTGCTTTTCTATCTGCTACTGTGTGCCTCCTTGCATGGATTCTTATAGTTCTAACCACAACGCCACTGCTCATGTGATGTCACAGATAATACACCTCCAAGTTGACTTTGATATTTCTTTCACTTGGGTCCTGAACCATAACTCCGCACATTTTGTAAAATATTTAAATAGCTATCATTTATACTTAATATACCAATGAACAACTTACAGCGACATAATTATTTTTCATTTATGCTTATTAGTTCACTTTATATCCCAATATCAGTGTCCTCTTCTGCTCCCAGTATCTCCTTCACAAAGCCTCTCCCCCATCCTGAAGGATAAGGATATTAAACATTTCTTTAAGATTTTCTCAGAATTTGAAATTATTCTTTAATTCTCTGTTCAGATGTGCACACCATTTTTATTTGGATCATTTGGTTTGTTGATGTTTAGTTTCTTCAGTTCTTTGTATATTTTGAACAATAGCACTCTATCGAATGTCATGCTGGTGAAATCCTTTTCTCATTCTCGAGGCTTTCGTTTTCATTTCATTTTTTTAAATGGCTGAGTCAATTTTCATTGTGTAAACATATAACAATTTTCTTTATTCTTTTTTGTGTTTAGGGACATCTAGGTTGTTTGCTGATATGACTATTTGTTCTAAGTAGAGTAGCAAGGAACCTTGTTAAGCAAGTATCTCTGCAGTAAGTAAGATGAAGTATCCTTTGAGTGTATGCTTGAGAGTGGTATAGCTTTGGAAGCAGATTCATTCTCATCTCCCTGTACATCACACAGATTTTCATAGTAGTTTTACAAGTTTCCCTTCCTGCAACTTCTATTACTACTACTCAGAGTAGTGTGGGTTGTATTTACCTGATGACAAAGGATGTTGAAGATTTGAAAAGTTTAAATTTCCTCCTTTAATAACTCTGTTTAGGTATAAAGCCCGTTTTTTTGATTAGGCTATTTGTTTCTTGACTACTATTTTTATTATTTTATTTTGCTTTGGTTTGTTATGGTTTGGTTTTGGTATTCTTTAGTTTGTTATATGTTTTGAAGATTAGCCCTTTATCAGATGTGTGGTTTAAACATAATTTCCCATTCTGTAGGTTGCTGTGTTTTTCAAACGATGGTATCCTTTGCTAAGCAGAAGATTTTCAGTTTCATGAGGCCCCATTTATTTTATATTTCTAAGTCTCAAGGAAGTGTTAGAAAAATAACTCGAGTGCAAAACTTTGCTAAAGCTACAGGAAAAAGGGCAGTACCAGGAACACAGAAGGTTGACTGAGTGAAGTGCATCTGGTAAACATGTGCATTTTCTCAGGGGAAAGAACAGTTGATTTAGCCATAATAGAATTTCTAACTGAGAATGTGCATATGAAAAAGGTATTCTCCACTCTAATTATCAAGAATCCATGATTAAATAACAAAGAGGCATTGAACATGACTAGACTGCCATCCACACAATCCCCTTTCATATACCTTTCTATTCTGTTTGACTTGCATTCTGACTGCTTCCTCCTCCACTCTGGTAAAGAAGTTAATTTTCACTCTTAAATTATATAAAGTGTTCTAATACATATTGTATAACCTTCTGCATGAAGCCTATACTCAGAAGCATAGTAAAAACAGTGTATGTAGGGGAAAGTACCAAAAAAAAAAAGGAAGTAAGAAGACTAACTAAAGTCCCCTAGGTCTCACAGACATCTGTGACTGAATTATTTGAACACCTTTGTAGGATGGAATTATATATATATATATATATATATATATATATATATATATATATATGTATATATATATATATATATATGGAGATATATGATATATATGCTGTATGCATATAAATATGCTGTATAAAACTGAAATATTTAAATAGATTACATACCTTTTATAAATAGGCAAATGAACTATAGAATATGAATTTTGCAGGCAAATGGATGGAACTAGAAAATACCATGCTGAGCAAGGTAACCCAGATCCAAAAGGACATGAATGTTATATACTCACTGAAAAGTGGATATTAGCAAATGTTCAGAATACTCCACAGACCCAAAGAAAGGAAAGCCCAAGAAAGAATGCTTGGACTACACTTAGAACAAAATAGTCATTGGAGGCCAAAGAATGGAGGGACTTGGGAGAGGGGAAGGGCAGAAGAATAGGGAGGCAGGTTCAGGTGTGGGAAGAGACAAGAGAGAGGCCCAGAGGTCCAGGAGAATAAATGGTAATACACAGTTGCTGGGTGTTGAGGGGTGGGAGAAATCCCTAGGCAGTCCATGAGACGTGATCAGGGGAGGCTCCCAGGAGTTAATGTGGGTGATTTTAACAGAGATGCCTAACATGGAACCTGGACAGGCTCCCTCCTGTAGGCAGGCAGGGTCCCGAGTGTTGGAATAAAGACATCAACCAACCCACAAGACTTTGGATCCAAAATTTGTCCTGTCTAAAAGAAAGGCAGGGACAAAGGTAGATCAGAGACTGAAGAAATTGTCAACCAATAACTGACCCAACTTGAGACGTATCCCATGCCCAAGCACCAATTCGTGACACTATTTATGATACTTTGTTATACTTGAAGATAGGAGCTTAGCATAACTGTCTTCTGAGAGGCTCTACCCAGCAACTGATAGAAACAGATGGCGATACTCAAAGCCAAACACTGGATGAATGGAGGTTGGAAGACCTTTTTGGAAGAGTTGGGGAAAGGATTGAAGTCCCTAAATGAGATGGGAACCCTACAGGAAGACTGACAGTATCAGCTAACCTGGACATCTGAGAGCTGGTAGAGACCCAACCATCAACCAAAGAGCATACACTGGCCACATATGTAGCAGAGGGCTGCCTTGTCCTGTTTCAGTGAGAGAGGGTGTACCTAATCCTGCAGAGACTTGATGTGCCAGGGTGAGGGAATATCCAGGGGGTCACCACCCTTTCTTAGGCAAAGGGGAGCGAGAATTTGGGAGACACTCTGTGAGGGGGAACTGGGAAGAGGGCAGCATTTGGGATGTGATTGATTAATTTTTAGTAATAAAAAATTTTTAAAGAAAATGTAAAACAAAACAAAACAAATTGCCATGACTTAACATTATGGGACAAAGAATCACCAAATATTCCATTGCTAATGAGTTCAGTTTGTATTGGCCATCTACTGTTGAGCATAGGGCCTACACTTAAAAATGGATTGTTTTCCCAGTGAGACTCCCTTGGAGAAAATTAATATTTCAGTTGCAAGCGTCTATCAACTGAACATAACTTCTGGGTTAGGATTGGGGCATGCATTAAATCCTTCTTTCACTTCTAGGAAGCCATTTGATGCAGACCCGGGCAGGACCTAGATGTCAGCCACAGTCTCTGTGAATGTGTACATTCATTAGTTCTGTTGTGTTTAGAAGACTTTACTTCTCACTTTTCTTCCATTCCTTTAGTCTCCTGTGGCCATTATGCTTTATCTTCCACTGGCTTCTTGAGTACTCTGAGGAAGGATTTGATAAACCAGTCTTGGTCAAAGATGAGTGCTGCAAGGTCACTCAATCTGCACAAAGTCTTCTTGGTCTCTGTGTTTGTTGCCATGTGCTGCAGGAAGAGGCAACTCTGGTGATGGCTGAGCAAGCCACTGATCTATGAATAGAGCAAAACGTTAAGAATCATTTTAGTGGTTTTAGTATCACAGTAGTAGTTGGTTTTCTGTAGGTCACTGGTGTAGCACGCTATCTTCATTTCACCTTGATATTCATATAGCCTCTTTCATTCCAAACATTCAGTGATACTCTTTCAAAATTAATGGGCATAATTCATCTTTCATGCGGATGAAAATTATTTAACTGAAGAGAATGAAAACAAAATTAAAAACCTATTATTCAAAGAGCTTATACATTTATGAAGATGGTGTTAAGCCCAACTACCACTGTAAAGATAATAAATCTCTATAATTCACAAGCAGGGTGCTTCATACTTTAAGGAGGACTTTAGACATATCTAGGTTTATGTAAACATTTTGAAAGCTTTCTATGTGGTAGGTGAAATATTATTCTTTGTAAATTTCATCAAGGACACATAGAGAGAGACGTTAATCACAGGCACTGAGGCTACACACTTATAATTCATCTTGTAATGAGCACTATGTCTTATATAAAAGAAGGAGTTGATGGTATATAAATAGCGACCTTTGAAATTTGCAGGTAGGATGATAAAATGACATGTGGAGGAAGGAACCTGTAAAAACTGTGGGATACTGAGAACAAGTGCATGTTTTCTTTGTGTATAGACAAAGACACCTGGATATCTTTGGTAACTAAAATAATTAACTTCTTAAATTTAGAAGTGGAAGTCACCTATATAATTAGATATTAAGTATATGTTACACTAACTGCAGGCATTTGCTAACATTTGCAAATCTATAGCTACAGTATGCAGAGGTGCATAAGACAGATGCAAACATCCTATTTCCATACATCCACCATATGCTTCTGATTGCAAACACACTAACTCAAATCTCTGACCTGTTTTTCCATAAGTTGTAATGAGTCTTTCATCATTTATGCTATATTAGTTCTTTTACAAAGAACTATTGCAAATATTGTTTTCATTTCTCTTGTATAATATACATGAGAAGAAATACCTGATTTCCATATTTGTGTCTGGCTCAACGTTTTTGACATTGACTATCTTCTCATTCTTCTTCTATCTACACGATTGCATTATGCATAGTTGAGTTCAGATCCTGTAAATATGGACCACTCTTTCTTTACCCTGTGACCCTTCAAAGCAGATCTATTTGGATTCGGTAAATCAGCTATTGTGAATGCGTTTATGTGAGGAGGCATCTCTGTTGTATGATGACTTTGTTTATTTGGGTATATTCCTGGAAGTTCTGTAACCAGATTGCATAGTGATTCTATTTTTGCCCTTTCCTGTGTATTATGTGTTGGTTTTCACCAACGGGGAGCTTTTTCACCTTCTGACTTACAGTATATAAAAGTTGCTTCAGATCAGATACTTCACTTGCATTATTACTTATTTTCTTAGTGACAACCATTCTGATTGAGTTATGATGCAATATCACTGTCGTTTTGAGCTTACAGTATATAAAAGTTGCCTTGATTCAGATACATCACCTGCATTTGTTGCTTATTCTTAGCGACATCCATTCTGATTGAGTTAAGATGGAATCTCAGTGTCATTTTGATTCATTTTCCTGATGGCTAAAGGTGTTGGCTATTTATAATTCATTGTTTAACAAACATCCGTTTAGCACAGTTACCAGTCATTATTCACATTGATATCTTGTTGTTTGTTGTATTGAGTTCTTTACATAGTCTAATTGCTTATTCTATTTCTTGATGCATAGATGGCCATGGTTTTGTCCCGATTTCTTTGCTATGTCTTCATTTTGCTTCTTCTATGTGCTTAGCAAAAGCCTTTCACCAGATGCAACACCAGTGGTTTGTTCCACAGTCATTCTGCTCAGAGATTATTTGCCTATTACCTTTATCTTGGTAGGTTTTCCTTATATGTTCCATTTTTGTCTTTCAATTAAAGATCATTAAATTCTTTAAATTCATTTAGTTGATAATTTGTTGTTCAGAGTAATACAGGGATCTAATTTCATAATTCTGCATGTGGTTTGCCTGAGCACCTAGCGCCACGTGTTAAATATAATCTACTTCCAATGCAATTTTAGCAGCTTAGTGGAAAATCAGTTGACTGTAGATATCTACTATAGTAGGCATTTTACTGTGTCTTCTATTCAATTCTATTGGTCTATGTGTCAGTGTTGTGTCAATACTATGTGGCTACTGTTCTATGATTCTGTTGTAATTAGTCTAGCATTAATTTTTAGGAAACATGTTCTTAGATATATTAAAAACACTCAACTATCCAAATGTTATTATCCTACTCAAAGGTAGCTATATCGTTCACTTGTAGAGCTGAGAATACTATTGTTGTTGCTGCTTTCATATTTTAGTGCCCTCACCCCATCCCCGTCCACTTTCAAACTTCAGAGAATAACCTACAAAGCAAGGAATAGCAGTTTTCATTGCTGGAAGACCCCATGTCTGTCCAATTTACTATGCATTAAACCTCTGTTGTTAAAAACCCTTGTTCTTCTTCTTTCTTTTCTAAAGTTAGAGATCTTTTGTCTGTCTCCCTTGGATGAGCAGCCAATTCTTTTTCTTCAAGACCTTCACAATAATGCTGTTTACAGCAATAGTCCCTAGATATTCATATGTAATTAATGTCTTTCCAGTCTCTGCTCTAGTGCACCTGCTCAATTTTGCTGATGTAATCTAAGATGCTCAAATCTGAAATCATACTCACTTGCAGCTCTTCCTATAACTTATATTTTTATTTCATTGAAACCCATTTGCCATCTAATGTAATTTGTGTGCATTATATACATACATACATATGTACACACATACATCTATATATTATACACACATGCATATATATTTATACATATATATAATTATTCTTTCCATTTCAGAATATACACTGTTTAAGAGAGATAATGCAATCCCTCAATTATTAAAAAAAACCTAACTGTATGAAAATTCAATTGAAAAGGAAAATTAAATACAGATCCTTAATACTTGATGAAGTCAAATTTCTGTAACAACAATGATCAGTTTTTTCACCAAAAAAGCATCAGTTATTCACCATTTTTTTATCTTAACACATTGCTCACACATTTAATGTTATTTGATTAATATAGCAAACTATAAACATTTGTTAAGCAGACATGTGTAGTCTATAATGAAAATCAATGCTGTCCCAGGTTAAAGTTACTAAGAAAATAAAATTATTAAATGAAGAAAATTGCAATCATATAGAAATTTTCTATGTAGAGGCATATTTTAAGTTAGGAAGTACTAAAATTATGTAAATCATACATATGAAATGTATTTATCTACTTTTAAACATAACACAACTCAATGGTGCAGATGCACTGAGCCCTAACCTGCATCTCCATACCTGTCAGTATATAATTAATGTGTTCCTTAAGGCTGTCTGTAATAATGAATTCCTTCTAATTTCAAATTATGTGTTCCTACAAAAATGTTCAGTTGTCATCCAGTATTTCATGCCACAGTGGACAGCCTTTCATATATGAATTTTAAGTTTTATAAGATCGTAACATTAAAGAAATCCTTGCATTCATGTGATCAACATTTCAAGTGACAGCAGATGGACCATTTTCTCCTCAATGGTTCTGATAAAACTGTGATGTCACTTGAAATTAGCTAATGTCTATTAGACAATGTTTGAAGTAAGCTGACCCACAACAGGCAGACAATGAAGACAGGGTGCATACACATACCCTTCATTACTTAAAGTGAGAAGTGCAAACATGAGAGAAAGGGCATGCTTATCCACGTGTAATTACACCTTTCCACTGACAATACAAGCTAGCTTTAATTAAGTAAATAAGGATTTCCTGATATGTTATACCTGTTATGTATGCAAAAATCACAGGTCACACACTTTATCTACTGCAGAATATTGAATTGTGTCTCCATGAAATATATGATCTCTACCCACACTTCAGAATATGTGACTGAATATTTACTGAAATGTAGTATCAAGTACTGTAGCTCAGGATCATAAAACAAAATATGTTTCAATGATTTAAGTATTTTCTCTGTCAATGGCAATTTTTTTTAAATTGACAAACGGCAGTAATCGTATGATTGAATACTAGAGATTAGAATGATAGAGCCTACCTGCCTGGGCCAAAGAAAATGTATCCCTGAGATTAGAGAGCAGAAATAAACATAGAATAACCTAATCAGCCAAGATAGAATACTATCAAAAGTTATTAGGGATGTCTTAGTATTTCTATTGCTGCAAAGAATGACTATGACCAAAACAACTTGGGAAGCACATGGCTTATTTGACTTATATTTCTACAGAATTGTTTATCATCTGAGGAAGTTATGTTGTGGAATATTTAAAAAATAATATTTCTTTTAACCCACACAAAAG
Source organism: Rattus norvegicus (assembly GCF_021556685.1). NCBI lineage: Eukaryota > Metazoa > Chordata > Mammalia > Rodentia > Muridae > Rattus > Rattus norvegicus. Next base: position 81,888,892 of record NC_141535.1, read on the forward strand.
CTGGTACCATAGGACCACATGGCATCTGTGGGATATTTCTCAGTCAACAAAGCATCTCACCAGCTAGGCTCTATCCCTTATTTACTGCTGATGGCTACTCTCTGAACCTGGCAACAATTTCTCTACCCATTTAGTTCCCAAGGCAGGTTGCCACCATGCCAGATATACACATCTCAATTCCATGGTGGGCCCAGTGTTCTGCCACCACACACTCTCTTGAATCAATTAAATCGCCACATGAAACAACACACAGCACAATAACCAATGATCCAATTGATAACATATAATTGCCCACCTAGATAACATATATTTTGTTCATCTAGATACACAAAGCTCTGTACACATCCATTTCTTAAGAATAGTCGCAACAACCTGTAGATGTGCAGAAAGAAATCTTAACATCTACTGCCATGTTCCTTCGGCTGTTCTCTTCTAGCTGCCCAGTCTCTTCCTCCCTCTAAATCTTTTCTCCCTCCCATCCTTCCTTCTCATTCAATGACAGGCTTCATTCTATCCTATACCTGCCTTCTCCTATATAATGACAACCACCTACAAGTTAAGACTGGAACTCAACAGAGCAGGAACCAGGTGTCAGAAACTGATCCAGAAGCAATGGAGGATTGCTGTTTCCTTGCTTGCTCCCATGTCTTACTCAACTGCATTCTTACATAACTCAGGACCACCAGCCCAGGTTTGGCAACACCCACAATAGCCTGGGTCCTCTCCCATCAATTACCAGTTAAGAAAATATACTACAGGTTTGCCTGCAACCTGATCTTTTGGAGGCATTTTTTAAATTGAGATGCCCTCTTTTTAGAAGTTAACTTTATCTGTATCAAGTTCACATAAAGCTATCCAGCATAAGGAGACAAGATAGCAACTTCCTCCAGAGTCTGCCAAAGAGTACAGTCTTGAATAACCATGAAACAGCATATTTCTAAGTTTTATGATAACAATCTACGGCAATTTGTGTTACAGTTATGAAGTAATATATTATTCAAAAATGCCTTATTTTAGAAATGAATTAATGAAATCCATGTTGAGGGGGTCTCTATTGTTGTCACAGTCAGTAAAAACTCGCAGAGGCAGCATATGACTGAAATTCCAGCATTGAATAGCTGTAGACAGGACTATTTATGGGATTTTGTAAACACCTAATCTTAACCAAATTTGTGAATTATATCTTCAAAGAGAGACTTTGCCTCAAAATCCTATAGTGAAGAATGATTGCAGAAGACTAAACAATGAACATCTCTGACCCCCATTCATGTGCACACACACCTGCCCATACATTCATGTATACTCACACACCCACAAACAAAGCAAAAAGAACAGTTTTGAAAATTAAGGTGAAAAGTATCACAAATCTCATTGAATATTTGAGATGACTAGTAAACAAACAAAAACACACATTTGTTGAGAGTCATGCTGCAGGTCCAATCACTGGCAGAGAGATGATGCTACAGTCAACATCCCACAGCAATAGCATGTTGGACCCTTGGCATGCACACTGTACACACTTAAATGTGCTTTCTAATGTTTTTTTTTTTAGTTCTCAAATATATAGAATGATTAATTCCTCATAGATAATACCAAATTGATGAAAAATGAAGCCTGGAACTAGTGAGATGTCAGAATATGGAAAGGAACTTAATTGTTAAGCCTGACTGCCTGGGTTTGATTCCAAGAAGTATGGGTCAATGTCAGTTCTCTCAGGGTGTCTCTGACTTTCATATTCAAGCTGTCACAAGCATATGTCCCTGTTCACATTCAAGTAAAAATATATGGATAAAATAATAAAACTAGAAAATTGATCATGTATGTGATAAAACTCTAATTTTGAAAGCAAACTATTTAATCCGAATTTCTGCATTATGAAGAGTAAACCTTAACTAGGCCACAACTCATTATTATTCATCCTTAAGAAAGTATTAATATAGCAGCAATATAAAAAATACCCTCTACAACTCTTAGTTATAAAACTAAGAATAGTAAATGTTTAGGTCTCATTAATACTGCTTTATGTATGACCAACCATTGTTGTTTTTTTTTGTTTGTTTGTTTTTCATCTTAATTCATTTAATGATAAATCAAATAATGATAAATGAACTGATTAGTTCCATTTAAAGTGCAAAATTCATATATTCTGACAGAGAAAATTTCATTGATTATTGAAAGTTACTACAAATCCTCTGGAGGTTTCATGTAGTATAAAAAGTACCTATTACTTTTCAGATGTCCAGCATATTCTGGATACTAAATCATACCTGAATCCTGAATCCTATGGATTGTATGCCTTTATTTAAAACTCAGGAGCCGAATCATTTTCATATATGGCAGAAAGGAAAAATAGAATGAGACTGTGTCCTGATACCAAGTTGGTTTGTGTCGCAATTTGCAGAAAACAAAACAAGATAGGAAACTGAACAATTTGAAAGGCAGTTTCAGTCGTGTTAGCATCTGATGACTTGTAGATTAAACTTGCCTTAAACTTGCTTCAGGACAGGGAATGGCTCTGAATCTGAGGAGAATGACGTCTGCATGCTTTATAATACATCAAAGAAATTCTTACAGGATATTCAAATAGTAAAGAAATGCCAGACCTTATGTTATTATTACTTACAAAATAATCAAAGAAATTGTGACAAGAGAATATTTAAAGTAATAACCTATTTGATGGATAGATTCCACATTAACTCAAAATATTTAAATATCTAAATGATCTGAAATTTGATTATCTGAGTATTTGATCTTTTTTACTATTTCTATATATAAAATAAAAGAAAGTTGCAATGTTTTATGTTCTTTTGAGAGAAATGGGGACTATATCTTATTTCAAAAGTTTGAGATATCCATATCATTCCTTCATGTCTCCTCTCATGCTGTGATTAAATGTGTATTTCATCACTGTAACTATTCTTTTAGATATGGAATTAAGTAGCTATAAACAACCGTGGTCATGGAATAGAATTAATTTGAATAAATTAACATAGTTTAAAGTACCAAGAGACTCTTGGATCCGTAGTGTAAGGAGTCCAAAGGCAGATCCCCCACCCCCTGGAATAACATGCACATCTGAGTCCTGTAACACACCGGAATATTTATTTTCATCTTTTCTATGGTAAACTGTGCAGAAGAGTGAAGATTGAAATTGTTCTCATTATAAACATTTTATTACACCCTCTGTAAAATGTAGAGCCCATGAGACATTGCTGCATTCATGTTCAGAAATATTAAATATTTATTTAGTTTATGTGTCTCTGTCTCGTCTGTCTCTCTGTCTCTGTCTCTCTGTGTGTGTGTGTGTTGTGTGTGTGTGTGTGTGTGCGTGTGTGTGTGTGTGTTTGTGAATGCATGTGTACACCATGGCACAGAAGTGTAGGTCAGAGGGAAATTTGAAAGAACATAATTTCTGCTTCCTCCGTGCGAGTCCTTGGAATCAGTTCCTTGGGCCTGGTAGCAAGTGCTGCTCACATTCATCTATGCATGTTGTTATTTCTTTAGAGAAAAAGCATTTTCTGGCAGCCCAGACACCATCCACTTCTCTGAAGAGACAAATCAAATGGGAACTCGAACATCTATCCAGGTCCTCAAACTGTGCTTTGTGTAACCATGAGAACTGGCTCAAAGTAGGGCAATGATTACTGAAGCCACATGCTACTCTTTGCGAGAATTTAGCTGCCACTCACTCTACTTCTGAAACTTTGATGTTATTCTAATCATAGCTGAACTTTATGCAGTAAGTTCAAATGAGAGCAACTAGTATTTAAATCACATCATCAGAAAAATCCAAGTTAGTACTTTAAGCAAAACTAAAGTTCATATTTTGTGTGTGTGTGTGTATGTATATGGGAATGCATGTGTATATGTGTATGTTTGTACGCCTATGTGTAAGAGTGCTCACATGTATACTCAAGTGGTGGTGCATGTTCACAGTGTGCTCATGAATATGAAGATCAGAGGTTGACATTGGGTATCTTCTTTGACTATTTTCCATCTAATAGATTGAGGCAGAGTCTCTTGCTTAAATCCAGAAGTCACTGGTTTGGATAAATTAAAATGCCATCTTCTTCTGGATAGCCTCTGTCTTCACCTATGGAATATCAAGTTAAATGGTCCTGCCTAGCATGCCATATAAATTTATATATATATATATATATATATATATATATATATATATATATATATATATATGTTTGTGTGCGTGCATGTGTGTGCATGTGTGTGTGTAATATATGTATGTGATATATATATATATATATATATATATATATATATATATATATATATATAAAATGTAAGGTCTGTTTTGCAACACTTGTATGCATGACAACCACTTTACCCACTGAATTCTTGCTTAGCTCCTGAATTTTATATTATAGGACAGAATTGTATAAGACTAGGATTCCATCCCTGGCTTTGGTTGATGCTGCAGCCAAAGGTGGGTAGTATTTTATTATTTTCTCCTTATGATTGCATGCTTCTCTCAGTGTTTTCCAAACTGAATTAAATCACTGCATTTTGCCTGCCATGTGTACTATTACTTTTAAGAACTTCATAGTTTTATTAAAGTATGTAAAATTACCATGACATCAGACCCCCGAAAAGCCATTTTAGAAAACAAATGAATCATAAAATTCAGAACTACTTTTCTGAAGAGCTCAATACAATCATCTACTTCCAGGAATTCTCACACTGTTGAAATGCACTTGGAAAAAGTTGTGCAAATAGGATAAGAAGGAAGTTAAAATTCTCAAATGAAGCTAATAGAAGTTTCCCACTCTCTGACTAATTCTCTTATTTGCAGTGGCAGTGAAGACAGGCCTATAGTGAAGTGAACTGATTGTATTATAAATGCACATAAATGCACCAGTGCTCTGGCCTTATTTATTCTTGTCATATTCTCTGGAGAATAGACTGATTAGATTTCTTCATTATTACTAATCACTTGCTATCTGAGCATCTGTTTTATTCTGAGCTTTATTGATTGCAAATATGCCTATTTACACACCTTCCACTTGTGTCAGGATGTCAGTCTCGCAAATACATCTTCACATCAGCCGTATTACCTTAAATAGCTCACTATTCTAATATCCAATTCTGCGGTACAATAACTCCCACTTTGCTATGAATAATATTTTTCAAGATTCTTCCCGAATATCTGAAACTGAAAAATACTCACTACAAAAGATACTTTCCCAAACACACTCATGATGATGCTTCATTTATTAAAAGTATAAGACTCGCTCTCTGCACCCAAATCCCCTGGGAGGGAGAGTTAAGCCTTCAGAGAGGCAGACACGCCTGGGAAACCAGAAGCGACTGCACACTGCACACATTACTGATTCCAGAGGAAAACACCAAACCCCATCTGGAACCCTGGTGCACTGAAGCTCCCGGAAACGGCGGCGCAGATCTTCCTGGTTGCTGCCTCCACAGAGAGCTCGTGGGCAGCACCCCGCGAGCAAACTTGAGCCTTGGGACCACAGATAAGACCAAATTTTCTGCTGCAAGTGACCTGCCTGGTGAACTCGGGACACACAGTGGCAGAATTCCTCTAGGATCGGGCACTCCCTGTGTTTACCGGGAGTCCCACACCCGCGGATCCCGGCCCGCAGCAGCTCTCTGCTCCCAAACCCCATGGCAGAGAGACCTCACCGCCTGGTCAGGTGGGCACACCTGAGGCTGCAGAGCGGAAGAGAACACCAACACTGCCCACCCCTGCCCACATCCCTGGCCCAAGAGGAAATTGTATAAGGCCTCTGGGTTCCGGTGGGGGAGGGCCCAGGAGTGGCAGGACCCCTGCGCCTGAGACACCACCGGAACATGAAGGAACAGACCAGATAAACAGTTCTCTGCACCCAAATCCCGTGGGAGGGAGAGCTAAACCTTCAGAGAGGCAGACATGCCTGGGAAATAGAAGAGTTTGCACACTGCACACATTACTGATTCCAGAGGAAAACACCAAACGCCATCTGGAACCCAGGTGCACTGAAGCTCCCGGAAATGGCAGCGCAGATCTTCCTGGTTGCTGCCGCCGCAGAGAGCTCAGGGGCAGCACCGCACAAGCAAACTTGAGCCTCAGGACCACAGGTAAGACCAACTTTACTGCTGCAAGTGACCTGCCTGGTGAACACCAGACACAGGCCCTCAGGAACAGCTGAAGACCTTTAGAGAGGGAAAACTACACGCCCGAAAGCAGAACACTCTGTCCCCATAACAGGCTGAAAGAAAACAGGAAAACTGGTATACAGCACTCCTGACACACAGGCTTATAGGACAGTCTAGCCACTGTCAGAGATAGCAGAACAAAGCAAAACTAGAGATAATCTGATGGCGAGAGGCAAGCGCAGGAACCCAAGCAACAGAAACCAAGACTACATGGCACCATCAGAGCCCAATTCTCCCATCAAAACAAACATGGAATATCCAAACACACCAGAAAATCAAGATCTAGTTCCAAATCATATTTGATCATGATGCTGGAGGACTTCAAGAAAGACTTGAAGAACTCCCTTAGAGAACAAGTAGAAGCCTACAGAGAGGAATCGCAAAAATCCCTGAAAGAATTACGGGAAATCATAAATAAACAAGTAGAATCCCATAGAGAGGAGTCACAAAAATCCCTGAAAGAATTCCAGGAAATCATAGATAAACAAGTAGAAGCCCATAGAGAGGAATCACAAAAATCCCTGAAAGAATTCCAGGAAAACACAATCAAAGAGCTGAAGGAATTAAAAATGGAAATAGAAGCAATCAAGAAAGAACACATGGAAACAACCCTGGATATAGAAAACCAAAAGAAGAGACAAGGAGCTGTAGATACGAGCTTCACCAACAGAATACAAGAGATGGAAGAGAGAATCTCAGGAGCAGAAGATTCAATAGAAATCATTGACTCAACTGTCAAAGATAATGTAAAGCAGAAAAAGCTACTGGTCCAAAACATACAGGAAATCCAGGACTCAATGAGAAGATCAAACCTAAGGATAATAGGAATAGAAGAGAGTGAAGACTCCCAGCTCAAAGGACCAGTAAATATCTTCAATAAAATCATAGAAGAAAACTTCCCTAACCTAAAAAAAGAGAAACCCTTAGGCATACAAGAAGCCTACAGAACTCCAAATAGATTGGACCAGAAAAGAAACACCTCCTGTCACATAATAGTCAAAACACCAAATGCACAAAATAAAGAAAGAATATTAAAAGCAGTAAGGGGAAAAGGTCAAGTAACATATAAAGGCAGACCTATCAGAATCACACCAGACTTTTTGCCAGAAACTATGAAGGTCAGAAGATCCTGGACTGATGTCATACAGACCCTAAGAGAACACAAATGCCAGCCCAGGTTAAGGTATCCTGCCAAACTCTCAATTACCATAGATGGAGAAACCAAGATATTCCATGACAAAACCAAATTTACACAATATCTTTCTACAAATCCAGCACTACAAAGGATAATAAATGGTAAAGCCCAACATAAGGAGGCAAGTTATACCCTAGAAGAAGCAAGAAACTAATCATCTTGGCAACAAAGAGAAGAAAAGCACACAAACATAACCTCACATCCAAACATGAATATAACAGGAAGCAATAATCACTATTCCTTAATATGTCTCAACATCAATGGCATCTACTCCCCAATAAAAAGATAGGTTAACAAACTGGATACGCAACGAGGACCCTGCATTCTGCTGCCTACAGGAAATAAACCTCAGAGACAAAGACAGACACTACCTCAGAATGAAAGGCTGGAAAACAACTTTCCAAGCAAATGGTCCGAAGAAGCAAGCTGGAGTAGCCATTCTAATATCTAATAAAATCAATTTTCAACTAAAAGTCATCAAAAAAGATAAGGAAGGACACTTCATATTCATCAAAGGAAAAATCCACCAAGATGAACTCTCAATCCTAAATATCTATGCCCCAAATACAAGGGCACCTACATACATAAAAGAAACCTTACTAAAGCTCAAAACACACATTGCACCTCACACAATAATAGTAGGAGATTTCAACACCCCACTCTCATCAATGGACAGATCATGGAAACAGAAATTAAACAGAGACGTAGACAGACTAAGAGAAGTCATGAGCAAAATGGACTTAACAGATATTTATAGAACATTCTATCCTAAAGCAAAAGGATATACCTTCTTCTCAGCTCCTCAGGTACTTTCTCCAAAATTGACCATATAATTGATCGAAAAACGGGCCTCAACAGGTACAGAAAGATAGAAATAATCCCATGCGTGTTATCAGACCACCACGGCCTAAAACTGGTTTTCAATAACAATAAGGGAAGAATGCCCACATATATGTGGAAATTGAACAATGCACTACTCAATGATAACCTGGTCAAGGAAGAAATAAAGAAAGAAATTAAAGACTCTTTAGAATTTAATGAAAATGGGAGAGAGAGACCCAACCGCCTGGTCAGGTGGGCACTCCTGAGGCTGCAGAGCGGAAGAGACCACCAACACTGCTCACCCCTGCCCACATCCCTGGCCCAAGAGGAAACTGTATAAGGCCTCTGGGCTCCCGTGGGGGAGGGCCCAGGAGCGGCAGGACCCCTGCCACAGACACCGCCGGACCCTGAAGGAAACAGACCGGATAAACAGTTCTCTGCACCCAAATCCCGTGGGAGGGAGAGCTAAACCTTCAGAGAGGCAGACAGGCCTGGGAAACCAGAAGAGACTGCTCCCTGCACACACATCTCGGACGCCAGAGGAAAAAGCCAAAGACCATCTGGAACCCTGGTGCACTGAAGCTCCCGGAAGGGGCGGCAGAGGTCTTCCTGGTTGCTGCCGCTGCAGAGAGCCCCTGGGCAGCTCCCCACGAGCGAACTTGAGCCTCGGGACCACAGGTAAGACCAAATTTTCTGCTGCAAGAAAGCTGCCTGGTGAGCTTGGGACACACGGAAGCAGAATTTCTCTAGAACCGGGCACGTTCTGTGTTTACCGGAAGTCCCACACCCGCGGATCCCGGCCCGCAGCAGCTCTCTGCTCCCAGACCCGGTGAGAGAGAGACCCAACCGCCTGGTCAGGTGGGCACTCCTGAGGCTGCAGAGCGGAAGAGACCACCAACACTGCTCACCCCTGCCCACATCCCTGGCCCAAGAGGAAACTGTATAAGGCCTCTGGGCTCCCGTGGGGGAGGGCCCAGGAGCGGCAGGACCCCTGCCACAGACACCGCCGGACCCTGAAGGAAACAGACCGGATAAACAGTTCTCTGCACCCAAATCCTGTGGGAGGGAGAGCTAAACCTTCAGAGAGGCAGACAGACCTGGGAAACCAGAAGAGACTGCTCCCTGCACACACATCTCGGACGCCAGAGGAAAAAGCCAAAGACCATCTGGAACCCTGGTGCACTGAAGCTCCCGGAAGGGGCGGCACAGGTCTTCCTGGTTGCTGCCGCTGCAGAGAGCCCCTGGACAGCACCCCACGAGCAAACCTGAGCCTCGGGACCACAGGTAAGACCAAATTTTCTGCTGCAAGAAAGCTGCCTGGTGAACTCAAGACACAGGCCCACAGGAACAGCTGAAGACCTGTAGAGAGGAAAAACTACACGCCCGAAAGCAGAACACTCTGTCCCCATAACTGACTGAAAGAGAGGAAAACAGGTATACAGCACTCCTGACACAGGCTTATAGGACAGTCTAGCCACTGTCAGAAATAGCAGAACAAAGTAACACTAGAGATAATCTGATGGCGAGAGGCAAGCGCAGGAACCCAAGCAACAGAAACCAAGACTACATGCCATCATCGGAGCCCAATTCTCCCACCAAAACACATGGAATATCCAAACACACCAGAAAAGCAAGATCTAGTTTCAAAATCATATTTGATCATGATGCTGGAGGACTTCAGGAAAGACCTGAACACACTTAGGGAAGCACAGGAAAACATTAATAAACAAGTAAAAGCCTACAGAGAGGAATCGCAAAAATCCCTGAAAGAATTCCAGGAAAACACAATCAAACAGTTGAAGGAATTAAAAATGGAAATAGAAGCAATCAAGAAAGAACACATGGAAACAACCCTGGATATAGAAAACCAAAAGAAGAGACAAGGAGCTGTAGATACAAGCTTCACCAACAGAATACAAGAGATGGAAGAGAGAATCCCAGGAGCAGAAGATTCCATAGAAATCATTGACTCAACTGTCAAAGATAATGTAAAGCGGAAAAAGCTACTGGTCCAAAACATACAGGAAATCCAGGACTCAATGAGAAGATCAAACCTAAGGATAATAGGTATAGAAGAGAGTGAAGACTCCCAGCTCAAAGGACCAGTAAATATCTTCAACAAAATCATAGAAGAAAACTTCCCTAACCTAAAAAAAGAGATACCCATAGACATACAGGAAGCCTACAGAACTCCAAATAGATTGGACCAGAAAAGAAACACCTCCCGTCACATAATTGTCAAAACACCAAACACACAAAATAAAGAAAGAATATTAAAAGCAGTAAGGGAAAAAGGTCAAGTAACATATAAAGGGAGACCTATCAGAATCACACCAGACTTCTCGCCAGAAACTATGAAGGCCAGAAGATCCTGGACTGATGTTATACAGACCCTAAGAGAACACAAATGCCAGCAGGATTACTGTATCCAGCAAAACTCTCAATTACCATAGATGGAGAAACCAAGATATTCCATGACAAAACCAAATTTACACAATATCTTTCTACAAATCCAGCACTACAAAGGATAATAAATGGTAAAGCCCAACATAAGGAGGCAAGCTATACCCTAGAAGAAGCAAGAAACTAATCGTCTTGGCAACAAAACAAAGAGAATGAAAGCACACAAACATAACCTCACATCAAATATGAATATAACGGGAAGCAATAATCACTATTCCTTAATATCTCTCAATATCAATGGCCTCAACTCCCCAATAAAAAGACATAGATTAACAAACTGGATACGCAACGAGGACCCTGCATTCTGCTGCCTACAAGAAACACACCTCAGAGACAAAGACAGACACTACCTCAGAGTGAAAGGCTGGAAAACAACTTTCCAAGCAAATGGTCCGAAGAAGCAAGCTGGAGTAGCCATTCTAATATCAAATAAAATCAATTTCCAACTAAAAGTCATCAAAAAAGATAAGGAAGGACACTTCATATTCATCAAAGGAAAAATCAACCAAGATGAACTCTCAATCCTAAATATCTATGCCCCAAATACAAGGGCACCTACATATGTAAAAGAAACCTTACTAAAGCTCAAAACACACATTGCACCTCACACAATAATAGTGGGAGATTTCAACACCGCACTCTCATCAATGGACAGATCATGGAAACAGAAATTAAACAGTGATGTCGACAGACTAAGAGAAGTCATGAGCCAAATGGACTTAACGGATATTTATAGAACATTCTATCCTAAAGCAAAAGGATATACCTTCTTCTCAGCTCCTCATGGTACTTTCTCCAAAATTGACCATATAATTGGTCAAAAAACGGGAAAGATAGAAATAATCCCATGCGTGCTATCGGACCACCACGGCCTAAAACTGGTCTTCAATAACAATAAGGGAAGAATGCCCACATATACGTGGAAATTGAACAATGCTCTACTCAATGATAACCTGGTCAAGGAAGAAATAAAGAAAGAAATTAAAAACTTTTTAGAATTTAATGAAAATGAAGATACAACATACTCAAACTTATGGGACACAATGAAAGCTGTGCTAAGAGGAAAACTCATAGCGCTGAGTGCCTGCAGAAAGAAACAGGAAAGAGCATATGTCAGCAGCTTGACAGCACACCTAAAAGCTCTAGAACAAAAAGAAGCAAATACACCCAGGAGGAGTAGAAGGCAGGAAATAATCAAACTCAGAGCTGAAATCAACCAAGTAGAAACAAAAAGGACCATAGAAAGAATCAACAGAACCAAAAGTTGGTTCTTTGAGAAAATCAACAAGATAGATAAACCCTTAGCCAGACTAACGAGAGGACACAGAGAGTGTGTCCAAATTAACAAAATCAGAAATGAAAAGGGAGACATACCTACAGATTCGGAGGAAATTCAAAAAATCATCAGATCTTACTATAAAAACCTATATTCAACAAAATTTGAAAATCTTCAGGAAATGGACAATTTCCTAGACAGATACCAGGTATCGAAGTTAAATCAGGAACAGATAAACCAGTTAAACAACCCCATAACTCCTAAGGAAATAGAAGCAGTCATTAAAGGTCTCCCAACAAAAAAGAGCCCAGGTCCAGACGGGTTTAGTGCAGAATTCTATCAAACCTTCATAGAAGACCTCATACCAATATTATCCAAACTATTCCACAAAATTGAAACAGATGGAGCCCTACCGAATTCCTTCTACGAAGCCACAATTACTCTTATACCTAAACCACACAAAGACACAACAAAGAAAGAGAACTTCACACCAATTTCCCTTATGAATATCGACGCAAAAATACTCAATAAAATTCTGGCAAACCGAATTCAAGAGCACATCAAAACAATCATCCACCATGATCAAGTTGGCTTCATCCCAGGCATGCAGGGATGGTTTAATAACGGAAAACCATCAAAGTGATCCATTATATAAACAAACTGAAAGAACAGAACCACATGATCATTTCATTAGATGCTGAGAAAGCATTTGACAAAATTCAACATGATAAAAGTCCTGGAAAGAATAGGAATTCAAGGCCCATACCTAAACATAGTAAAAGCCATATACAGCAAACCAGTTGCTAACATTAAACTAAATGGAGAGAAACTTGAAGCAATCCCACTAAAATCAGGGACTAGACAAGGCTGCCCACTCTCTCCCTACTTATTCAATATAGTTCTTGAAGTTCTAGCCAGAGCAATCAGACAACAAAAGGAGATCAAAGGGATACAGATCGGAAAAGAAGAGGTCAAAATATCACTATTTGCAGATGACATGATAGTATATTTAAGTGATCCCAAAAGTTCCACCAGAGAACTACTAAAGCTGATAAACAACTTCAGCAAAGTGGCTGGGTATAAAATTAACTCAAATAAATCAGTTGCCTTCCTCTATACAAAAGAGAAACAAGCCGAGAAAGAAATTAGGGAAACGACACCCTTCATAATAGACCCAAATAATATAAAGTACCTCGGTGTGACTTTAACCAAGCAAGTAAAAGATCTGTACAATAAGAACTTCAAGACACTGAGGAAAGAAATTGAAGAAGACCTCAGAAGATGGAAAGATCTCCCATGCTCATGGATTGGCAGGAGTAATATGGTAAAAATGGCCATTTTACCAAAAGCAATCTACAGATTCAATGCAATCCCCATCAAAATACCAATCCAATTCTTCAAAGAGTTAGACAGAACAATTTGCAAATTCATCTGGAATAACAAAAAACCCAGGATAGCTAAAGCTATCCTCAACAATAAAAGGACTTCAGGGGGAATCACTATCCCTGAACTCAAGCAGTATTCCAGAGCAATAGTGATAAAAACTGCATGGTATTGGTACAGAGACAGACAGATAGACCAATGGAATAGAATTGAAGACCAAGAAATGAACCCACACACCTATGGTCACTTGATTTTTGACAAAGGAGCCAAAACCATCCAATGGAAAAAAGATAGTATTTTCAGCAAATGGTGCTGGTTCAACTGGAGGGCAACATGTAGAAGAATGCAGATCGATCCATCCTTATCACCCTGTACAAAGCTTAAGTCCAAGTGGATCAAGGACCTCCACATCAAACCAGACACACTCAAACTAATAGAAGAAAAACTAGGGAAGCATCTGGAACACATGGGCACTGGAAAAAATTTCCTGAACAAAACACCAATGGCTTATGCTCTAAGATCAAGAATCGACAAATGGGATCTCATAAAACTGCAAAGCTTCTGTAAGGCAAAGGACACGGTGGTTAGGACAAAACGGCAACCAACAGATTGGGAAAAGATCTTTACCAATCCTACAACAGATAGAGGCCTTATTTCCAAAATATACAAAGAACTCAAGAAGTTAGACCGCAGGGAAACAAATAACCCTATTAAAAAATGGGGTTCAGAGCTAAACAAATAATTCACAGCTGAGGAATGCCGAATGGCTGAGAAACACCTAAAGAAATGTTCAACATCTTTAGTCATAAGGGAAATGCAAATCAAAACAACCCTGAGATTTCAACTCACACCAGTGCGATTGGCTAAGATCAAAAACTCAGATGACAGCAGATGCTGGCGAGGATGTGGAGAAAGAGGAACACTCCTCCATTGTTGGTGGGATTGCAGACTGGTAAAGCCATTCTGGAAATCAGTCTGGAGGTTCCTCAGAAAATTGGACATTGAACTGCCTGATGATCCAGCTATACCTCTCTTGGGCATATACCCAAAAGATGCCTCAACATATAAAAGAGACACGTGCTCCACTATGTTCATCGCAGCCTTATTTATAATAGCCAGAAGCTGTAAAGAACCCAGATGCCCTTCAACAGAGGAATGGATACAGAAAATGTGGTACATCTACACAATGGAATATTACTCAGCTATCAAAAACAACGAGTTTATGAAATTCGTAGGCAAATGGTTGGAACTGGAAAATATCATCCTGAGTGAGCTAACCCAATCACAGAAAGACATACATGGTATGCACTCATTGATAAGTGGCTATTAGCCCAAATGCTTGAATTACCCTAGATCCCTAGAACAAACGAAACTCAAGACGGATGATCAAAATGTGAATGCTTCACTCCTTCTTTAAATGAGGAAAAAGAATACCCTTGGCAGGGAAGGGAGAGGCAAAGATTAAAACAGAGACTGAAGGAACACCCATTCAGAGCCTGCCCCACATGTGGCCCATACATATACAGCCACCCAATTAGACAAGATGGATGAAGCAAAGAAGTGCAGACCGACAGGAGCCGGATGTAGATCTCTCCTGAGAGACACAGCCAGAATACAGCAAATATAGAGGCGAATGCCAGCAGCAAACCACTGAACTGAGAATAGGTCCCCTATTGAAGGAATCAGAGAAAGAACTGGAAGAGCTTGAAGGGGCTCGAGACCCCAAAAGTACAACAATGCCAAGCAACCAGAGCTTCCAGGGACTAAGCCACTACCTAAAGTCTATACATGGACTGACCCTGGACTCTGACCCCATAGGTAGCAATGAATATCCTAGTAAGAGCACCAGTGGAAGGGGAAGCCCTGGGTCCTGCTAAGACTGAACCCACAGTGAACTAGTCTATGGGGGGAGGGCGGCAATGGGGGGAGGTTTGGGAGGGGAACACCCATAAGGAAGGGGAGGGGGGAGGGGGATGTTTGCCCGGAAACCGGGAAAGGGAATAACACTCGAAATGTATATAAGAAATACTCAAGTTAATAAAAAAAAAAAAAAGAAAAAAAAAGAATTTAATGAAAATGAAGGTACAACATACCCAAACTTATGGGACACAATGAAAGCTGTGCTAAGTGGAAACTCATAGCGCTGAGTGCCTGCAGAAAGAAACAGGAAAGAGCATATGTCAGCAGTTTGACAGTACACCTAAAAGCTCTAGAACAAAAAGAAGCAAATACACCCAGGAGGAGTAGAAGGCAGGAAATAATCAAACTCAGAGCTGAAATCAACCAAGTAGAAACAAAAAGGACCATAGAAAGAATCAACAGAACCAAAAGTTGGTTCTTTGAGAAAATCAACAAGATAGATAAACCCTTAGCCAGATTAACGAGAGGACACAGAGAGTGTGTCCAAATTAACAAAATCAGAAATGAAAAGGGAGACATAACTACAGATTCAGAGGAAATTCAAAAAATCATCAGATCTTACTGTAAGAGCCTATATTCAACAAAACTTGAAAATCTACAGGAAATGGACAATTTCCTAGACAGATACCAGGTACCGAAGTTAAATCAGGAACAGATAAACCAGTTAAACAACCCCATAACTCCTAAGGAAATATAAGCAGTCATTAAAGGTCTCCCAAACAAAAAGAGCCCGGGTCCAGACGGGTTTAGTGCAGAATTATATCAGACCTTCATAGAAGACCTCATACCAATATTATCCAAACTATTCCACAAAATTGAAACCGATGGAGCACTACCGAATTCCTTCTATGAAGCCACAATTACTCTTATACCTAAACTACACAAAGACCCAAGAAAGCAAGAGAACTTCACACCAATTTCCCTTATGAATATCGTCGAAAAAATACTCAATAAAATTCTGGCAAACCAAATCCAAGAGCACATCAAAACTATCATCCTCCATGATCAAGTAAGCTTCATCCCAGGCATGCAGGGATGGTTTAATAAACGGAAAACCATCAACGTGATCCATTATATAAACAAACTGAAAGAACAACACCACATTACCATTTCATTAGATGCTGAGAAAGCATTTGACAAAATTCAACACCCCTTCATGATAAAAGTCCTGGAAAGAATAGGAATTCAAGGCCCATACCTAAATGTAGTAAAAGCCATATACAGCAAACCAGTTGCTAACATTAAATTAATGGAGAGAAACTTGAAGCAATCCCACTAAAATCAGGGACTAGACAAGGCTGCCCACTCTCTCCCTACTTATTCAGTATAGTTCTTGAAGTTCTAGACAGAGTAATCAGACAACAAAAGGAGGTCAAGGGGATACAGAACGGAAAAGAAGAAGTCAAAATATCACTATTTGCAGATGATATGATAGTATATTTAAGTGATCCCAAAAGTTCCACCAGAGAACTACTAAAGCTGATAAACAACTTCAGAAAAGTGGCTGGGTATAAAATTAACTCAAATAAATCAGTAGCCTTCCTCTACACAAAAGAGAAACTGGCCGAGAAAGAAATTAGGGAAACGACACCCTTCATAATAGACCCAAATAATATAAAGTACCTCGGGGTGACTTTAACCTAGCAAGTAAATATTTGTACAATAAGAACTTCAAGACACTGAAGAAAGAAATTAAAGAAGACCTCAGAAGATGGAAAGATCTCCCATGCTCATGGATTGGCAGGATTAATATAGTAAAAATGGCCATTTTACCAAAAGGGATCTACAGATTCAATGCAATCCCCATCAAAATACCAATCCAATTCTTCAAAGAGTTAGACAGAACAATTTGCAAATTCATCTGGAATAACAAAAAACCCAGGATAGCTAAAGCTATCCTCAACAATAAAAGGACTTCAGGGGGAATCACTATCCCTGAACTCAAGCAGTATTCCAGAGCAATAGTGATAAAAACTGCATGGTATTGGTACAGAGACAGACAGATAGACCAATGGAATAGAATTGAAGACCCAGAAATGAACCCACACACCTATGGTCACTTGATTTTTGACAAAGGAGCCAAAACCATCCAATGGAAAAAAGATAGTATTTTCAGCAAATGGTGCTGGTTCAACTGGAGGGCAACATGTAGAAGAATGCAGATCGATCCATCCTTATCACCCTGTACAAAGCTTAAGTCCAAGTGGATCAAGGACCTCCACATCAAACCAGACACACTCAAACTAATAGAAGAAAAACTAGGGAAGCATCTGGAACACATGGGCACTGGAAAAAATTTCCTGAACAAAACACCAATGGCTTATGCTCTAAGATCAAGAATCGACAAATGGGATCTCATAAAACTGCAAAGCTTCTGTAAGGCAAAGGACACTGTGGTTAGGACAAAACGGTAACCAACAGATTGGGAAAAGATCTTTACCAATCCTACAACAGATAGAGGCCTTATTTCCAAAATATACAAAGAACTCAAGAAGTTAGACCGCAGGGAAACAAATAACCCTATTAAAAAATGGGGTTCAGAGCTAAACAAATAATTCACAGCTGAGGAATGCCGAATGGCTGAGAAACACCTAAAGAAATGTTCAACATCTTTAGTCATAAGGGAAATGCAAATCAAAACAACCCTGAGATTTCACCTCACACCAGTGCGATTGGCTAAGATCAAAAACTCAGATGACAGCAGATGCTGGCGAGGATGTGGAGAAAGAGGAACACTCCTCCATTGTTGGTGGGATTGCAGACTGGTAAAACCATTCTGGAAATCAGTCTGGAGGTTCCTCAGAAAATTGGACATTGAACTGCCTGATGATCCAGCTATACCTCTCTTGGGCATATACACAAAAGATGCCCTAACATATAAAAAAGACACGTGCTCCACTATGTTACAAGTTTCACATTATAAAAGTTAATTTTTGTACTTCGTTTCTTTCTCTGATATGTCTTCCATGTACATGTGTATAAATGCATATGTGTGTGTGTGTGTATTTATAATAGGAGTCAGAGATGCACCCACTCTCACTGTTAGGGGTCCCATGCTAAGTTAACAGATGCAATGTATATGCACAGGGTCCAATGCAGAGGTCCTGAAGCTGGCTGCTTCAGTCTCGGTGAGGCTATGTACACCCTACTTAGTTGGTTCAGTAGACCCTGGTATTTTTTTGGTGTCTTCTATCTCTGACTCTTACAATCTTTCCCTTCCTTGTCTGTGTCCATGGGGTTTCCTTGCCTCAGAGGAAACCTGATGGAGAGT
The DNA here is from genome assembly GCF_021556685.1 of Rattus norvegicus. NCBI lineage: Eukaryota > Metazoa > Chordata > Mammalia > Rodentia > Muridae > Rattus > Rattus norvegicus. The sequence goes on from NC_141535.1 coordinate 81,907,393, forward strand.
TTCAATTTAGACTCTCCACACAATGATTGTGAGTCTCTGTACCCATTTCCATCTGCTTCCAGAGGAAGGCTCACTGACGACAGCTGGAAAAGGCTCTGATATTGAGTATAGCACAATATCATTGTCAATCATTTTTGTATTGCCAGTCATGCTAGGTTCTACCATAAGTCTCTGAGCTAGGCAAGTCTCTAGTTCCTGGCCACCCAAGCAGAGTGTGGTCCATTGGCTTTCGCCCCTAACGTCTTATTTAAACAACTGATAAAAAAGAGTAGATGGCTATTAAACATTATTTCATTCAGGAAATTTATTTGAACTTTCAAAGCAAAATGGGAAAGGTTTGAAATTTATACTATAAATGGGAGGAAGCATGTCAACGACTATGGCATTCTTTCTATGAATTTGAAGTCAATATAAGGATTTTATTAATTCAGACATATAAAATCACCAAGTGAATCTCACACTTAAAGTCCACAATAATTTCACATTAATATCTCCTAGTAATTTAGCAAGCCTTTCTCCAAACCAGTTTTGGGATAATATAAATTCATAGCTGTAATATAATTTTTGAAAGTCTTATATTTTGTAATCAGAATTGAAGATACTTAAGGGTCAATAATGAGAAGTCATGACTCATCTAAAACCAGAACAGCAGAATTTATGCCCATGAAGTTTCACTCATGTTTGTCAGTATAAATTTTCGTTTCCTCATCCTGCCTTCCTATTTTCTGAGGATTTAATGTATGAGTCCCTCTGACATAGCTTCTCTATTAGGATAAGAAATTAGATACTTCAAATGCCAAAGGCATTTTTTTGGCATACAGAGATGTACTATGCATATGTGTATGTAGAATGCATGTTCATATGTGTGTGGATGTGTTTGTGTTCACGTGGAGGGTTAATGTTGACATCAGGTATCTTTCTCAGTTGCTTTCCACCTTGTTTATTAAGAGACAGACTTTGCTAAACCTACAACTCACTGTTTTGACCAGTCTGGCTAGCCAGCTTGTACAGAGGATTCTTTTTCTATGTCTGAAATGTACACCCAGAGCTAACATTGGCTCTGAGGTGTGAACTTTATTAGTCTTTATACTTTGTATAGCGAGCCCTTTATGTTTGTGATCATTGTCCCAGTCCTACAGTTTTTACATGATGTGTTTTTTCTTCTTATGTTGAATAGAAAGAAGTATAATGCATTATACTCAACGAGTAAAGACAATAGCAGTAATCAGAAAGATCCAAACTGGTGACAAATATTCATATTTTTAACCAAAATATACCATTCCCTGAATTCTAGTCCATGATACAAGAACACAGTCTCTTTGATAGTTTACACAAATGAGCTAGTAAGAATAGAGTAATATCCTGAGTTTTGAAAAAAATAAAGGAAACTGAAACAGAAACCTTGTATGTAATCGCGGTTTTTCTGAAATGTTTGGTTACCTTTTGTTTGACCTGTGAGCAGTCCTCTTGGCTTGAGACTAATTTATAGCCATCATGAGTACCATTTGCTAACTGTGGCAAACAAAACAACAGTTGAGCCACAAATCAAATAGAACTAGAATAAGAAGGTATTCAAACCCTTCCTAGGAATCTTTCAAACCTGTGGATTGGGAAACTTTTGGAGTATTGTTAGGGTGCACTGAAACACAAAATTGAGAACAAGCTATGAAACATACTTAATGATAATCTCCATTCTAGGTAAAAGCAACCAACCCATGGCAAAGTTTCAATGCATGAAGGACAACTTCCAAACAACAATAGCAAAACCAACCCTGTACACAGGTTACACCAAAAGACAGGTTCTAAGAAAATGGACTGAAAATAAATGCCCCACGGATCTCCAGGAAATTGAAATACTCACAGCTAAATAATGCATGTTCTGTGCTGCACATCTCTGGATAGACATATGTATGTTATGACTTAATTACCTCCCTTTGTATATAGAATACCTAACTCCAACACTGAAGAATAGTGTAGTTGAAATATTTCCTACCAAATACCAGACAGACAGTATAATTTTATAGTTTTCTTTAGTGATGGACATAATTATCAAATTTAAAAATATGTGAATTTTAGAGAACTGAATATAGAAAGATTATGTTTACCTAAATGTAGAAGAAATGAATGGAAGAAAGCTTCTTGTGAGAAACTGAAATTATGTAATGCAATTGAATTTTTATTAAGAAGCAAAAAAACTACTACAGATTAAAATTAAAAACTATAAATCTATATATACAGATTTTTTTAGTATCTAAGCTTCTCTATGCAGCTGTCAATAATATAGATATTTGTCAGTTTATAGTTCTTCCATAGATTACATAGGGAAAAAGTCCATTTTTTATCCAATGTACTGTGTAGAAATCTTTACTAATGTTTGGTAAGCTTTATTTTAAACCCCACAGCACCCACTGAACTATATAAATTAAAATATACCTAGTATGTATAAGAAGGCAACAGTGAAAATAAAGAGTAATAGAAATTCATAAAATAAGTTTTAGTCAAAACAGTAGATAAGTAGATATAATATTGGTCTCATGGACATAAACAATAATTTTGAATTAAAAATCATAAAAATGGCAAAACTGTGTGGCTGGTTACAAGATGTCACTGGATTTAAAATAATAATTTAAAAATTTACTTTTTATCAGAGTCGCAATTTTGTTCCAAAGATACAGAGTATGTGAATAAAAAGATAACGCAATACAACATCACAAAATAAATGTAGGTTGTAGCCATCTCAGAAAAAATAGATTTTAATATTAAACATGCTACTAGAGATAAGCATGAATGATTAATATTCATAAAGGTAACACGCCCTCAAGAGGCCAACAGAATAATTCAAAAATATGTGAAACAAAAACTGATCCAATTGAAATAAAATAAAAGAGGTAAATTTAGAAATAATGTGCATGATCTTAATAAGGAATAAAGGAAAAACAATGAGGGAAGGAACTTGATGTCTTCTAGACCCAGAAGAGACAGAGAAAACAATGTGTTGCATAAAGAATGTGACTTTTACGTACCATGTTATGGTCAAATATTCAATATCAAGAGAGGTTAGCTCATCTTTCCTATTCTTCCAACAAGAATGAAAGTGGAAAGATCCTGGGGGATTTCAGACCAAGCCTTGGCAAATGGGAGAGTCTGAGGAGGAAAGAGAGGAAGCTCAGGCAGCAGTCTGTGGGCTCCAGTACAGGCTGGTGACCAACAAGGAGAAGACATGGAGGAGCACCCTTTGCCCAGACTGATCCTCTAAGGATGATAAGCTGCATAAATTTAGGGCAAATTAATCCCACCCAGTTATGAAAAGAAATTTCTTCAAAAATTTGTCAGATTCTTCAATATTCTAGGATGCTCCCACAATTAAAGAGAATCAGCTGAGGGAGAGAAAGGCATGGCCAGTGAAGAAATCAACTTCTAATGGGTTTCTTCAAGAGACCTAACTGGGTATTTATTGCTAAGTAAGATTGCATTGAACTGGAAGAAAAACCTCACTCCTCAATCCATATATGTAGTGGACCTTATACTTCTACTGTGTGAATGAAGTGGGTGATGGGCTCTCTCCATGGGAGTTGGAGCACACTGAAATTCACAATGCATAGTGATATCTTTATATTAATAGAATTCAGCTGTACTGTTCAATAATGGGGAAAATTGGATGCTATCCTACTCAAATTAACAAAGTAATATTTCAAGAATTTATCCTAGACTTTACCAAGAAAGATGGCTTATCCTCTTAAAACTAATTTGTAGCACACAAAAAGTTAATCTTATATGTCTCATATAATGTATTTCACACAATTGGATCCTCTCCTATGCACAAAGGATGCTTTTTTTTGAATGAACTGCTATGGAATGGTTCACATGTATTAACAGCAGAGCATCTGTGCACGAATAATGTTATTATGATAAATGCTGTGAGAATTTATAATAAATTGACAACCACTATTTTCTTCTAATAAAATAATGTATCGCTTTTTAATTTCTTAATTCATAATGAATAATTACCGAGGTAATTGATCCCTTTTAAGTGTACTGAATTCATTAGATGATTTTATTTGGTTCATTGGCAAGGCTACAATATGTATGTAAAAACTGTATTTTAACTGTGTAAATTAGCTCCTCATTTTGGAACATTAGAGTTGGTGATAGCTTAATATATAATCTGTGTAACTATTTTATGTGTCTTCCTTTGAACTTTAATTAACCTCTATGAGTTTTGGTCATAAAAAACATTCAGCATTATCCTAATATCCTCCATAGGTATAACACAGAATGTTCCTTATCATTTAGATTGGCAAAGGGGATGGTTTGATCAAATTTTTAATGATTTTATTTCCTATTATTATTCAGAAATGCTGTGTTTTGGAGCTCATATGAAAGCTGCAGATGAGAGAAGTATAATTGGCCTGTCACCTCTGAGATATTAGGCTGTCATTCAACTATCAGTTCATTATTGAAATTCAAAGACCGACAGTATGATTTAAGGTGAGAACTATTTTAAAACTGTAAACTTCTCTGCATAATTTTTGACAGAATTTTTAATTTAAGAAATTCTCTATTGTTTAAGTGCCCTTTTGCATAAGTAACAGATGTGTTGGTCATATTGTGCCTCTCCCTTGAGTTCATAAATGCATCTTTATTCTGCTGCAACAATTTAAGAGACCATTATCTTAAACAGGGACAACAAAGTTGCAGTTAGTAGGATACATTTATATAAAACAGGATCAAGAAAAAATACCTCAGGATGTGAGAAGAGAATTTTTAAATATTGCTACTTGATTTGAAGAGAAAAATGTCAGAAATGGTTCTTTGTCTCTCTGTAAACAAAATATTTGATTATAGCATAAAGAACTTAATGTTTAACAAGAGATCCCACCTGCTGCTATTTTAACCCTTCCTTCATGTATTCCTGTTACAGGTGTGTGACACTATCCTCAGCTTTCATGTGGCACTAGGAATTGAACTCATGAAGAGCAATCACAGAGAGTGCCTTCACCCACTGAGACATCTATTCAGATCCTCTCAAGCTGACATTTGTTATCTGTTAAAGCACCATGAAATGGAATTCAAGTAATTAGAAAAAAATTTAAATCATGAGGGAGTCCACTTCCACTTAGCTTTCTGTTACCAGTGAGAGAGGAGAAAGACATAAGGATAGAGGCAGAGGCAAAGGGAGAGACAGAAACAGAGAGGCAGAGAGAGAAAGGAAGAAGGTATGACTATTTTTCTTTTACAACATTACTGCTTCTGTGTGAGTTAAAGGCTATTGTAGAGAAATAAGGAGTTATCCAGTTCTGATGGATACCCAAAATGTATGTAAAAAGACATTTTTGTTTGGGGGACCTCAGGAATGTGTTTAACCAATATCTCATAAAAAAAAGGATCTGATCACTGGCCCTGTGTATTTTATATAATAATCCATGGCTTCTGTGAGCAACACTTACCATCCACAAAAGTTATTTCTCTCTAAAGTCTTCTTTTGTTATTATAAATTTTATATTTTTTAGTTTATAATGATAAATTATATAACTTATATGACAAAAGTGTAAATACATTTCTGAGTTATAATGGTTCATATCCCTTTAGAAATAATATTTTATTTATTCTTCAATATTTTCATACACGTTTAAAATATATTTTGGTATTATAGCTCCCTGAAACCTTCTTTGAAACCTGCAAACCTGTCATCCTACTGATTTCATGTCCAGGGTTAGCTGAGGAGCTCTTTTCATTGAGGATGTGGCCACTAACAGATTGTTCATCCTCAAGTAAAATTCCATAACCTACAAGTTAACACTTGTAGGTTAACACTTATTGGAACAATAATAAAAAACATAATATTTTTAAGTTTTTGTAAAGCAGTATGTTTCCATATGTATTTTTCCACATTTTTATTATACCCTTCTCATTTAACCCATGCCCCAATCACTGAAGGCCGTTTACATGCATGATCTAGAAAGGTTAAGCTTTAAAGAACTCAACTAGAAGTTTCTAAAATGAAAGTAGCTTTCATAGTCCCAGTGTCTGTGTGTCTGAGAGAAAGCCAAGTCACATTAGCCAGTTTGAATTCTGTCATCTTTGAGAACAATCTGGTATCCAAGATGTGCAGTCTTGTGAAATAGTGTCATTGATTCTTATGGACTAACCAACTGTTCTCTGATTCAATTGAGAAACACCCATAGGAGGGAGTGTATGATTGGAACTTCAAACCTGGCTAAAAATTCATGACAGGAAAGATCCTAGGCCATAGCAAGGAGCTGATGGTTGTTGGTTAATAAGCTGGTGTAGCATCAAGCTACCATCTAAGCATGTGATGCTGTACCTATAGACATGTATTGCTCTCTGCCTTAATGAGGGCAGAGATTGGCTGTATAGAGAACTGAAAATAAGTGACAGACAATGCTTAGTCCTAAATAAGATAATTAACCCCCACCTTGATGTTCAAGAGACACTACAGAGGCCAGAATGAGTAAAAGAGTTAGAAAACAAAGAATGGCTTGAAAATTCCATCTCCTGGGCAAGTCATAGCCACTGCAGACATGAACTCGCAATAGTCTCAGACAACTACACTCGGTCAGTGCAACAATGGGCCTCTAATAGCTAGAGAGAGGTGAGGGGAACAGGCTCATCTACTCCTCACTGGAGGACTGTTGCTGATAATGTGGAAGAATGGCTCTTTCCCTTGCTGTCCCCACTGCTGACGTCATCAGGATCTAATGAATGATTTCACTCTAATTGTCACAGAGATGGCACCGGAATATCTAGATAGTTCACCAAACAAAACTTGTGAATCTTGGAAACGAACTGTTTGTAGTGAATTAAGGTTTGTGGATATTGATGTGAAATAAGTGAGAGTAGAAATTGATTAGATTGCATACATGTATGAGTTTGTTAAAAAAAAAACAAAATAAATAAATATATGGATTTTAAATCACTGGAAAATTTACCTGAATATTTTTGTTTAGGTATTTACATTGTGTGATAGTTTGCATATGCTTGGCCTGGGGAGTGGCACTATTTGGAGGTGTGGCCTTGTTGGAGTAGGTGTGTCACTGTGGGCATGGGCTTTAATATCCTAGTCCTAGATGCCTGGAAGTCAGTATTTTGCTAGCAGCCTTCAGATGAATATGTTGAACCCTCAATTCCACCTGCCCATGCCTGCCTGGATGCTGCCATGCTCCTGCCTTGATGATTATGGACTAAACCTCTGAATCTGTAAGCCAGCCCTAATTAAATGTCCTTATAAGAGTTGCCTTGGTCGTGGTGTGTGCTCACAGCAGTGAAACCCTGACTAATGTACACTGAAATGAATTATTGACACATAGCAGGAAGAAAATGGAACCTTATGTCAGGCAGCTAATAGCTAATAGAAACTTAGGTTCAGGAGTAAGCTTAGACCTCTGGATTTACCATGCCCTAAACAATAGTAATGAAAGAGGACTTTTTGGTAGAGCTCTCTGTAAGTTGAGTGGGTTCAGATTCTCAGAGTTGCACCAGGTAGAGGTGACATTTTCTGTTATGCTCTATAAAACTTCTCTCGCCCATAGTCCTGTAAGTAATACCAATACACTCACTGACTTACTAAGATATTTTTCTGTCTTCGGTGGCCAGTCTAGGATGAATGCATATTTGTTCACAAGCGCTATGTAAGATGCACTTTATTCCATTTAGTTTGTTTTTCTTATATCACATCATAGTCATTTAGTAGAAGGGGTACAGACATTCTGATAAAAGTTGTGAAATAATTTGAAGGAGACTCACTAAAAATTTAAATTTTGATATAATACTTTTCAACAAAAGGCATCCCCAAGAACATCCAGAGTCATTTACAGTGAGATCATAGCTGTTGTTAAAGATGGCTGTAAGTTATCTTCATAAAAATATCACCATTAAAAATTATTATTTCTGTCCCCATAGTCATCTTAATAAACTTCAATGTAAAGATAGTGTATGATTTATTTGAAAGGATTCTGAATATCTAACAAAGGCATTTTAAATAAAACATTAAAAATATTCCTTTGAATAGTTTTCTCTCATTTAAGAATCAGTTTTTAATTTTAATACAAATAATAATTATTATTTATTAAAACAAAAATTTTGTAGTGGACCAATCAAGATTATTTTGCAATATTTAAATTTTAATGTGATTTCAGAGAAATGTGTGACTAAAGCTTTTGTGTACAAGGAAAAATGACAAACACATGGAGGGTGAACGACTACATGGTTATTGGCAAAGGTGGGGAAATAAAAGGGACACCAACTACAGCCACAGTCAAGTGAAGAGGTTATATGGCTTCAAAAATCCTTGATATTACTCCTATCAATCTATTTTAAAACACAATGTTTACAGAGTTACTCACTTTAAGCTACCAATTTTATAATCTACCTTTAAGACACTTAAAAATATTGTTGTATAATATATAATAAGCCTGAATTTTGTTAAAAATTAACTTTATTTCCACTATTTTTAATCAAAGATCATTATATTTTCTATAGTTAAATATATTAAAAAGTAGAATGGCTAAAGCTAAGATTACTGCTTTATTTTTATCAGATAAATGAAGAGATGTGAAAACCTAATATTTGTCCCTATTGTGTTCCATGGGTTGCATGCAATTTATTATTTCATTGTGAATATACTTTTTACAACCTTGCTTCACTTCTGATTCAAATGTATTCTTGAGGACATTTGTGGCACCAATAGTACACTACATTAGTACATGTACATTAGGGCAACATATTAGTACAAGTGCATAAGTACATGTGAATTAGTACAAGTACATTAGTGCAAGTACATTAGTACAAGTGCATCAGCTTCAGCACTACATCATTATCTTCACTTATCTCTCCATTATGAGTAGAGAGGGTTTCAGTTCAGGTAGTGCCATGCTCTGGCTTTTGTTTTCTCAAGATCAATTCTATGTGTTTATCTGTTATTAAATTTCCCATAAGCTGGATGTCAGTGTAATGGTTTTTATCCCCTCATTTAAGTGTTTAGTTAGCTATACTACAATTCCAATATTAAAAGTTACTAATGTAATTAATCATGATTACTGAGGATATAAAACAATGGAAAATTGAATGGTGTAAAATAATTTGGAAGTAATTTGGATACGACAAATTCATCATCAAAAGTCACTCAGATGTTGACATTTTTTCCCATCACATGGTTTTGGAAACAAAGACTGAAGATTAGGGCTTGTTAACAATAGGATGACAAAAATATACAATTTAAGATAGCAAATATGATCCAATAAAGATGTACGCATGTTTGTCGTATTTGCTCTGTTCTGAATCAATGAATAAAACTTAAAATCAAGATGAGTGATTTGCTAAATTCTGAAAACACTTAAATATTTAATAGTGCACAAAATTTTGCACACCCAGAGAAAGTTCAGCAGTTAATGGCCCTAAAAGATGTTCCAGATGTCACAGATTCATAGGGTGACTCACAACCAAGGTACTCCATGGCATCCAATACTTGTGGCAACAGAGTGTGCAAACGTATTTACAGGGAAAATACCCAGTCATATAAATTTTTAAAAGAATGAATCTCAGATATAAGTGCATACAACAATGTTAAATTTGGTTCTTCTAATGATGAGATATAGAGAAAGCAACACAGTTTCCTCTGGAAGGTTTTATTTATTTTTATTCTTAATTGATTTTCCTGTTGCTTAACATATATTCTTTTCTCACATAATATATTCTGATAGTGGTTTCCCTTCCTTCTCTTTCTCTGAATTTTTTCTTTCCTCCCCTCTCATAGAGATCCACTCTCATTTTGTCCCTCATTAGAAAATAAAAGGCCTCTTCAAGATAATAATAAAATATTACAAAAATACAATAAGATAAAACAGAAATTATCAGATGGAAGTTGGACAAGACAAACCAACATAAGGAAAAGAGCCAAGACAAATCACAAGAATTAGAGATTTACACATTTGCATACCCAGGAGTCCCAGAAAATCACTGAAGTGGAAGCCGTAATATATATTCAGAAGACCTGCTGCAGATCCATGCAGAACCTGTGTATTCTATTTCAGATTTCCATGAGTTCATATGAGCTTTCTCATGTGGATTTCCAGGGCCTTTACTTCTTATTGTCCTCCATGATGCCCTCTGACAGAGACAGATTCATTCTCTCTCTCTCTCTCTCTCTCTCTCTCTCTCTCTCTCTCTCTCTCTCTCTCTGTCTGTCTGTCTGTCTCTCTCCACGCCCCCCTCTCTCCTGCCTCTTCTGCAAGGTTTCCTGAGCTCTGAGAGAAGGCATTTGATGAAGACATCACATCTAGGGCTAAGTGTTCAAAGTTCTCTTACTCATTGAACACTGGATAGCTGTGAGTCTCTGTATTTCTTCCCATCTGCTGCAGGAGGAAGCTTCTCTGATGATGGCTGACCAAAGCACTAATCAATAGAGCAGAATAGCAATACTAGTTTTTATTACTATTTTGTTTTCTGTTTACATATTTATTTATTTGTTCATTTATTTAAAAACCGTTAGTGTTTGGTTTTACCATAGGTCCCTGGTTCTTGTTCACCTGAAAAGTGTTAAGTATGTGTTTTATCTCATGAGGTGTGAATACATCAAAAGTTTAATCAGTTTATGATGATAATTTTCAAGCTATCAGAGGAAAAACTTAAATATCTATCCAGCTATAAACCCTTTGCTCTCCAATAGTAAGGCATGGGTGACATAAACTTGTGATAGTTACCAACCAACAACTGATTTGACTCTTTGCTTAAGACTTAGAACCATCACACAAAACCTGTACAGGTAGAAGGTGGCTAGCTGGGAAGAAGGCACAAGTAGAAAGAAAGAGATGATTATTTTGAGATGTAGTTTGTATGTATAATATATTATAGCGAAACTCATATAATTAATATGTGCTAAGAAAACATTAAATTTAAAAACTTTAAAAATTTGAATCAAGGTTAGGGAACAATTGGTGAATGAGCAGCCATTTTACACACACTCACACACACACACACACACACACACACACACCCCACACACACACAGGCACATATATTTACTTATGCATATATACATTTATATATTTATATGTAAAATGGTTACTCATTCACCAGTTGTTCAACCAAGATACAACTACTATAATTAGAGATTATAAATGACTATATAATATAGTCACAGATGTTTATGTTTATCTACCAGAGGCTTTAACTATAGTCGTTGCACCTTGTTCATCAATATAAAAAATAAAAGTGAAGGAAAATGGCAATGTTGAGTTTCATTTTTTTCCCTTTTCACAGCATCCAGAAATGTTTATATACACTTGAGGGAATAATGTAAAATTTACCGTATGTAATAGAGTAAGCTTGTCTCAGGAAACATAATAACTAAAATTTTCCTTTCCATTTGGATTGATGAATAGACTTATTCTTAATTTCCATTCTGAATAATAAATTGAGCTTTCATGGTGAATTTGTGTACTGACAATTCCAGGTTTGGCATTTTAGAGAAATATACGCTTGTCAAGGGGTTTGGCTGAAAGTCAGATGTGAGCTCCTCTGAGTTATTTGGGCCTGGAGGAATCTCTTCTAACACAAAAAGCGCTGAAGGAAAAAAACATTTAAAGCAAACAGTCTAAGGACTATGGAAAGGTTAAATGAATCTTCTCTGATGACTGTCCCTGGAGGATATCAGTCAGAGCTTTGTGGGACCCGCCACGGATCACAGGGAAACCAAAGAGCTACAGAAAAACAAAGGAAAACAGCACTTTCATCCTCCCAGGAAGCCCTGGCACTAGTGTCTGTCTCACTGATGTATGAAGTACGAAATCATACACGTGCAAAAGTCTGTTGTAATCTGTTGAAGGTAAGAGCCTTGGTATCTGTGCTAAGAACATCAAGCAAACTTCATACAGAATAAAAATGTGATCACCACGTGTGATCCTTAAGTATGATCTTCTTACAGCTACCAATAAATTATAAATCTAAATGCCATATTATCATATAACACATTATGCAAATTCTTATCAGATTAGTGACATACACCTATTTCCAATATAGAATCTAACACAACTCCAAAACAAGATAATAGGTAAAACATACCATGAGAATTTGCAGAACAGTTATGAGAAAAGCCATGTGGCCTTTATTTCCTGGATACTTCTAAGCTCACTGAGCTTCATAGTAAACACACCTCAACTAAGTCGGTATTTTATCACTTTTATCTAGACCCTCATAAAGACATATGACCTGGTAGACTATGCTTACGTCCTGTCTGAGAGATGTTCTAAAATATGCCATAGATGATTTGATACACCCCCTCAGGAGCATCCTTTACACTCAAGTCTTTGTGAATTCAAACCTGTTATAATCGGTATTAGAGACAATAGCATGGTCAGATACTAAGTACCAAATCCATGCAGTTTTTACACCAGTCATTAAGATATTCCCCAAGAAAACAACAAATGTATAAGAAACCTTGGTTTCTGTGCAGAATATATTTAGCTGAGACCAAGTGAAAAGTGACCTTGGGAAATGAGCTTCTTCCAAATGTCAAACGGCTCAGGTGACATCTGAGCACACCACATGTGAGCTCTCTGCTAAGAACTAGTTCACTATTCTTCCTGAACTCCTGACTAAACTTCATATTCTTTGCCTACAATATGAAGTATATGTCATGTATTCAAATACCTTGAGGATGGACAAAACTTGTGGAGTCAAATAATATGTATATGTGCTATTTCTACACATCTATGATTATATTGCATGCAATTTTGTAGCTATATACTTAGGCAAATATCTCCTTCTTGTTGATCGCATAGCCATGAGTGGACTGGCCAGCTATTTTTATGAACATACTCATAACCTTGAGAACTAGGGGTTAATACATGATATACCCTTTAATGGGGATGTATTGATTTTTTTTAGGATTGGGCACTGATAAAACAATAATATTCTTGTTCACAAAATAGGAAAGAGGATATATCATTTAGTTCAGAAGCTAGGTTTTATTTGTTTGTTTTTGTTCTTTCTTTTTTGTTTTTTTGTGCAATATGTTGTAACCATGAACAAATGTAAGTGGTTTTATATTGTACTAAAATACTGTTTCTCTTGTTAGCTACAGTTTCTACAGAGTTAGGTATAGTATAGGTTGTTGTAAGAGGAAGATGAAAAGGCTCTCACAGTCTCTTAAGTTAAAGGCTCCATCTGTAACTGAGGAAATAATGTAGGAAGCAGTAGATAGATTAGGCAGCACAGTCTTGATAGAGATAGGTCACTGAGGCTCTCTTTCTTTCCTTCTCTGTCTCTCTGTGTCTCTCTGTGTCTCTGATGCTCTGTGTCTCCATGTCTCTGTCTCTGTCTCTATCTCTCTCCTCATCCCTCTCTGTGTCTCTCTCTCTCTCTCTCTCTCTCTCTCTCTCTCTCTCTCTCTCTCTCTCTCTCTCTCTCTCTCTCTCTCTCTCTCTCTCTCTCTCTCTCTGTACCTGTCTCTCACTCCTGTTCAACGTGAGATGAATAGCTTTCTCCTCCACCTGTTAATTGCATCACTATATTCTACAAAATAGGTTTAGAACCATGGACCCAAGAATCTGTATATTGAATACTTTGAAACTCTGAACTAAAATAAATATTTTTTTCTTTAAGCACTATTTCCTTAAGTAATCTTTGTATTAGCCGTAGACCACAATGAGGTGAAATTTCATTAACATTTCAGTCAAGAAACTTAGAAAATGAGGGTAAAAGGATGGCAGGATTCACTCACCTCAAGAAATAGATTATATATGTTATCTTCAAGTAGTTTCATGAGATAGGAAAAGTGCATATGTTACAGATTCACACAGAGAGAGGGTGGGAAGGGGAGAGAGAGAAGGAGAGAGAGAGAGAGAGAGAGAGAGAGAGAGAGAGAGAGAGAGAGAGAGGATGAATATTTATGAATATCTTCTACAAGTTTCTGACTGAAATTTACAGATTATGTAATAGGGAGGTTTACACCACCTGGTTACATTAGTTGCAAAATTTCCTTCTTCTATATGCAATGCCAAGTATCCTAAAACACAGACTCTAGGGATGTTATAGATGTAATACTTTCTACACAGACACAGAAGCACTCCCTTCATCAGCTATTTATGACATAATCTCATCAGCATTCTGCATTCAACACAGCAGGCAGGCTCTACATCCTCGTCTGTGACATCAAGGAGCCTTGTTTTTAATATTACTGTCCCCAAGGTGCATTTGGTTATAAAGCAAAACCTTCCCTAGCTCTAAGCAATTGCATTAAAAACGCAAACCAATTAATAATTCATAAGATGCATGTATTATATTGGTGGTTTAAGCAGATAATATTCTTAGAGCATTTAAAAGACATTTACCTTGAAATGTGACTATATCTCCATTCGTTTGTAAAGTAACATTGATTATCCTGTGCTTTCAAGGGCATTTGTCAGGAATTCCACACTGTCTTTCTCTAATTCATAGAGATATAAGACCTCTAAGAAAAAATTCTTAGCCTGTACTTGCTATTTTACCATGCAGAAAGATTTTTATAGTCATGCATTAGATTATTTTTGACATACTTCTTCCCATGTGTGTATACCTCAACAGGAGTGGACAGGAAGGCACCAAAGGCCTCTGAAACATGAGAGACCTATGTCAGTTCTCTTGGATTTCCAATGCAGTTAAAGGATTGAGTCACATTACTGAAGACTACTGGTGTAAAAGTGTTGAGAAAGTAGGAATTGAGTTGCAAACATACTTCCCGCAGGCTAACATTTAGTGTGCTAGAGTGTTCTGAATGGTCTGCTGGGGACCAAATGACATCATTTTCCTTGACTTTTGAGGGAGTAACCGGCTATGCTATGGTTGGATCTGAGGCCTGTTCTTTAGGATAAGAGAAACATACATAGTATTGTAAGCACAGATAGCCACCCATGTCTAGGGAATTCACAGGCAAGGTGAGATAAAGTATGGCAAATAGAGTCATGACTGCCCCAGATGCAGAGAGTAAATGACTGTCTGTAATTCAGTTTTTTTTGTTTCTTTGTTTTGCTTCATTTACCTAAATATGTCCTTTTCTCCCCTTTGTTATTATTTTTCTCTTATTCTCTTTACATTCTACTCTCCACCCCCTCCCGAACAACCCATCCCAATTCCTTTCCAAAACTTCATGTGGGACTCAGTTTTAAGTAAGGCATTGGTTCTTCATCCTCTAAAGCTCGGGACATATTGTGCAAAATGGGGCAGAATATATATAAGTACCCTATTCATTAGTAACACCACATTATTACAAATGACAAACAGACCTAACACAACTGTTGGGGGAAGTAATTCAACATGGGAAATGTTATTTAGCAAAGGAGAGTGATATATTACTGGGACAAAATGATGAGCAAAGAGACACCTAGGGAAATGTGGGGTGGAAGTTACTAGCCATATTTTAATAATTTTAAAACTTCACTCACAGACCTTTCTTTCCTTGGACTTGTCTGTTCCACCTGTAGCCCTACTAATTTCTCTTTACTGGTGTTCTACAGCCCCAGAAATTCTTATTATAAGTCTGTGAATACATATTTCAGGGAAAATACTTCATGTAGATCAGTAGGAAAATGAAAAAGAATCATAGCAATAAACTCATAACAGAATGTCAAGCTAATATCTATGGGTATTAGCTTAAACACAAACATCTGAACATACCTCCTTCTATATATGCATATATGAATAATTTATACAGTTTTAAATTTTTATGTATTATGTTATTTACAAAGTACTGTCAAAATGTGTAAATATTCAATAAATAATTAAACTCTACTCACAAATTCATTTGAATTTTAATCCTAGATCCTGCTCTCAACATTATTATTAGCTCAAATTCTCATTATTTTGAAGTACATACTTTAATTCATAAGAATCACACATCTAGATCATATAAAACATCAATTTTAGCATTTTGATTTACCTTAAAACCGGACATTTTAGATATCTGAAAATGGCAAAACTGTGATAAATGAACTCACTGGGTGAATCTGAACTTTCCTTCCTTCAGTTAATGCTTTACCAATGAAATCACTTCTTAGAGCCAAGTGCAGGGAGATGCAGACACAACAAATGTAGAATTCTAATTGTGACTTGGTAAGTGAGGACCATGTGTGCTTCATACATCAAGGGTTTTTAGCATAGGCAGATGTGAGCATTTTCTTTTGGTGAAATTACTCCTGAGCGTTCAATAAGCCCCGAAAAATAGGAAGTCCAGTGTTTCATATCATCTCTCTGTGCATTTTTTCTCAAATGGATGTGAAAATTATGGATGTCTACTTATAGAAATATTCATAGTATAAGATTAATGTGACTTTTATTTGTGTGTTGACAGGCATTTTAGAGAAAGGGAAGAGTCCAGAAAAGCACAAAATGTAAATGACCTGCCACAGGTTTTCCCTGTGTTCTCTATTGTTAATCATTTCAGTGTGCTGCTTTCCTCTTGTCCCAAGTTTATCCTGACTTTGTTGCTTTAACTGATGTCCTTCCTGCCAACCTCATTACTGTTGTAAATTCAGACAGTTATAATTATTGATGTACCTTTCTCTGAAGCCTGTAATATAAAATAATTGAATTTACTTCAATTGCACTCTCTTTCCATTAACATTTTAAGCTGTTATGTCTCTGCTCGAACATGTCAACTTTTAAAACTTACCAAAGCAGTATTTTAAAAAAAAATACAGTTTCTATTCCATACTGTGCAGAACTATATTAAAGAACAAAATCATTTTCAGATCCCCAAACTTTGAGTGAAGGTGGCAACGCTGGACTGCTTTTATGGAAGAAAACACCGTTTCTCATGTAACGAATGTTGTTTCATCTTTGCACAAGTAGTCAGTCTTACTCTGTGGCACATTGATTTAAAAATCTTTAATTGCTTCTTGTTAAGAACAACTAAGAAGTAATAGCTTTTCTCTCTTTCTCCCATGTTTTCCTGTGCTATATCTGGCCTTGAATAATAATCCCTTACAAGAAAAAGTAGCCATTCTAAAGCACACTATGTGTTAAAGAAAGTGGCATTTTGTCAATGTAGATTAACTTAGTCCTAATGCAGGAAGGGAGTGGCAAAGCTTGTTCAATGCAAATGGGAATGCTATTTCTATTTAATATAATTGGAGAATATAGTCTCTTCTTTTTCCATAGAAACTACCTTTGCATTTCTGTATGATTCTAAGGGTCCTATTTTTAAATTTATTATCAAATAAAGGAAATCATATTTCACTGTTGGATAAGTTTCCTTCATAATGTCTTCATTCAATATAGAGGTGATGGGTGTGCCTAAAATAAATGGGTTCTACTTTCTCATTGGTATATTGGATGAAGAAGAACAGCATTCCTTTTTGGTGCTTTTGAAAATACCTAACTTCCATGTAAAACCTTTCTTTAATGTTAAAAGGCCTTCCTGCCAAGGCTTGTCCTATCAGACTTGCAATCAAAGAGTATATAATATTGCTTTAATAATAAGACTCTTCCTTCATTTGACTATAGTATTTATGTTTAGAATTTATGCACACATCAATCCTCTCAATTATTTTATATCATGTTCATTAGAGGCCTGTACAGAAACAAAACCATCAGCATGGGTGAATGTTGATGAGTGTGGCTAATATTACCACTAGAGGATATGGGGCTGCTTCTGGTCAGGGCAGCAACCTGGGACCACGTGAATATCGACAGGTAGTGCATAACTGGCCCCACCCTTTCTGGATGCAGCATTCTAGAGAGATGGCCCTATCTCTCATCAACAGCAGCACATGAAAGACTAGGCCATTCTCTTCATGGAGGCAGCATAGTAGAGCGGGCTCTGGTGGCAGGGATGTGTGTGAGCCAGCCCTGAGGGAGTGATTGTGGGAGAGCTGATCCTACCACTCATCTGTGGTAGGGTAACATGGGCACAGAGATGACGAACAGAGATGAGGGGATAAAGAGACCAGCTAGACTGAAGTTCATGATGTGAACCACACAGACAATGAACACAGTGTTTAAAAAAAGAGAGAAATGGTGATCTGAGACCCATTTACCCAACAGTTCTTCATGCTCCTTTAATTTCAGGTACGGTCTGAACTTTGAAGCTAGTTTTGTCCATGATCTCTCTAAAGTATCAGTAAAATATTGATTAACACAGAAAATGACTCCAAGTGTTATGCAGTATCAGTAATCTTGAATGGACTGTGAAGACAGCATGGTTGGGAGTTGCTTTGTGTCTTATGTAGCCCTTAACTGCGATTAATCTTGATTGACCTGTAGAGGCATGTGGGGGAAATTTAGTAAGATTTTAGAAAAAAACATAAAAACATATAGAGAACAAATTTCAATGTATTGTGTTCCTATTCTATTCTATTATTTCACACAAAAGGGGATATTTCCATGTATGCTTTTCTCTAATCATTCACCAGGTGAATTATTATTTAGCCCATGTGACTTAACCAACATGCTTATAAGATTTTCCAAACTCATTGAGCAAATATTGTTGCCTAATGTTTGAAGTCTGTTGTTGTTGCCAAATTCTTACTGAATTATTTGATCTCCTAGGGTTGAATTATTCTTACTAAGTTGGAAATTTGATTTTCCCAAGCCAGAATGTAATGCTAAAGGGATTTATAAACAGCTGTTGGTCCTTGGTCTGTGTAAGTCAAATATAAAAAAGCTTTTAGATATTGAATAAATTTATTCACTTAGTGAAGCATTTTTGCTTTTTATTAAGATATGTACACTTTGCTTCAAGCTAGAATCTGTAAAGGTTAAGTGCAGTCTGAATTTTCTGCATGAATTTTAATGAACTGAAGAAAGGAATTAATATATCTCCACTGTAGAGTGCTTACATCGCACAATATTCTTAAAAACAAGAGTAACTTCATGTTGGCTCAAATTTATCAAGTTCCCATAGGGTTTAATGCATTCTGCTAGTTGTTAGGTAAAGCGATAAGAAACACTGTTTAAATTTAATCCTAAAATTATGAACTTAAATTAAGAAGTCATGTATCATTTTAAACTGCAAAACATCAATGATATTTTTCATAATAAAAGTCATAAGTAAAGTATCTTCATAAATATTAAAATCTGGTAAATATTTATTATTACTAAAACAATGAATACGTTGTTTATATCAATTATATGTTTTATATTAATTATTGTATCTGTTGTAGTTAGGACTACTATTGGTCAAAACAACCTGGGATGGAAAGAAGTGATTTGTCTTACGTTTCAATAGCACTGTTCGTTATCAAAGAAAGTTCCTACAGCAACTCAGAAAGGCAAGCGCATGAAGTCAAGAGCTAGTGCAGAGGCCATGCAGGAGCTATGCTCGTTGGCTTGTTCTTCATGGATTACCCAGGTTTTGTTTTTTGTTTTTGTTTTTTTTTTTAATAGAACCCAGGATCATCAAACCAGCCACAGTGCCCAGCCCCATCAATCACTAATTAAGAAAATTCCTACAGGCTTGCCCATTGCTCTATCTAATGAAAGCATTTCCCCCATTAAACGTTTCCTCTGTGGTAACGTTTCCTTGTGTCATGTGACACAAAATTAGCCAGCGCAGTATCCTAAGTTAGTTATTTCAGAAAGTGGGCATTAAACCATAAAATATGCACTTAACGTTTACATAGAATTAAAAAATCATTAGGCTTAAATCATTTTTATATATAGTAACTTGAGGAACAAATATATAATAATATAGGGGATTCTCTTTTGATAAAGCGTTCCCAGATAACTTGACTAATAAGAATTCTTATTCGGTCTTATATCCAACCTTCTGAACTGATAAAGTATTGGAATTATACTATTTTACTATTTGAATTTTGAAGCCCCTCAAACAAAGTAGAAAACACACACATTGATCAAAGTATTTGTTTCATTATTGAAAAGGCTTAATGGAAAATATGGCTTGGGAAGAAACTTGAAATCAGCAATTAGTGGCTTCACTCATTGTCGACTGTTACTTCTGTAGAGTTATGAGAGTTATGTGAAACTCAACCCTCCAGTCATGTTGAATAATTTTGCATAAAAATCACATGTGCATATAAATAAATGGATGAAAGGAGGAGAAAGGAAAAAGTGAAAGAGTGAGGGAAAGTGAGAGACATACCAGTAGAGAAGGCTCAATATTATTTTGGGAAGTAGATTACTTTAATAACATGTCCCAAATTGATTCATTTGTACTGATAGGTTTGCAGAAGCAATCCTGAGTCAGATTGCTACAGATTATGTCCCAATGATCTAGACTACAAAAGCATAAAGTTGGTAAATGAGCGGCTTCTAAGGTATGTAAATTCTCACTTCATTAATGAGATAAATATCCCTCCAGCTTTACATGTCCTCGTAGGTATGGTTCTTGAGGTTTAGGGAGGTCACTGCTTTTCAGATGCTTTTCTCACCTTTGTTTAGCAATGAAAATCAACCAAACTGATAATATTTCTTTTTTAATTATTACATCACTCATTCTTGCTTGTATACTACTGTATTACTATTTAAAGACTGAATATTTACATTTTCATCTTAATAAACTGTAAAATAGATTTTCTTTTACTATTTTCATTTATTGAAAATATATTTTTCTACATAATATATTCTGATTATGGTTTCCATTCCATCTATTCCTCTAAGTTCTTCCTGCTCCCATCCAGATCCATGTCTCTTCTGTCCCTCATTAGTAAGCAAACTAGCTTCCAAGAAATAAAAATAAAATATGATAAGATGAATCAAAACTAAAACTTTGAAACCAAGGCAAAAATGAAAGAAAAGATCTCAAGAACAGGCACAAGAAACAGATATAGACACACAGACTTACTTCTTCAACCATTCAGGAATTCTATAGACACAGAAAACTGGAAGCCATAATGCATGTACAAAGGTCTTATAGGTTAAAAGCCAGTATATATATACATATACAAATACACATATATGTATATTAATGAATATATATTTTCTAAGAATTAAAAAAAATTTAACAAAAGAAAAAGCTCTGAAATAGCATTATGAGACAAATTATTATTGTTCTTTATAAGAGTTGCCTGATCATGGTGTCTTTTGACAGCAATGAAAACTTTAATTAAGACAGAAGTTGGTATCAGGAATGGGTATTCATGCAATAATCTGAACCATGATCTTATCTGGAGAAATTCCAAAGATGCCACTTAGTTCATTTTCCTTTGGTTATATACAATCAGCCATGCAGTCTACACTTTAGAGTAGCTTGTGTTTCCAGTGAGACTTCTTGAATAAAATAAAAACTTCATTTGCACATGGATATCAATTGGAGATTATTTTCATGATGGTATGTCTTTTATGCTAATTTTGAGGGTGCTAAAAAATGAGCAAAGATTGAGCACAATTGAATTATTGACAGATGAGCCATGTGTTAGCAAGTGGATATGAGATACTAAAATCAAAGTCTAGCATATGGACACTAGGCTTATTTTCCATTAAATTTCCCAGTAGAAGCTATTTTGGGCACAGAAATCTAATCTGTATGGGGATTGGCTGTCTTTGCTAATACTTTTTATGGGTTGTTTATTTCTTTGTTCATTTGTTTTTTAATATCGATATAATTATGTAAGTGATGCCAAAAACTGCCTAACTTAAACTGCCATTAAATTTTGATCCTCTTGATC
Source organism: Rattus norvegicus (assembly GCF_021556685.1). Taxonomy (NCBI): domain Eukaryota; kingdom Metazoa; phylum Chordata; class Mammalia; order Rodentia; family Muridae; genus Rattus; species Rattus norvegicus. Next base: position 81,929,010 of record NC_141535.1, read on the forward strand.
AAACCACTTAATATTGGAAAGTCAAGTAGTGCTACATCCAATGTCACTGGGAATCTTCTAAATGTAATGAGCTACTTCCTACATATAAATGTTTCTGGAACAGGGAGTTCATCCTCTCCCTGTGCTTTCTGATTCTAACTTTAAATTCTCATTCAACATTACTGTTATACTAGTGAAATTATTGACTTCTTAGTTTTTTCAGTAGGTGAATTAGTAAAATTTTTGTTAAGTATTCAGAGTAAGAATCTATATTAACAAGTGGCAAATGGAATGTTTGCATAAGTCACACTGTGCTTTGAATGTGATCTGTTCATTTCCCCAATTGTTGCAAGTGTGTAGAAAATTAATGTTTTCAGAATGATAACAAATGCACCGTGGTGACTACTACGGAGAGTAGAGCAAGGTCAGCACACAATGTCTTCTCAAACAATAAACTTAAGCAGCAATGCATTTCTAAAAGATTTTCAGTTTTTCACCCATTAAATATTTGGAACATTTAGAAACTGTTAGCATATTATCTTTCAGTTAGTATATCTGATAACTCATAAAGACTAGATGGGTTACACAGATCAATTAAGTATAGGTTTTAACTTTAAATACTAGTTTATGTATGGTCTTATTAGAATACATTTATGAAGTGCTTCTTTATGCATAGGTGTGCCTTCTATAAATCTAATAAGAACGTACAAAGAAGCACTTTCTGTAGCTTAGTAAGTATGGAATTACATCACATTTCCTTATCGCAAGGGGAAACCAACTCTCTAACTTTTTAATAGATTTAATTTTGAGATACTATATATCAGGATACATGTGATGTTTAACTGGTTATCATATTATTATTCTGTTGAAATTGGTGATAAAATTAGAAAGTGTACACATTTCAGTAGGATCTTTGGGTTGGTTTGAATATACTTGACCCCTTCAGAGCTTCATGTGTTTAAATGGTGGGCCATAGGGAGTAGCACTTTTAGGAGGTATGGATTTATTGGGGTAAGTGTAGTCGGGTTTCTTTGAAACAATTTTTCACTATGTAAGTGGTTTGAGATCCCTATGGTCAAGCTCTGACCAGTGGGGGAATTTTAGTCCCCTCCTGGCTGCCTGTGGAAGATAGCTTCCATCTGCCTGACTTTGGATCAAGATGTAATATTCTCATCTCTTCCAAAACCATGTCTGAATGCTGGCGTACTTTCCACTATGATGTTAGTGGACCAATCTTCAGAAACTGCCAGTCAGCCCTAATTAAGTGTTGTCCTTTATTAGAGTTGCCTGGTCATGATGTCTCTTCTCAGCAATTGAAACCCTAATTAAGACAGGAAGTTGGTACCAGGGATAGATATTGCTGCAATAATCCAGGCCATGCTCTTATTTGGAGGAATATAGATTTTTGTACTTTGGATTATCAAAGCAGTAGAATATTTTAAGTGGGGCTGAATGCACTATCCTAGTTGCAATATGGAAGATGGGGGCTGAGGATGATTGCAACTCTGGAAGTCTGGTTCAAGAGGTTTTGGAGGCTAAGTATTTTAGTATATAGTCTGCAGACAGTTCTTGTGATATTTTGGCGCAGACTGTAGCTGCTTATTGTTCTTGTGTGAACAGTCTGCCTGCGGCTAAACTAAAGACATTTACAGGAATCTCAAAACAGCCTAGCATAGACTCTGTCCTAAGGTTCACTCTTATGAAGTTTCTTTTGATCAGATGTAGCAAATTGAGAAATGTAAAACACAAGTATATGGTGCCCAGCCTAGAGGTGCACTAGGAAATGGAATGGAACTAAACCCTGTGTTCATGGATAATAAATAGAATTAAGGCAAGATCCAGTTCAGCCTAGTTTGTTGTTTATGTGTTTGCAGTTGATCAAGGGATAGTTTTATCATGCTAGCCACTATTATGATCTGGTTTTTGTTTCCACTTGAACATAAGGAGATCTGTTTGTATATCAAATTGGCAAGGTATGGATTCTGAAGGATATATATGGAATGAACTACATATCCAAGAATGGAGGACATACTTTTCATCCAGATTTTGAGGCTAGAAGACACAGGATTTTGATCCAGATCTTGTGGCACAATGTTCATGCTTATGAAGAGCTAGTCAATAGGAATATCTTAAAAAGCTTAGGTCTAGGCACACTGATAAACACTCTAAGCCCAGGAGACAAAGGCAAGCAGATCTCTGAATTCAAGGCCAGCCCAATTCAAAAGTAAAGAAATGCTTAGGTCCAGGCATAGTGGTACAAGCCTTCAATCTAAGCACTCAGGAGACAGAGGCATACAAAACGAGTTCAAATTCAATTCTACGGGGCAAGTTCAAGGACATACAACCAGGCGGTAAAGGAAATCCTGCATGCCTTTGGATCAAGATGTAGCATTCTTACCTTCTCCAACACAAACCTGGATGCTTCCCACTATTTACCACAATATTATTAGACTAACCATCTAAAACTTTATGCCAGTCCAAAATAAATGTTGTCCTTTATAAGACTTGCCATAGTTATGCTGTCTATTCACAGGAATGGAAACCCTAAGACAACCTTATAATTCCAAAGATCAGAAAAATAATATGTCAAATACACATGGATAATGTCTAGGTGTTAAACTGCTAATATCTACAAGAATTTAAGAAGAATTACAAATATTCAGTTACCACCCAAGGGGCATATTTTCTATGGGATTCAGATAGGAAGCAATTATCATTTAAGTTGTAACCACAGGAGGATTATCCTGTAGAGATTCTGGTTAGATTAAAATAAAAACCTGGAACTCTCCACTCACAGCACGAGTAGAGAGGCAAAGTTATGGTGAAAAGATGTTGATCCCTCTGCATCTATTAATATTTGCAGCAAGAAAACTAACTAACCAACCAACCAACCAACCAACCAACCAACCAACAAAATAAGGAAAAGCAGAGTCTCACTTTATCCACTCATGGTAGACCAAGTAAAACCAGTAACTGATACCTGTTTCTTTATATGATACAGTTTGGCCTGCAGTGCTGTGAAGTAAGGCATTCACAACAGCGTTCCACCCTTCAGTGGATAGGCTATGGTACGGGGCTTATGTCAGTTCTGAAGAGAAAACAAGCAAAAATATAAATGTGACCTGACTCCCTCCTTCATCTTTGCTCTTAGCATTATGAAAACTCCACTTTGAAAGAAATAAAAGGATAATACAAACTTGTTCCTATACACCTATAGAAATTATTTGTATCAGAAGACCCCTCTAAAATGCTGTAAAAGTAGAGTTTTACAAGTACAGATACAAATAAACTTTACAAATACAAATAGAGCTTTACTTTTTTGATCGTCATAATTTTTTTTATTTATTTAGTACATTGAAACTAACTATACAAATTAATAAGGAATTTATTTCCCTGTGTTCAGCATATATTGTGGTTGTAATCAAGTCACATTATAGACATTGAAAATTGAATATCTTTCAGTTCCTTATATCTTAGAGTTTAAAATAGAAGAAATGTCACAAACTCTTACTTTGAGAAATCTAAATATTATCCATCCATCTCTGCTTCCATAATTCCATCCATCTGACACACAAATAGGATGAGTCTCAATAGGTCAAAATTAAGATACCATCAAGGTTTTTTGTTTCACTGAATGGGTGTTTTTGTTTTGTTTTTGTTTGTTGTTGGTTTTTTCTTTTGCTTGATTTTTCTGGTTACCAGAAGATGTCCACACTTATGATTTTGTACCATTATCTCCATCCTCAGAGTTCGATAGCCACTTTACTTCACCCTAAGTAAACCCACCATGAGGCTCACTTTCCTGCCAAATTGTTTTGACCCATATCACTAATATGACCCATCTGTCATACTAAAAATCCTGATGATTATACTGGGTCTGTCAACTTCGTCCAGAATGATCTCACCACAAGGTTCATTGATCAGCAACTTACTTTTGGCATTTCAAATAGAGCTTTTCTGTATAGAAAACTTAGAAGAGAAATAATGAACAGTTTGTGTTATTAGTCATTCTTAAGAAAAAGCTATAAATGGTTATTTCTGAAGACTTTTAGAAAGTTTACTGGGCAGTCAGCAGTCTGGCAAACACAAGATTAAAAAGAGATCAAGCACATGTTTCAGAAACAAATTGTCAATAATCTCGAGGGCAAGAGAACATTCTCATCTTGAGTGTGTGATCAGGACAGTGTTTAGTTAAGATTATGCTCTACATGGCTGAAGTTCAGGGTATTAAGCCCACTGCAGCATGGGATCCACCAGAGGAGCCTCCTGATTCACAGGTGGTGGCTACATGAATGTCACAGTCACAAGATATAGGCAGTGTCTCTACACCCATTACTCTAGCCAGGCTTATTCGTGAATTATCCTGTCTGAAGAGACAAGGTTTTAGTATTCTCTAGTATTCTTGCATTTGAGTGGTAATGATGTTTTACTCTGCATCTGGTCTAACCTCTTTTCCTTCAAGTTTGATTAAAAACTACTCTTAATGTAAGCTGAGAGAATGCCTTATTTTTTTTGTACAATTTTCTGTAAAATATTTTAAAGAACTTTATTCCACCTAAAAAGATATATCTGCAAAATCAGAAATTATAATTTTTAATCTTTTTATTCCTGAAAGATGACTGTGTGGTCTATCAAGATTTTCATTATGTGACAATTTTGTAGTTTTCCTTTCATACTAGCCAGTTTTATCTGTAATGTTTTATATTGTGTTTAGTGTCTTTCCTATAGATAATAGAGTATTTCTGTTACTTAAATATCAATTGTAATATCCAGATTTTTAAAAATTATGTGGGTATGTTGTTGGTTTCAATGGGGATGAAGCTCAAAATAGCTTAAAAATATTAAATAAAACCTCAAATCATGAGCAAATGCATAGAAGTCTGTATGGTACATGTCTTTAGTAACAATGGATGATAAGTAGGAAAGAAAAGACTGACAGCAATTTTCAGTAAAAATATTTGGAAAACTATTGAACACAATAAAGCTGTGACATTTTGGCATTTTCCTTTGAAACTGGCATTAGTGCTCTAAGTATTTGGACTTTACTTGCTCCAACAAGATTTCCACAGAAAGTTTTGTCCATTGCTGTGGGAATGTAGTAACTTATCTTCTAGTTGAACAGAGAACGAAGGGATAGCTGATACATTGGCAAGCTTTAAATGAATCACTATATTTAGAATAATAAAAGAGTTTTAGAATATATAAAACAACCAACATTTAATAGTATTTGTCCACCAGATCTCTGAATTGCATTTTCCCCCCTTGATTTAGAAAGTGTTGTTGCAATGAACTCATTAATTTGAGGATACCAAGCAATATATTCAGGGCAGTGTTAACTGTATCTTATCGAAACCCTATATTTTGTTGTGTTTTTTTTTCCCCAAGTTAAAAATCTTCTTAGTGAAAATGTACAGGACAAGAGGGTCCTGAATTTGAAATCCATGAAAAGGACAGTGGGTATGGTGCCAGGATTGGTGCCACTCAGAGCCTCCTTACTATGTCCCCTGAGGATGGAAAGCTGAAGGAGAAGTTGTTCTTTTTGTGGAAATCCTCTGTCCCAAATTGCCATCTTCTGCATGACTCTACCCTCTCACTCACTCTTCCACTTCTGGTTCACTGGAGGCAGGACTAAAACACTGAAGGCATAAGCATTTGCATTTTCTGATTGTTTGATTTGTTTTTCTTTTTCTTAACATTTTCAACTCAGAGGAGCATTTCTCAGTTTTCCCAGGCCCCTACTCCCTGTTCAGTTATCTCTTTGTTTAACTGAATGATTTTAAGCAAGCTTAACCTTTCCTATGCAAACATACACAAACAAAACCAAAACAAATGCAAAAAAATGCACAAGTCTCTCCCTCAGCTGTGAGTGCTTCACAGTCTGATTAGTACACCCATCTTCCTTGTAAAACAGTTCATCTTTCAGTGATCCGTGGAGAGGGCTGAGTGCTCGCACCCTTCTGATCTGACATTTTAAAGTTGTACAATTTCTTAAATGTCTGCTATAAGCTCTCTGTGAACACTGCAATGAATCCTACATACTACCCTACACACCCCTGTTTTTCATTTCCACTGCCTTTTGTGGGTGACACCAAAAATAAATTCCAATGTTTAATTCCATATCGTCTTCTTTTCTTGCTTGTTTCCTTCCTCTTCTTTTTTCTGAAAGTGAACTTATCCATTTGTCAACATTACGATGGTTACAGCAGAGTTAAACAGTGCAGAGAATTGCTGTATGCCTTGTGTACCTTCCCCAAAGACCCTGCATACTGTCGATATCCCGTAATATTTGCCCTAATATTTATACCTACATGGACACACTGTTACAAGCCAATGACCACAGTTTACACATAGGGTTCACTCCAGATCTACCCAGCCTCCATGGAGGGTGTACTATTGTGTGTCCTCCCCTGCAGCACTGCAGAGTAGTTTTGCTGCTGCAAAATCCCCATGTCTTACACTGTCAGGCATCCTTCCAGGCATTTGTCTTTTCGCTAGCTCCACAATTTTGCTAGTGAGAGAAGGCTGTGCAATTGGAAGGAGACATTGATATTCTTCTCAGACAGATGTATTCCACTCATTAACATGCATTTAGGATTCCTTCCTTTTTATGTGTCTGGAGGGCTCGTTGCTTTTCAGTGCCTAGTAATATTACTTGGGCTCTTATCACAGTATATTTATTTGTTACTTCTTCCCTTTTAACAATGTTGAATAAAAATGCCATGAAATCCAGGCGCGGTGTTTCTGTATGGATGTACATTTTCACTCATCTAGGAATATAACAAAGACTTCGTTGTTTAGATTGCATGGCAGTAATCTCAATTATCAAAAGCTGCAACACTTAGTTCTAAGTGATGGTACCATTTTGTGCTGCTAAAATATTTATTCTGTGGAAGGAGACTTGGCTCAGTGGTTAACAACACTTTCTGCTTACAGAAGACTGCTATTGTAAAATGGAGGAAAACATTGGAGAAGACCACGATAAGAAGATAGGTAGATGAAAGAACTTCTGCAAAGCTTTGAAAATCAACAACAACAATAAAAAATGTAGCAATCAAAGTTTAAATATGCTTATCAGTGTGTTAGATCATTCTGAAGGGAAACCTTTAACTATTAGGATTTTTATTAAAATTTTTGTGTTTGCTCATTTTTTTTTTGCAATGATAGGGATGGATAAAGCATGGGACCTTTTGCTCCTGTGAGGAACACTTTTATTTTTGAAAGGACAAATAAAAGAATGCACACATACACACACACACACACACACACACACACACACACACACACACATACAGACACACAAGTGGGTAGTATGGAGACAAAAACAGAAAGAGGAGCAAATGCACACAAACACTCATACATGAACACATACATAGACAGGGATGAAGAGGGAACTGACAAGTGGTTTTTAGTTTTACAGTGGCTTCGAAGAATAATGATAGGTTAACCCAAAACCTGGAAACCATATCCGTTTCCATGTAGTATCTCTATTTCATTTGTTTTGCATACAGTGGTTCAACTTATTGGCTTACTGAACTGTTTTGGTCCTGTTTATTATTGGCATATACATATAATGTAAAATTCATGCCCAGATGAGAATCCTTCTTGAAAGAGTTTATTTGAATTTAGCATTTACGTGGAGGTGAGGTTGACAAGGTGAAGTTTATTTTCATGATACCATTAACTTTCTGTCTGCAGACCTAAAGTCTGACTAATGGCTTCTCATACATGCAGCATTCTCCAAACCTCAGTTAATTGTTCTATAAATGGGATTTCCATATTCAGAAATACCAGAAACCAATGAGAATAAACTTGCATGTGAATCATTTATAACTCCACCCTGTATTCATTTACCTTTATGTGCCGTTCCAAATCTCTCAGGGAAATACACTTAAAGCGAAATATCTTCGAAAGAATGGAAAAGCTAAGTGAACTTTGGAAACAGTATTGTTCAATATCCACACATGTACTTCTACTGTTACAACACAGACTAGAAACTTTCCTAGCAGACTTGGAACTTAATGTTTTCTTTTCATACTTTCCCAGAAGATACACAGAGAAGCCAGAAAATTGATGATTTAGTCTTATTTTATTTTCAAAGCTTTCAAGTCAAGAAATATTCCTATACCAAATACTTTATTAGACTATTTGCAAATGCTGCTTTCTCTGTGCCCTAAGCACAAAGAATACACTAATAATTCACAATAAGATGGTAGGCAGTGGAATTTGGATTCACTCTGATGGTGTGAAACCATAATTATATGTGTTTGTCAGAAGAACTGCCATGGGGGAAAAAAGCATATTCTGTACTGCAATATTTTTAAAAGAGAATTTGAGATTGGGTCTGAGAAGTACAGAGTGCTTGGCATTTTAATTGAAACTAGATTATAAGTCTCGTGAAAACCATGTCAAATTAACAGGTTACTTAATTTTACCACCCTGTTGATTTTTTTTTATGCCGTAGGGAATATTTTGAAGTCAGTGCCTAAAATTTCATCAAAGGAGGCAATTGAATGACAACAAGATAGTCATGGACATGGAGGTGTAAGAAACATGCTTCTTTAGTAAACAGTTTAGGTGTCCCAATTTACTTCTCTTGAAATTTCAGATTCAGTCAGGATGGTACAAGGCCTCTTGCTTTGTAGCTATCCATTTTTCTTTCTCCATATGTAGAGAATTGTTGCTAGCTCTAGGTGAAGGAATGAATTTTTCTGGAATAATGTGAATGGAAATCATCCTATTCCTTTTTATTTTAAATTGGGTATTTCTTATTTACATTTCAAATGTTATTCCTTTTCCTGGTTTCCTGTCCGTAAGCTCCTTAACTCCTCCTGCTCCACCTATAAGGGTATTCCCCTCCCCATCCACTCCCCCTTACTGTCCCCCCGACCATCCCCTACACTGGGGGTCCAACCTTGTCAGGTCCAAGGCTTCTCCTTTCCACTGGTGCCCAACAAGGCTATCCTTTGCTACATATTCAACTGGAGCCCAGGGTCAGTCCATGTATGGTCTTTGGGTAGTGGCTTAGTCCCTGGAAGCTCTGGTTGGTTGTCATTGTTGTTCATATGGCGTCTCGAGCCCCTTCAAGCTCTTTCAGTCCTTTCTCTGATTCCTTCAACAGGGGTCCCATTCTTAGTTCAGTGGTGTGCTGCTGGCATTCACCTCTGTATTTGACATGTCCTGGCTGTTTCTCTCAGGAGAGATCTATATCCAGTTTCTGTCAGCATAACTTCTTAGCTTCATTTATCTTTTCTAGTTTTGGTGGCTGTCATTTTGGTGTTTTTTTAGCATTATCTATGGTTAAAACATTTTGGACATATCTGTGAGGATGCTTCTCCAGCAATTTAATTGAAGAGGGGAGATCCAAACTGAATCTGGGTGATATCATTTCACAAACTGGATAGAAAAAGAAAAAAGAAAATGGAAATAAAGACCCTTTATTAATCTTTTTACTTCCTGACTAGAGGCCACAGTAACCAGTGTCTCATGCTTCTGCCATGACAGCGGAAGCCACTCTTCTTTTCTTGAGTTGCTCCATAGAAGGATATTTCATGCCTGGACTTTAATCCTGGCGTAAACTGTATGGTTGTACATGATGGGAGTCATAGGATACAAACTGCTGTTATTTTGTTGGATGGTAATATTGTCAAACTGCCTTCTATATACTTTGCTTACATTTACAGACTTAGGCTTATTTCAGCCTTGGTCAGAAGAGGCAGCAGTCATTGCAGAGGCAAATCATTTGTCAAAGTGCTGAAGAAAAGACACTGAATGCAAAGCCATTACAGGACAATGATTGCCACCATGGCCTGGGAGACAGCAGAAGAAGAATCAGAAAGAGGAATGAGAAATGCTGTCTTAGGGACTTTGTGTGACTGTCCCACTCATGAGCTACAGTAACTCTCACTATCTGTTCAAGACCTAGAAAAGATCAAGGCAGTTAAAATTCAATAACAGATGAGTTAGATGAATTAGGCAACACCTCTGAGTAATAGAGTACTGGCAGTATATGTGTGGAGGGAATATAATTCATGTTTGAAGATGTAGCCACTGGTAGAATGCCCATACTCTAGTGATGGTCCTGCACCCATTCCCATATGGGCAATACTAACTTAACATAGTGGGTTATCTAAATAAATAAAAGAAAACAATAATTATTGGGTTATCAAGAAATATAAATAAAAAAGGCATTAGTTTGGAGAGGGGCATTTTGAAAGGCACATGTTGGGAAGTGGAGAGATAAAAGAGAGCATAGTAGATAGTTATCATTATTTCATTTAAAATATGATTAAATTACCAAAAGTAAAGAAATGAATTTGTGGTCGTTGATGTGGTTTCGCCTTTATAAGGGAGTCTTGAAGACTTGAGTTGGATTCCTGGATCTCAAAGTGGGAGGAGAAAATAGATTACTGAAAGTAGTCCTCTGATAGTCTATTGTGTACACCTATTAGCAATCACAGTCATCATACCCACATATGTTACACACACACACACACACACACACACACACACACACACACACACAGGCACACACACATGCCCACTCACATGCACATGAATAGAATAGGCTGGTGAAATGATTAGTAGCTGAATACTACTCAGCCCAATGACCTGACAGTTGAAGCATGAGCAAGCATGATTATCTAATTTCAATTCAAGGAGACAAGTGGCTCTTGTTAGTTGCTTTATGATCGACACACAACACACACACACACACACACACACACACACACACACACACACACACACACACTGTGCCCAACCCTGAGAATGTATTTTTTAAACATCTCATTGATTCTTTGTGAATTTCACATCATGTACCCCAATCTCACTCCTCTTCCCATGCTACATATCCACACCATATCCAAATCCTTGCAAACTCCCCTCAACATAAAAAACAAATAAAATAAGAAAGAATGAAATAAAATGGAAGAAAATAAACAAAATATCTTGTGGAAGTTTTAGTATGATACACTGTATATGCTTCTGTCCATAGGTCTTTACTTGCACATGTTTATGCAATGAACCATTGATCTGGTTCCTCACCAGAACTTCTCTGGGATATCCTGCTGTTGCCTTGTATCATGGAGATCCTGCAGTGTTGGATCTGCAGGATTAGTACCTTTATGTGCCCCAGACATTCACAAACAGGATAGATTTTGAAGTGGACCAACTTAAACCCCTGGAACTTTGCTTGGGTGGTAATTGAGTTAGTTAGAATGATATCACTCCTGCACTCACACCAAAAGGGTGAGCTCTCCAGTGTTTTCTAGCTATCTCACCCAATGCATCACTATTTCTCCTGCCCTTGGGCTGGCTCACCAGCACCCCTTCCACCAGAACACACTCTACTGTGCTGCCCAGGCAAGTTGTGACCTGTTCTCCAGAGTGTTGTAGCCAGCAAGTGTTGGGACCAGTTCTCCTACTGCCACAGGTGGCAAGAGGCAAATGCAGAAGATTGTGTGTAGGGGGTGATAGTTTTTCTCCTAAGTCACTCCACTTCATGGCAGACAAATGATGGGGCTTCCTCTCCCACGCTCACACCTTTGGGGCCACCTCATCCATGCCCCTAATACCAGGGGCAGCTCTACTGTGCTGTCCAGGTGAGATGCATGACCAGCTTTCCTATTCTCAAGACATGTAGGCCAGCTGTGCAGCCAGCCTCAGGTGAAGAGTGATGAAGGGATGGTGTCTGAATACATAAATTTTTAAATTTAAAAATTTATGATTTTATCAGGAATAAAAATATAATCAACTTGTATAATCAACTTTATCATTATTATTTTTAATTTTTGATAATTTAAGTTAATGTACTCCATTCTTACTTAGATGTCTTAGTTAAAATTTCCATTCCTGTAAACAGACACCATGACCAAGGCAACTCAACAACATGTAGTAGGGTCTAACTAGCAGGCTCAGAGGTTTAGTGTATTATCATTATGATGGGAATCATAACAGCATCCAGGCAGGCATGGTGCTTGAAAAGGAACAGAGAATTTTACATCTTCTTCCAAAAGGAACCAGGAGAAGACTGTCTCTTACATGGCCAGGAGGAAGGTATCAAAGCCCACCCTAATAGTGACATGCTTCCTCCAACAAGGCCACACCTACTCCAACAAGGCCACATCCTGAATAGTGCCACTCCCTCAGCCATGCATATTCAAACCACCAAACAATCTGTCTTAGTTTGAGTTTTATTTCTGTGAATAGTATCTCTGACATGACCATGACAATGGAAAGCATTTAATTGGGACTGTCCTACAGTTAACATGGCAGGAAACATGGTAGTATACAGGCAGACATGGGGCTGGAGGAGTCAAGAGTTCCTCATCTTGATCCAAAGGCAGAAGAAAACTGTGCAACTAGGTGTATCTTGAGCATAGGTAACCTGAAAGTCCTCCTTCAAAGTGATATGCCTCTTCCAAAAAGGCTATACCTACTCTAACAAGGTGAAGCCTCCTAATACTACTCCCTATGGGACAAGTATTCAAACATACGAATGAGGGTAGCCATACATATTTAAGTCACCACATTCTACTCCCTGACCCTCATAGGCTTGTAGCCATAATAATTTGCAAAAATGCATTCAGTTCAACTTCGAAAGTCCTAATAGTCAACAACATACAACGGAGGGGCAGACAAAGTTGATAAATAAGGGAAATTTTTGACAGTATGATTCAGAGAAGTGATATATCCAATTCATTCACATGAGAAAGCAGAACAAATGTACTTGAGAGCATAGAGAGAGAAAAGTATTGGTGGTGGTGGTGGTGATAGTGTGGTGTGTGGTGAGTGATGTGTGTGTGTGTGTGTGTGTGTGTGTGTGTGTGTGCGAGAGAGAGAGAGAGAGAGAGAGAGAGAGAGAGAGAGAGAGAGAGAGAGAGAGAGAGAAAGGCAGTTTTACAGAGACAGGTTACAAAAAAGAGCAAGGTAGAACAGATAAAGGAAGAATGAGTAAAAAAATGAGGAGGATCCAGAAGATTAGAACATATTGCCAAAGTTAGTATAAGGCCAAGCAGAAGAGAAGCCAAGAGAAGCTGGATTGAATCAGTCAGTTGAGAAGATTAGACTGTGGGCAGACTTGAAGCTTCCAGGCCTGAGGCTATATATGGTTAGAACAGAGAAAGAAATGCCTTGGGCTCAGCCCAAGCCAGGCGTTTACACAGCTTGGGTATAGCTTTCACCTCATCCCTTCATCTGAGATAATAAAAGCAACACTCACTGGGCTGCAAGATAGTGTACAAGCTACTTGAGGAGTAATCACTGACCTTCCTCAGCTTTGAGCTACAAAGAGCTGCCTGAGAAGGCATTCCTACAGGTTCACTGCAATAGAGACACCGATGAATAGAAATATGAAATACTTTCGCATTAGATTCTGGCCTGATGCTTATAGTGTAACCTATATGTGGTCCTATTTTTGGTGTCAGAGTGATCATTATCCCAGCATACAATCTATTATTATTCTACTCTACGAAATGGAACACAGTATTAAACTGATTCCTAATGACTTATCCTTATACCCATGGATTATTGCATCTATCAATCTCATCAGAGAAGCTTCCGTTTGAACTATATGGTGAGTAACAGAGTCCTGCACCGAGTCAATATACAGAAGAGAAGGTGTTTTAATTGCTAGCAAACACTTTCATGTGTAGAAGTCCTAACACTTTGATAATGAATCATTATCCATTTTTAATACACATGGAAGCACTCTATGTATACAGGGTAGTGTATAATTAGGTGGTGATGTTTAAGTTATAATCATGCACATTAAATGTATTCGTCTGTAGCAAATTAAGTTGCAGTGTGTTTGATACTGACGATTATTGCAGCAGTCTCACAGTTACTATAGTCTCAAGTCATTTATGTTTTCTGTCTTATATTAGTCTTATCAATAGTTAAATTATAAAAGGTGAGTTGTATGCTTTAAAAACATTTCCAATTAATAATTTATTTTCCAATATTATTGATATATTTTAGAAATGTATATCTTCTTCTCTATTAACTGGAGGTTCACTTCTAGAGCAAGAGCGGCATTATGACGTTTATGATAAGTGCACTTATAGTGAAATAATCAATCATCTGAAAATATGGAAAGAAAAATACAGCTGAGCTTTGGATATTTACATGCATAGATATGTCCTCACAGGTATGGAGCAAACTTCTCACAAACACTTTGTGTAAGGAGCGCATTTTATAGTTGTTCCTAACACAAATATTTCTTAATGATTGTTTTATATGACAATTTTGAATGTCATTATTTAAATAAAATGCACATTTGTGCTCATTGGCACTAATAGAATCTTCTGGAAATCTTGCGTTCCTATGATAAAATAGCAAAAGTCAATCGACTTACTGTTTCACACTTGAACGACTTCAACAGATTCATCCTCTTTCCAAAATAACCCAGAAACAGATTACTTCCAAATATCGGTTCAATTAGGCTGCCTCACCACCACATACAAAGCATTCTTCCCCCAACTTAATGTGTATTGAATATACATTATTGCTAATATCACATTCACATCACATTGTCAGAAATGTTAAACAGAAGATAATGGAGTTTTCTGCATTTGGATCTGTTAGCTACTAATACCTTCAAAAAGGTAATAGTCCAACTTCTACTATCTTCGTTGATATCTTAGTTTTTGTTTTCATTTTTTTATTTCTAAATTATAAAAGAAAACATCACTTGTTTGTAATATGCTGCCATATTTTTATTTATATGTCAAAAATTTCCATCAAAATTAATTGATATATCAATAAATAGCATTATTTTGTGATTACAATTATTGTTATTACTATTATTTAACTAATGGTTACCATATACATAAGTGGAATAAATTGTTATAACATAAATAATGATTTTTGCATACAAATCATGTTAGTATTGATATGTTTAACTATAGATATAAAGGATAAATATTTTGAAACAAAATCATGAACACAATTTATTTTTTATTTATGAATAATGTTTTTGAAAATTTAAGCGACTTTTTAGGTAGCAGAAACATTCAAAAATTTACATCAGAACACATAAAGAGAATAGTATATGCACATATGTATGTAATTTCCATAGTTTTAATTGAACATAAAATGTTTCATGTTAAATGACTCGTGTAACCCCATATTGAAATTCGATGTTTGTGAATTTTATCTGCATGCTATTCTATATATCCAATACATATTTTTTACATTTTAATATTAATATGTAAAATTAAAAATTCATACCCTCTTACTTTGTTGTTCATTGTTCATTAATTCATTGTCCTTACACAAACATAGAGCAAACAACAATCCTGTACAAATCATTCAAATTAAAATTATTAATGAGCACATTGATTATATTCCAACCATACCTTTAAAATGAACCCATACCTCAGTCCAGTGGACAAGTTCACCACCATTGCGTCATCCTGTATGGTTCTCAGTATGCTGCAGTCATATTTCAATCCATTCTCCCCTCTTTATTTTATTATCTGACACTGTTGAACTAATTACTTCCCCTCCTCTGTTCTCTTTCTGTATTTTTCAAATACTTTCATAAAATACTTTCTCTTCCTTTATAGTATATACAATTCTTGAATTTCTTTTTCTAAACATTGATTTAAGTAATGTCTTAGTTAGGGTCTTATTGCTGTGAACAGACAACATGATCAATGTAAGTTTTATAAAGGACAAGATTTAATTGAGTCTGGCTTACAGGTTCAGAGGTTCAGTCCATTATCTCCGAGATGGGAGCATGGCAGACATGGTACAAGAGGAACTGAGTCCTACATCTTCACTCAAAGGAAGCCAGAAACCTACTGAGCATCCTCAGGCAGCTAGGAGGAGTGTCTCCATGCCCATGCCCACAATGACACGCTTCCTCCAACAAGGCCACACCTGATAGTGCCACGCTTTAGGCCAAGCATATGCAAACCATCACAGGTAACACCTAAAATACTGTGCTAACTACAAATTTTCTCCTCTGTATTACATATTTCAGTTCACATTGCAGAATATTGCAAAACATGTTTATGTAATCATTTTCATCTCTCTACATTACAGAGGATTTGGATAGGCCCGTACTACCAACTGTGTAAAGAGACCAACCACACTTCAATTCTTCACTCATAAAACTAGACAGTTCATGCATATACAAGTTAAACAAATAAACACTGGCATTGAATGACATCATAAATCAAATGAACCTCACAGACATCTAAAGAACATTGTACTTCAAAATAATATAGACTTTTCTTGGTAGCTCATGCTACTTTCTCCAAAATTGCCCACTCAGTAAGAAATAAAGTCTCAAAACAGGCATAAAAACTAAAACAATAATGTCTTATGGCAGTGAAATAAAACTGGATAGTAACAGCAAATACAGAGATGATACAAACACATACATACTAATGTGTAAAAATTGGTCAAAAAATCAAGAAAGAAATCATAAAAATTGCTAGAGATGAGTGAAAATAAACACAGTATATTATTGCAATTGAGGGAATCCTAAAAGGAGCATCAAGTGCCTATATCACACTTGAGGGAACTCAATTTCATAACCTCTCCTAGTTCTATAAGAACACATGCTCTGCATGACTCACATTTCCATATATATATATATATATATATATATATATATATATATATATATATATATATAGTTTTTGTCCTTTGCCCAAGGCCATCAATCGCATTTTTCCTTGGGACCTTGATAGGGTACCCACATGAAGCCCCCTTCATTTAACTCATATTATTCAGGTTATTTCTCAGCTGTCACCACTGTGAATTCCTTTGTCCTCATTTATCTCCCCAACATTCTCCAATTCTACCACTTTATATCTCAGCAAGATTTCCTATTTTCTTCACCAGAACTGTGAATATATAGCATTACGTAACTAATTATTTGCTAAATTCTATTATGGTTTCCTCACCTAAAATACAAATTCTGACTGGTGAAAGGTCCATGTGCTCTGGTTTCATATAAAAATTTAATGAATTAGTTGTGTATACTCGAAGTATTTCATATATATATGGTATATTATGGATGTAGAACGTGAGGTTGGTATATATTACAAAGTATATCTCATGAATCTCCCTTTACCATCAGTCTCAGAAACTTGGTATCACGAGGAACCCATATATTTTATTCACGTGTTTATTTTCACTCTTCAAACTTATAAGTGATCATGCATGGTTGAGAGATTTATCTTTTCCACAGGCACTTCCTCTAATGTTAAAAATGAAATGTGCTGCTGGGGGTGAATTTCCCGTAACCGTTCTCTTAGGACATTGGTGTCTTATTAAAGTCTCTTCAAATGACATTTGGCTATGATCTATGCTATATAGCTTGCAGGTATACTCTAATATAACAATTTATCTATTCAACTATACAAAACAAAATAACTGTGATTCAAAAGTATCATTTTCTAATTAGTGGCTCTGCAGTTCTCTCTTAGATGGATTGCTTTTTTCTGTGGCATCTATATTTTCTCTGTCTCAGTCAATGTTATATGTGATAGAAATACAAATAGCAGAATTATGTGGCGACTTCACATAGGTCACAGTGGCAGTGAGGTAATTTATTTTATATTCAAATTATGTTTGGTTATATACAGTGATTTCCAAATTTCCTAGTATATTTTTATATAACCTCCAAGGATATTTTTACAAAACTGTACAGTTTCATCTGAATATACTATATAAAAAAATCCCAATAGTGGCGACCACTAATGTAATGTGAAGGAATGGAAGTGACAGAAACATAGTGTGTCTGCCACTTTTGGCATCAGACTCAGTAAACTCTGTTTCAGATTTCTATGCAAAAGAATGTTTACTTTTGAATAAAATAAAATTTACATTTTTGAAGTCTTGGCAAAACAAAATGACACATAAGATGAATCCATGCAAGTATACATATATGCATACACATGAATATCCTTATATATGAAACATAAGGGAAGCCCACATTCGTAAGAAAATGAGTATATAACCACAAATATTAAAGTAGTCAAATGATAGAATTGTTTGAGTTGAACTTCACTCATGCACATTTTAGTAAGGAAACGGTCTATCTCCTTTCATATTTCAGCTCCTTTTTAGGAACTTAACAGTGAAATCATAGATTCTGAGTTCAAGTCAGACAGGGTTCACAACATAAATATCTGTTTTCACTTACTCTGATCCATTTCAATCATATATGAAAACCATGTGATGCTTCATGTAATCTTTATGTAATTCAGAAAAAAATATTTCTCTTATGGTAATTAATTTATGTATTAAATAAATGGTACTGACTGCTTATAGAACTGAGAAGACTATAAAACACTCCCCATGCTGTATCACAGACGGGTTACCATGTCTAGACAAATGAGACTCACATATCACTGTTTGACCTAGAACTAAACCTACCTGACTGATGGTCTCATATTGCTCAGGTGCCTTTCCTTTGTTCTCTCCTTTTAGCTGCATCAGTAGAATTTGATCATATTTACCAGACCTACGGTGATGTTGTTCTCTTACAGTACATTTTTATGAACTCATTTTTAAATCAGTAATAGGTAACTTGGGGCTTCATACTCAAATAATTCTCTTTGTTTGTCTTATTTTCCAGGGAACTTTACACATCATTTTGTACAGAAATATGTGAATTCCTGCACGGTCCATGGCTGTACTTATTCTTAAA
Organism: Rattus norvegicus; assembly: GCF_021556685.1. Lineage (NCBI taxonomy): Eukaryota > Metazoa > Chordata > Mammalia > Rodentia > Muridae > Rattus > Rattus norvegicus. The sequence continues at coordinate 81,947,656 of NC_141535.1, forward strand.
AGTAGAATCAAACAATTATAACAAAAGCCAAAACAGTATGGAGATCATGACTAGAATACCCAACTGTGGGCCAGTACAGAGAATTGAGTCTGCCCATCACTAAATAGTGTAGATAGCAATGACCTGAAAGAGACTAAACAATCTTTAACAAGACATATCCACCAGTTTTTGTCAAGGTTATTTTCTCATGTATTTCATGATCTATCACGGTAGGTATATTTATTCCCTGAAATCTCTCTCATTTTCTCCAAATTTTCTCTCTGTATCCCTCATGGAATTGGGTAAAATATAAAATATGTGTAGTACACATCAGGTACTTTCTTGATTATTCACTCTTTGTATAATAAGTGCACATCCTAAATGCATTTCAAATGCCATAGGAGTAAAAAGAGTATTTAATGAATTACTTATTATCTTCACCCAGGAATGGCTTTTTTTAGTGTCTTTAGAGATGGTGACTGCCTCACTTATGATACTTTTTCAGGACTAATACATGATGATATTTTTAGTTGTGTCTCTATGGATTCTTATTTTTCTCTAATCTGAACTGGAAGAAAATATAATTTTAATACCCTATTTAAAATAATATGGTCATACTTCTTCATAAAATGTACTGTGACATTTCCTAGGGAGATATGAACAGACACCAGTTCACCCCAGTTGTAGTGACAAAGATACATCAAATACATTATTCTACACAAGTTTATCTTAGTGCTCAGTAGAAGATTATTGATCTCTCCTTATGGGAGCACAGAGGATGGATTATTTACAGAACATGCAGCATTCACTGGCAGCCACCTCTTCTTAGCTCCCTAAAGAACCAGTGGGTAACATATCTAACCAGAAAGTCTCTTTCAGCAGGAACTGTTACTAATTTTATGTGTGGAAAAAAAAAACCTTTGGATCTTTTATCTTTCTGGGTCTTCCGGAGTCTTTCAAGTTCTGTTGAGTTCTGAGTCTGCTAAGCCTTATTTCTTCATCAAGGGCATTTCAGTTTGGATTAAAGTTATACAACATGTTATATCTCTTTTACCATTATTGTATTTTTCTAGTCCATGTTCTAGGATGTCCCCTGAACCTTGGTTGGTGTAAGCCATTTCTCATATGCAATTTACCATGAGCTTCATGGTTTCTGGGGCATCAAGAACCTCCCTAGGCAACTACTAAAGTGGCACATGCATCTAATTATCTTCTTCTCTTTGAGTCTGAGAATTACACTACTACATGGCAATGCTCCAAAATTCTCAAAAATTTACCAGCCTTAAGATGTTAAAGTAATCACCAAAAATGGTGAGGGAGTGTTCTTTCATGAGTTAGTATGAAAGTGGCAATAATCCATGAGCACGATCACAAAGTTCCAGAGTATATTTTGACTGTATGCTGCATCCATCATAAGGAACAACTTGTGCTCCTTCAGTAGTGCCTGTGATGTCTGAATAACAGGTATTATCTCTGGTATACAATACCAGAGTGCATTATACTCATCTGGACTTACCCTTAAATCCAATCCCAAAGCAGTTGGTTGTACACATTGCAGTGCTAATATTACACCAGTAGGGATACCCTGTTTAGCATGTCATGTTGCTTAGCACATAACATCCACTGATAAATATAACCAATAGTGACAATTCTCCTCCAGCAATGTGTACAGTGCTTTTAGGTACTGAGAAAACCATCTAGCCAAATGTAAGCTGCCTGTCCAATTGCAATATTATTTTATCATTCGTTACAACGAAAGCACGTAATATCCTCAGCCTATAAGGTTTCATCCTCCATTTCTCATATGTGAATAACTTTGTAACAGCCTCGTGGACTCTGGATCATCAGAGATCTCTCTAGGCAACAACAAATAAAAAGGCAGCCTATCCTTTTTACTGTAAATTTCATTCATCACCATTGTCTTTGCTGTTCTAGATGCTTTTCCGAATCTGTAAGACACTTAACAATTAACATTATATAAAAATCTCTGAGTAGCTGCCACCACCCTTTCTGAGTAAGTACCAATTGGTCTTAAGTGGCAGACAAGGTACTAAAACAATGTTAATAAGGTCCAATACAAAATGAAAAGAGTCCATCAATTATGCCAGTTTTTCACTGAAAGGGAGAATGATGGGTCCAGTGACAAGGATGGGAAACACTGGCATATTAAGCTTTTCAAAAATCCATAATCATTTTTATTCTCTCTATTCTGGGGTGCTGCAACAGAATAGAGATAACAATGTGGCCGTTCTTTTTCTCCCAAGTCCTGATAATCCATGATTGGGCAGAGTGATGCTCTAAAGGAGCATGGTTCCCACAGATCACACGTGGTTGAAAGCTTGGTCCCAGTCAATGGAATTCTTCGGGAATGTTTAGTAGGTGTGACCTTAATAAGGAGGTGTGGGGATGTTTAGTAAGTGTGACCTTGATAGAGGAGGTGTGTCACTGGTGATAGACTGAGGTTTCTGAAGCCTGTGCCAAATCCAGTATCTCTCTCTGACTACCTGCGTGCGCATCAGGATGTAAGGTCTTGGTTTCCTGCATGCACATCAGCATGCTTCCTACTGTGATGATAAAAAAATACTAATAGTGTGAAACTGTAAGCAAGACCCCAATTAAATGTTTTTGTCTCTAAATTGCCTTATTCTTTCCAATAGTCACACTCAGCTATGGCAAGAGCAGCAGCCCTGGCCAACAATTCACCTAGCATACTATCTTGCAGAGGAGAATTGAACATTTCATAGTCTGGTGCCCATGCCAAGTCAGATTATATTTCTCTAAAGCTTTATCAGTAATACCTTCCATTAAATGTGTCTTGTGCTTTGAAGCCTTCTAGAGGCTGCCTAGTACAGCAGTTGGTTTACTGTCAATATTTTAACCCTAGAAACTCCATCAAGACAAGATCTTACCGTATTACCTTTGAGTGTGGACCCTCCTTGTCAGTGTTCTTTTCTACGATCTCCTCTTGATAATTTTAGCATTTTATGAGCACAATTTATAAGCTGCTCTAAATCAATCAAATCTTCCAGAAAGTACACTGTTTCATACAGACAAATTGTACACATTGAGTTCCTCAAAAAAGTACCTAAAAACTCATACTAATCCCAATAACTTCTTTGAATTAAATTATCCTCTCTCTCTCTCTCTCTCTCTCTCTCTCTCTCTCTCTCTCTCTCTGTCTTTCTCTCTCTCTATCTCTGTCACTCTCTCTTTGTGTGTGTGTGTGTGTGTGTGTGTGTGTGTGTGTGTGTGTGTTTTCATAGGTTTGTGCCTCCAGGTTCATGTGGAGTCCAGAGGAAAACTACAAATAATGTTCCTCCTGGGTCACTCTTTGTTTTGCGTGAAAACCTTTCTCAATTGCCTCGAACTCTCAAAGTATGGCCATGACTCCTTGATAATGGTTTCTAGTGTTTGCAAGGCAAACATTTAACTGATTGAGTTATTTCTGTTATCTCCACAGACCCTCACCTCCCTTCTCAACTCTCCTGTAAACACATTCCTAGTTGAGCTAATAAACTGAACATCAAATATTTCCTCCAACTTGCCTGGATTTTTATGTAATCCCTGTCTACCAACTATTGCTTTTCAGTCCCAGATCTTCATGTAGCTTTCATATGCCATAAGTGTCATTAATAGTTTGTTTGTATGAGCCATTCCATCAAGGTATGGTCTCCCTAGTACTGGCTCAGATTATGTAATTTTTGTCTCAAGGAAGGGCTGATTGGTTATATTACCTACTTTCATCACTTCTGTGTTTTAAAATGATGTCATTCATTCCCATGTGCTAATGAATCATGAGGTTAGCTGCCAGAACATTTCATTGATGGTTCAAAATATTGCTCAATCAAAACAACTTAAATGCTGAATGTTTCAAGATCATTGTATTTTCGGGTATCTGAACATTATTAATGTCCCATCTACAGGCTGAAACATGGATTTTCCTTCCTCCGTATTAAATTTAGAATCTGTATTGGATGGCCTTGTCCTTCATACCCCACTCCAACAGAAGAGACCTCCTTACATTCTGCTTGAAAAGATTATTACCATCAGTAACTGCTTGTCTACTATGTTCCAAGGCCAACCACAGGCTAAGTCTGTTCTGCAAAATGAGCAGCAAAAGAATGTTTAGCACAATTCCTCTGTTTAGATTTTGGTTTGAGTTTTGATTATTTTGGCTCTTTGGTTTTTCTTGTATTCATTTGAAAGTTTGTTATTTATTTGCTTTCTTTTATTCTTGCAGTTGATTCACTATTTTGATAAGGATATAGGCTGTGTACATTTCCTATGTGCATCAGGTTACTATTGAGTAAACTGGATGTATTCTTTTAAATAAAACAGTGATCTCAAAAAATATAGAATCTGAAAATATGTTTATCATTTCTGGTTAATATTTTCCTATGCCCTGTTGACTTCTTCCAGTGGGTCCCATATTTTACATTGCCAAAAGTTTCTGTCTTTTGGGCTGGCCTGACTCAGCTTCTAAGAAGCAATATTTCAATTCTAAGGAAAGAATTATATGGTAATATTCAGCTGCATCTTCCTTTGCCATTGACATAAATGCTTCTAATGCCCCCTTTAGATACTCCTTAGATATTGTGCCACATGACCAGAATCCATGAAGACTGTTTTATTCCCTGATTAGAAAATTACCTCCCCACCACTGGATGAAACAGACTTCAAAGGAAATCTACAGTAGACCTTGGATAGCTGTATAAATGGCTCTGAATGATTCAAAGCTCCTACCAAGAAGAGTGAATGTTGTTGACAGAAGGCAGAGTGCCTGTGTAGCCTAAAAGGCTGCATCCCTTAGACTCCGAGCCTAAGTTGCATTTCTGAAACCTACAAAGTGGGGGAAGAGATTGTCCAGGTGTCTTTAGAAGTCTCTTACAATCTTTAGAGTCTGAAGTGTCCAGAAGTCATTAATCATAAATAATCCTAGCATTATGCTGCACCTCAGCTTTCTGTGCAGAATAATGTATTTCAAAATTGCCCTTTTGCAAAAGTTTCTCTGCTTTGAAACAAATTTAAAATAGATTTTCTTCATTACTATATTGTTAGAATTCAGCAGAAATAAACTTACTAGTCTTAGTTTGTGTTTGCATGCTGTTATTGGGTAGGCTTCCTAACAAAACATGAGAGATTCTCAGGTTTAAATTGTAAAAGACTATACTCATGCATGAGATCCTATATAGTATTGGAAATAGATACAATCACGAGTTGCTATGTGTGAATAGAAATCACAAGAAATGTTATGTCTTTACAGTACTGTTCTGTCACATAAAATTGAAAATAAATAAAATACTGTACAGGTTAAAAAGTATTGTCATTATCAGAAAAGATAAATTGTTATATCTTAGGTAAAATAAAAAAATTAAATATGCCTTTAATTTGTACTTAAAAAACCTGGATATTGCTGCATCAAAAAAATAGTGAATCACACATTTAAGTAATATTAGCACATTTAAATGTGAATGTTCTAATATAATAATCATTATTTTACTGTCCTCATAAGTAAAATGGAATTAAGGTGTTGTTCTGTGATGTGGTTTTTCTGTAATCATCACCTAAGCCCAATGTTCTATTTAGGGAAAATTTTTAGCCTTGTATTCTGCATATAGTATATCAATGCACCATGATTTTACTCAATAAAAATATTAAAGAAACTTTATTAAATAAGAAAAATATACTATCAATAATTTCTTAATGAACCATCTATTAGAGGCATTTTGATGAATACTGGAGTATTTGGCAAATGAATTCCATTTCACTAATAGAAACAATTTTTTTCATGGCCCTATTCCAGGAACATGTGATAGACATAGTACAAAATATTCATGTGTCCTGGTTTTATATTCAAAGCAATATATAAATGCACATTTCAGTACTGTTTTATTTTAAACTTCTCAGTTGGTAATTTCCTCTTTTGCTCTTGGTATATCTACCGCTGCAGTTGGAACTCAGTCATCTGCATTTCTCTTATCTCCTGCCTTACTTTAAACAGTCATTACTAGTCAATTTCAGTCAATTCATGGTCAATAAAGCTCTGTGCATAAGGACGGCATTGTTCACCCAACCTTAAAATGGACCATAAGAGCTGAGAGCTTTTGGTCATACAGCCTATCTTGAAAATATTGCATTATGTTCTTCTGCAATGAGAAATATGTAAAGCGCCTACTTTCCATGCAAAATACAGAAATAAAAAATATAAAATGTCTGCTTCTTCTTCCAAGGCCATGGCAAGGCAAGCACTGGTTAGAAGTCACTCTTAGGAATCCATTACCACTGCATAGCCTGTCATTCTGCCACACCCCTGAATCAAATAGAACAAATGATGGAGTTCTCTTGAGTACTCCCCTCCACAGGAGTGGAGCATCACTGCTTCTCACCCTTCCAGACCACTAGAACCTCAGACTATCTCAGCTTAATTTAATTATTATTATTACTATTTTTACTTATTCACTTTACATCCCACTCACTATCCCCTCCAAGTCACCCTTTCCCAGACTTCTCCCTCCTCCCCTTCCTGGGTACTCTTCACCCTAGCACTTTAAGTCTCTGTGAGGCTAGATGCTTCCTTTCCCACTGAGGTCAGACAAGGCAGCCCAGCTAGAAGAACATCGGGCAGCAGCTTTTAGGATAGCCCTCATTCCAGTTGTTCATACCTGCTACACATGTGCAGGGAGGTCTAGGTCCAGCCCATATGTTTTCTTTGGTTGGTATTTCAGACTCTGAGAGGCCCAATGATCCAGGTTAGTTGACTCTGTTGGTCTTCCTGTGGAGGTCCTATTCCCTTCAGGCCTGCAATCCTTCCTCTTATTCTTCCATTAAAGGCCCCAAGCACCATCCACTCTTTGGCTGTGAGTGTCAATGTCTGTCTGAGTCAGCTGCTTGGTGGAGACTCTCAGGACATATTTCTGTGTGCAAGCATAACAGAGTATCATTAATCGTGTCATGGATTGGTGTTTGCCCTTGGGATGGGTCTCAAGCTGGGTTGTTTATTGCTTGGCTGCTACCTTAGTCTCTATTCCTTCCCTCATGCCTGCAATTCCTGTAGATAGAATAAATTTTGGGTTGAATGTTTGTAGCTCTGTTAGTATCTCTATTACTCCACTGGCATTCCTGTCTTGCTACAAGTAGTGGCCTCTTCAGGTTCTATATCTCCAATGTAGTGAGTCACAGTTAAGGTCACCCCCATTGATTCTTGGAGCTTCCTTTTCTCTGGTCTCTGACTCATCCTAGAGATGCCCTTTACCTCCTCACCCCTCAGCATTTTCTTATAAAGCTCAACTAAATGTCAGTCCATGGACTGGGAGCATTTTTTTCTAGTAATCTTCATATTTCTTATCTACAGTGACAGGACATTTCTGAATATAAGTTCATAAAAATAATTCACAAATAATTGTTTTATGAATTATCTCATGAATGAATATGATATGGCACAATGTTAGCTCTTGATTTGGAAAAGCTTGTTCAAATTATGTTTTATATTTAAAATTCATGAAGTAAATTTTAATTTGGATATAGTTTTCAAAAATTCTATAAAATGAATAAACATTAGTAGTTTTAATGTTACAGCTGCCAGTAAACAATGACATCTTTTATTTTGATGCTATAATAAAACTCTAAAACATTAAATACTGAAGATTTATAGATGATAATTTAAAATTTCCTACCTAAAGAAGATTTCTAGTACATTGCTTTCTTACAGGACAGTCAGAAGATGTGAGGATATTTATAAATGTTTATAAATTGGTGTTCTTTAACTGAGATACAGTAGCCACCACAAAATACTGAATATTAAAATATCACTATAAAATTGGAAAATTATTGTTTTTGATTTTGTATTAACTAAAATAAATGACAATCTTGTTTAAAAAATTCACTTCAAGATAATCAGAAAGAAAATAAAAATATTTGATTACATAACACTTGTTAGGTGGAAAAATGTAAATTAGACATTAGGGAGAAGGTCATAAAAATTAACTTGGAAAGAAATTTCAAAATCAAGAACAAAACATTTTTCATTGAATGAATTTTAGAAGATAACTAATCTTCTATTTATTCATGGGGCAAGGTATTTGGATATATATATATATATATATATATATATATATATATATGAATTTAATGTTAGTCCTTTTCATATAGAAACATGAACATGCATGTCTTTTAGTATCTAGGCAATTAAAGTCATAACTAGTTATTAGTTTCAAATATTTTTGTTCTTAATAATAGGGTATACTTTATCTGCATTTTATTAAATGATACAGGTCAAACATAACTTGCTATATGTTTTTAAATTGAGTGGATCAGTGCCAGTAAGATGACTCTAAAGCAAACAGTATTTGCTTTCAAACTGATGGCCTGAATTCAGATTACATATTTCATAGTAGAAGAAAAAAATCCAACATGGAAAATTGATCTTCTAATTTCCCTCATACAGTTTATGGCACAAACACAAATGGTGATGATGATGATGATGATGATGATGATGATGATGATGATGATGATGATGATGAAAGAAGAAGAACAAGGAGAAGAAGGAGGAAGAAGAAGAGGAGGAGGAGGAGGAGGAAGAGGAGGAGGAGGAGGAGGAGGAGGAGGAGAAGAAGAAGAAGAAGAAGAAGAAGAAGAAGAAGAAGAAGAAGAAGAAGAAGAAGAAGAAGAAATTATAACCTGAATTCATTAAGATGAAAATAAACCAATAAATGACTCAAGTAAAACTACTCAGAATAGAGAGTCAGAATGTGTGAACATTATGTCATGTTTAAAGAACCTTCATGGGACCATAGAGAAGGTGCAGAAGGGGTTGAAATGGGAATATTGATCAAGTTTGAATGCCAACATTGGAGCATACATTTCCATGATCTTTGCACTGTTGTGCTTCATGATGACCATAACTAAAATAATGGCATATCTTTGCTAAATTGATAAAATTAATTTAAACTTTAACTATAAAATAAGATAATTTGTTGAACTGATAAATATATCACTAATGTAACTGGAGCTACTATGTACACACAGAAGAAAATATCACAATGTGTCCAATAGTTACTTACAACTACTCATTGTAGAAATATTTTTACATCTTACTCATTTGTTAAGAGAAAATGTAGTTCATTTATACAACGGAATACTATCCAGCTATTTAAAACAAGGACATCATGAATTTTGCAGGCAAATGTATGGAACTAGAAAATGTCAACCTGAGTGAAGTGACACAGATACAAAGAAACATACACGATATGTACTTACTGATAAGTAAATATTAGTCAAAAAGTACAGAATACCTAGGAGATAACCCACATACCATATGAAGTTTAATGAGTAGGAAGTCCCAAGTAAGAATGCTTTAATTCCACTTATATGGGGAAGAAAATAATCATGGAGGGCAGAGGAAGGGGGAACAAGAGTGGGAGAGGGGAGGGGGAGGAGAAAAAGGGGAACAGAATAAGGTATGGGGGACCTGAGAAAAACTCAGATGGCCAGGAAAATGAATGGAAATATGCAGCCTCTTAGGAGGGATGTGGAGAGACCCTTAAGAAAGGACCATAGATCTGGGGGGTGAGATATTCTCAGGATTCAATGGGGGTGACCTTAGACAAAATGCGCAACAGTGTTGAGAGAGAACTCTTATTAGAGTTCACCTCCAGTAGTTAGACAGGGCCTCAAGTGGACAGATGGGGTTGCCATCACGCAGTCAAAATTTCTGACTCAGTATTGTCCCTGCCTAAAAGAACTACAGGGACAAAAATGGAAAAGAGACTAAAGGAAAAGCAGTCAAATGACCTGCCCAACTTGGGAATCTAGATCATGGGGGCACCAAGGCCTGACATTATTACTGATGGAATGATGTGCTCACATGGCGGCCTGGCATGGCAGTCATCTGAGAGGTCCTACCAGCAGCTGACCAACCAATAGACTGAAGTTGGGGACTCCTATGGTTGAATTAGGAGAAGGATTGAAGAAACTGAGGGGGAGGGCAACTCCATGGGAAGACCTGTAGTCTTAACTAATCAGAAACCCCGGAAGCTCCCAGAAACTGAACCAACAACCAGGCAGCTTACAAGGGCTGGCTTAAGACCTCAGAACATATATAGCAGAGAACTAACTTGTCTGGCCTCAGTGGGAGAAGATGTACATAATCCTGAGGAGATTTGAGGACCCAGAGAAGGGGCAGGCCTGGTGGTGGTGGGGGAGACAAGGAGCACCCTCTCAGAGGCAAGGGGAAGGAGGAATGTGATGAGGAGTGATGAGGAACTATAGGAGGAGAACTGCGAGCGGCACAGCTGGGAGGTAAGTAAATAAAATAATGAGACGAGAGAGAGAGAGAGAGAGAGAGAGAGAGAGAGAGAGAGAGAGAGAGAGAGAGAAATTCTTATTACGTTACTACAACTATAATTGAACTTCCATTCTTCAGTCTTCACCTTAACTTTCCAAGTGTCAGCATTCTACACATGGGTTTCCATATCCAGCAGTTACTACAACTTTTTCTTAAAACATAGATCACTGAGAATCTGAAGTTGGAGAGAATTGATGTAAAATTCTTCCACACACATATGACATGGTGACTGTATCAGGCACAGAGCAGCTTAGACACTTACATATATAAGACTAACCCTTCACCATTCAGTCTGGGATTAGTCTGGGTAGCCCTGGTTCTGATCCAGTCCTGGGGAACTATTGATGATTAAGGGTTGTTACAAGAGAGGGTGTCTTCTTTTAACAACTGGGGAACAAGTTAAAAAGAAAACGGTTATCAGGAAAAGAATTATAGAAGGTAGGGTTGAGTATAACCAAACACAGCACACATATGTGAAACTTACAAAATGACACAATAAAAATAAGCTTGTGGAAATGGTATATTCTATTGGATAAAATGATATCTGTACAGACTGGTACATGTCCTCTGCAGTAATGTTTGTTCAAAGCTTTCTTCTAGCTTTCTGAACAGCAGAGAGTATTGTAATTATCCATAGTCATTATACAGTGAGACAGAGAGACATGTTCTTTTCTCTTATCCAAATATAACTAATTTCCCATCACTAAAACTTTCCTAATGTCCTGCTCCTCTCTATTCTTTCAACTCTCCTAAACTCCACTTTTCCTGTCAGATTCCCTAAGACAAAATTTAATCACTTAAGTGTGAGCAGAATCCTGCTCATTTTCCTTAACACTAGGGTCATCAGTTACTTCTATCTTTGTATATCTATCAAGAATTGCCCTAGACACACAGAACACACCTTTTTTATGCCTTTTTCAGATTATGGAGACCCAGGTTATTTCCACTTCTTGGACCTTGTAAGTGTTGCTTCAGTAAACATAGGAGTGCAGTCTCTTTAACAGATTTTATTTCTTATTCATATGTATCCAGGTCATTTGCATATATTTAAATATATATTTGAGGAGCCTCTATTCTGTTTTCCATAATGGCTGTACAAATTAACTTTGCCAGGATTGAGCAAATGTATTTCTTTGCATTCTGGCAATATTGTTACTTATCCTTTTTCTTAACAGACTGAAGTAGTGCATATTGTGGTTTTGATTTACATTTCATCCATGTTATTTGTCACATTTCTGCCACTAAGTAGCATATATTCTTTCAAAAAGCAATTTTGTCTAGGTCTATATCTACTCTTAACTTGGATATGAATTTTAATTTTTTATTTTTGTAAATATATTTTTATTTATGTTATGTATATGGGTATTTTGCCTGCTGGTTGGTCTGTACAACACATCCATGTAGTGCCTACAGGGGCCAGAATGTGTACTGTCTCCTGGAACTGGAGTTACAGAAGGTTGCTAACTGCCATTCATGTGCTGGGCATCTAACCTGGGTCTTCGCCAGAGCAGCAAACACTCTTCACCTCTGAACCATCTCTTCAGCCCCTTGGTTATGTGTTTTATTATTATTATTATTATTATTATTATTATTATTATTATTTATGTTATTTATGTTATTTATGTTATTATTATTATGTGTACTTCCAATATCATGTACTTAAATTTGACAAGACTTGGTTTTGTTTTCACATTTTTAATGTTTTTATCTAAATTATCTATTATGCTAAAGATTATATGGAACATTTACTATTTCAGTTCTTAGAATATCTATCTCTCTATATCATCTATCTTTCTATCTATCATCTATCTATCTATCTATCTATCTATCTATCTATCTATCTATCTATCTATCATCTACCAATCTTTGAGGCACAATCATTTTTTTTTTCTTTAAAGTGTATTCAACACAACATAATCTCCAACTTCACTGAGGTGGCTGACCACGTCCACGACCAAAACACCCTCTAAACTGGAATTCTGTTGCTGAGCCAGCCCCAGCCTCAGTTTTCTTGTCAGCTTCAGGGGGCACAGCACTCCTTCTGTAGGTGTCTCTGTCGCCTCCCCTCTTGTGAATCTTGCAGGTTGCTCACCCTCTGGACCTTTGGGCCAAGGCCTGCCGGTCTCGGGACGGCTGCAGCGCAGGGTGGTGGGCACGATCTCCGGAGGTAGGTGCAGGTAATCTCGGAGATATTGGATGCCCTCATTTGTGAGGTACCAATAGAAATGTCTCCAAGCAAACTGCTCCTTCACGTTGCCTCGAGACTTGAGAAACTGCATGGCCTTCATGACGTGAAGGTTGGGCACGTTCTTGTCTGCCAGCTCGGGGCGTTTGGCCATGTGGACATCTTTTTTGGCAACCATCACCCCTTCCTTAAAAAAGGAGTTCATAGATGGCAATCCGGTTCTTCTTGGGTATCAACATCGCGGCGGCTGCAAGGTCCAAAGCGGAGGCTGGAAAGGAGGCACAATCTTAATATACAGATCTGGAATGCTTAGAATTCACTAGTAGCCCAGGCTGTCCTGGAACTCACAGAGACCCATATGCTTCTGGCTCCCGATTTTAAAAGTATGCATCCCCACTCAGTCACATTTAGGTTCTGAACAGAATTGGGGTGAATTATTTGCAAAGGATGAGGTAAGTGAGCCTGGTTTTATTTCCATGAGTGTGGCTATCAGTTGCCCAAACATTGACTGTTGAGACAACAACCCTTTGCCCAGTGTACATTTTTTCTCACTATGTGAAGCAATGTTAAGCACTTTATTTCAGGAATCACAGCCCCAGTCCATGTTGTATCGTTTTTACACAATGATTCTAATTGCAACTTCATAGTGTTCCTCAAACTTAAGCTGTGAAAGTCTTCTACTGCTTGTCTTTATTTGTAGTGGCTTTGGTTACTTTGGTGTCTTTTATTGCATATAAATGCAATGATTATTTTTCTCTAATTATTTTTCATTAAATATCCTTTATAGTATAAGCTGTTTTTTTTTCCATTGTTGTTGTTGATTTGGTTTGGTTTGGTTTTTAACAAATGTATAATTACACTTGTTGCTGTCTTACTAGCACTTGAAAATTTTGATTTGGGTAGCCTAGATGATTGGGTAATATTTCTGAAATAGATTTCGAAGTTTACTGTGCTGTTTGGCTTATGGGAGCCTACATCAAGTTTGATATTTCCATATGTCAGCATTAACTAAGCTGCTAGAGGCAAGCACTGTAAAGCCAGTACTTAACTGTGAGAAGTAACTTGCTCTTTTGTGTATAGCATTCTCACCTCAACTTTTCCTAGTCCTCTTTAGAATAAAGAAGGGCATTTTCCTCTTCTAGAGACACATCTTTCCGTCACCTGCTGGAAGAGGAAGCGCTTCATGAACCAGTATGGAATCTGGTGACAGCTGATCTTGAAATTCCACCTTATTTTATGTTTATTAGCTAAAGCGAGGGAACAGTAGCTTCACTATGTGTCAGACTTTCCAGGATTGTCATCTCTGGGGAACTGGAGCGTAACAAAGGATCAAGTCTCTTGCAACAGATGGTTGGATAATTTTCTGAATTTTCAAAGCTTATTTTTATTTACTCTAAGTTAATAGCTTTCAGTTTCTGAATCCAACATCCAACACAGTGTACTAATCAAGCCAGAATACAGTTCCACAACATACAAAACTTTCTAAATATGAGCTATAGAACATCTCTTAGTAGGGTAAGTTACTAAAATCTGCCATTTTCTGTGAGGCCAAAGTCTAATATCATATTCTTTCTCTTCTAAAATATGTAGTGTTGACATTCTCCATGACAACAGAGAAAAGCATAGTACTATGGATTCAACCAGAAAGAAATATATTTATGAAGCTAATTGCAGGATGATAAGTTATGTGAGACTTCAAGTTCTGCCTATGGACAGTTGAGAGTCTAACACTGCATATATGAAAGGGTTCATGGACTCATTTTAAGTAACTTAAATTTTGTCTCTCACATGGGTTTGGTATAAAAGTAAAATAATTTCACATATGCCAGTACAGTTCAGCGTTTGCCAACGATTTTTCCAAAGTACAAACTTAATATACTTGTCATGTCTTTATAATCATGGAAGTAATTGATTTAAAAATACAATTTTTTTCAAATTTATTTTGAGATGAAAAATGTCCAGAGTGTTTTCAATGACATACATATACACAAAGTCATGGAGGTTTTCTATGTATTTGTCTATATATATCTGTCTGTCTGTTTGTGTATATTTCTCCTTCACTCCATCTATTTTCATTTTGCTAGTTAGGGGAAAGAAAAATATGCAAATAGTAATACAAATGATTTAAAATATTTTATCTCTTGTTTAACTAATGCTTGGCCAGTAAAGCTGGTGAGACTTTAAGGTTATAGGCTCTGACATTCCTAGGACACCACGTCACAGCAAACTCCTTGTTTCCATGACCCTTGAAATCTTCTCACTCCTTCTTCTGTAAATGTTCCCTGAGTCTTAGGTGCTGAGTGGATAGCGTAGGAGTAATGGGAAGCCCAGGAGGCCTCAACTATACACAAAGTTTTTCGGGCAAATTTATAGGCTTAGATGTTTTCAAAATCTACTTTATTTAGGGTTCTTAAAAGTATCAACCTTCCTTCTAAGTTGATAGGAAAAAGATGTTGTGGGTCTGTTTAGAAGTAGTTTCTTGGAGCAACTCCACTCTTTTTTGTCAGAATACCAACAGTCCAGTTCAAGCACCAAACATGAATCAGTACTGGTGGCATGATCCAGGAGAAATAGCAAGGTTCTTTGAATTGGCATGAGTCAGTGAATGCAGCCAGAATCAGCAAGTAACATTACACACACTGAACCAGGTTATACTTACACACACACACACACACACACACACACACACACACACACACACACACAAACACACACATATGCTTATGTATCTATGTTTGTGCAGGCATCTTTACTTTGCCTATATGTGCAAATATATTTGCATATGCTTATATGCCTAATACAATTTGTATTATAGTTATAGGTGCTATTCTCTTACATTTATTAGAAAAATTTGCAAATAGAAAATAAACAACTTTTTCCTAATTTTGTCTTAGCAAACATTAGAATTACAGTGCATGTGTCTAAGCAGCACTGGGACAAACAGCTTTATTGTGGTTGGTAGAGGTTATTCAGTGATAAAGTCATGAATAGGCATTTGGCCGTTATACATATGTCAAGCATATATGCTGTATATAGTCCTATTACCACCGAATTATTACAGAATACATACATACTATTCTGTGTTTTCATAGTTAAGTTAAAGTTGATAAAAATGAAAGAATACATATGCAAGTACTCACAGCACAGGAAACCCTCTCGGTCCTCCGGGGCTCATTGTTTTCTGAACCTGTACTATTTCATGACGCAGCCATCTGTTTTCATTGAGATGTACCTACGACTTACAGTGCATATTTAAAATTAATGTTTATATCACATAGAAATGTGATAACCATATCTATATTGCAATTAATACTAAAATCAATGTTCAAGAGACTGGAGGCCACAGAGAGTTTAGAGGTCTGGTGGGGTAGGTGAGGTGGGGACATCCTCCTGGAGACAGGGGGCAGGGAGGAGGTATGGGATGTAGAACAGTGGGAGTCTGGACTGGGAAGGGAATAAAATCTGGAGTATAAAAATAAATAAGGCACCCAAATCCCGTGGGAGGGGGAGCTAAACCTACAGAGAGGCAGACACGCCTGGGAAACAGAAGACACTGCACTCTGCACACATCCAGATGCCAGAGGAAAACACCAAACGCCATCTGGAACCCTGGTGCACAGAGGCTCCCGGAAAGAGCAGCGCAGATCTTCCTGGTTTCTGCCGCCGCAGAGAGGACTTAGGCAGTACCCCACGAGCAAACTTGAGCCTCGGAACCACAGGTAAGACCAACTTTTCTGCTGCAAGAAACCTGTCTGGTGAACTCAGGACACACAGAGGCAAAATTCCTCTAGGACCGGGCACTTCCTGTGTTTACCAGAAGTCCCACACCCGCGGATCCCGCCCACAGCAGCTATCTGCTTCCAAACCCCGTGGGAGAGAGACCTCACCGCCTGGTCAGGTGGGCACTCCTGAGGCTGCAGAGTGGAAGAGACCACCAACACTGCCCACTCCTGCCCACATCCCTGGCCCAAGAGGAAACTGTATAAGGCCTCTGGGTTCCCGTAGGGGAGAGCCCAGAAGCGGCAGGACCCCTGCGCCTGAGACACTGCCGGAACCTGAAGGAAACAGACCGGATAAACAGTTCTCTGCACCCAAATCCCGTGGGAGGGAGAGCTAAACCTTCAGAGAGCCAGACATGCCTGGGAAACCAGAAGAGACTGCACTCTGCACACACATCTCGGACGCCAGAGGAAAACACCAAACGCCATCTGGAACCCTAGTGCACTGAAGCTCCCGGAAAGGGTGGCACAGATCTTCCTGGTTGCTGCCACCACTGAGAGCTCGTAGGCAGCACACCACGAGCAAACTTGAGCCTCGGGACCACAGGTAAGACCAAATTTTCTGCTTCAAGTGACCTGCCTGGTGAAATCAAGACACAGGCCCACAGGAACAGCTGAAGACCTGTAGAGAGGAAAAAACTACACGCCTGAAAGCAGAACACTCTGTCCCCATAACTGGCTGAAGGAAAACAGGAAAACAGGTCTATAGCACTCCTGACACACAGGCTTATAGGACAGTCTAGCCACTGTCAGAAATAGTAGAACAAAGTAACACTAGAGATAATCTGATGGCGAGAGGCAAGCACAGGAACCCAAGCAACAG
Organism: Rattus norvegicus; assembly: GCF_021556685.1. NCBI lineage: Eukaryota > Metazoa > Chordata > Mammalia > Rodentia > Muridae > Rattus > Rattus norvegicus. The sequence goes on from NC_141535.1 coordinate 81,964,764, forward strand.
AAACCAAGACTACATGGCATCATCGGAGCCCAATTCTCCCACCAAAATAAACATGGAATATCCAAACACACCAGAAAAGCAAGATCTAGTTTCAAAATCATATTTGATCATGATGCTGGAGGACTTCAAGAAAGACGTGAAGAACTCCCTTAGAGAAACACAGGAAAACATTAATAAACACGTAGAAGCCAACAGAGAGGAATCGCAAAAATCCCTGAAAGAATTCCAGGAAAACACAATCAAACAGTTGAAGGAATTAAAAATGGAAATAGAAGCAATCAAGAAAGAACACATGGAAACAACCCTGGATATAGAAAACCAAAAGAAGAGACAAGGAGCTGTAGATACAAGCTTCACCAATAGAATACAAGAGATGGAAGAGAGATTCTCGGGAACAGAAGATTCCATAGAAATCATTGACACAACTATCAAAGATATTGTAAAGCAGAAAAAGCTACTGGTCCAAAACATACAGGAAATCCAGGACTCAATGAGAAGATCAAACCTAAGGATAATAGGTATAGAAGAGAGTGAAGACTCCCAGCTCAAAGGACCAGTAAATATCTTCAACAAAATCATAGAAGAAAACTTCCCTAACCTAAAAAAAGAGATACCCATAGACATACAAGAAGCCTACAGAACTCCAAATAGATTGGACCAGAAAAGAAACACCTCCCGTCACATAATAGTCAAAACACCAAACACAATAAATAAAGAAAGAATATTAAAAGCAGTAAGGGAAAAAGGTCAAGTAACATATAAAGGCAGACCTATCAGAATCACACCAGACTTTTCGCCAGAAACTATGAAGGCCAGAAGATCCTGGACAGATGTCATACAGACCCTAAGAGAACACAAATGCCAGCCCAGGTTACTGTATCCTGCAAAACTCTCAATTGACATAGATGGAGAAACCAAGATATTCCATGACAAAACCAAATTTACACAATATGTTTCTACAAATCCATCAGTACAAAGGATAATAAATGGTAAAGCCCAACATAAGGAGGCAAGATATACCCTAGAAGAAGCAAGAAACTAATCGTCTTGGCAACAAAACAAAGAGAAGAAAAGCACACAAACATAACCTCACATCCAAATATGAATATAACAGGTAGCAATAATCACTATTACTTAATATCTTCCAACATCAATGGCCTCAACTCCCCAATAAAAAGGCATAGATTAAGAAACTGGATATGCAACGAGGACCCTGCATTCTGCTGCCTACAGGAAACACACCTCAGAGACAAAGACAGACACTACCTCAGAGTGAAAGGCTGGAAAACAACTTTCCAAGCAAATGGTCAGAAGAAGCAAGCTGGAGTAGCCATTCGAATATCAAATAAAATCAATTTTCAATTAAAAGTCATCAAAAAAGATAAGGAAGGACACTTCATATTCATCAAAGGAAAAATCCACCAAGATGAACCCTCAATCCTAAATATTTATGCCCCAAATAAAAGGGCACCTACATACTTAAAAGAAACCTTAGTAAAGCTCAAAACACACATTGCACCTCACACAATAATAGTGGGAGATTTCAACACCCCACTCTCATCAATGGACAGATCATGGAAACAGAAATTAAACAGAGACGTAGACAGACTAAGAGAAGTCAGGAGCCAAATGAACTTAACAGATATTTATAGAACATTCTATCCTAAAGCAAGAGGATATACCTTCTTCTCAGCTCCTCATGGTACTTTCTCCAAAATTGACCATATAGTTGGTCAAAAAACGGGCCTCAACAGGTACAGAAAGATAAAAATAAACCCATGCCTGCTATCAGACCACCACGGCCTAAAACTGTTCTTCAATAACAATAAGGGAAGAATGCCCACATATACATGGAAATTGAACAATGCTCTACTCAATGATAACCTAGTCAAGGAAGAAATAAAGAAAGACATTAAAAACATTTTAGCATTTAATGAACATGAAGGTACAACATACCCAAACTTATGGGACACAATGAAAGCTGTGCTAAGAGGAAACCTCATAGCGCTGAGTGCCTGCAGAAAGAAACAGGAAAGAGCACATGTCAGCAGCTTGACAGCACACCTAAAAGCTCTAGAACAAAAAGAAGCAAATACACCCAGGAGGAGTAGAAGGCAGGAAATAATCAAACTCAGAGCTGAAATCAACCAAGTAGAAACAAAAAGGACCATAGAGAGAATCAACAGAACCAAAAGTTGGTTCTTTGAGAAAATCAACAAGATAGATAAACCCTTAGCCAGACTAACAAGAGGACACAGAGAGTGTGTCCAAATTAACAAAATCTGAAATGAAAAGGGAGACATAACTACAGATTGAGAGGAAATTCAAAAAATCATCAGATCTTACTATAAAAGACTATATTCAACAAAACTTGAAAACCTACAGGAAATGGACAATTTCCTAGACAGATACCAGGTACCGAAGTTAAATCAGGAACAGATAAACCAGTTAAACAACCCCATAACTCCTAAGGAAATAGAAGCAGTCATTAAAGGTCTCCCAACTAAAAAGAGCCCAGGTCCAGACGGGTTTAGTGCAGAATTTTATTAGACCTTCATAGAAGACCTCATATCAATATTATCCAAACTATTCCACAAAATTGAAACAGATAGTGCACTACCGAATGCCTTCTATGAAGCCACAATTACACTTATACCTAAACCACACAAAGACCGAACAAAGAAAGAGAACTTCAGAACAATTTTCCTTATGAATATCGACGCAAAAATACTCAATAAAATTCTGGCAAACCGAATCCAAGAGCACATCAAAACAATCATCCACCATGATCAAGTAGGCTTCATCCCAGGCATGCAGGGATGGTTTTATATACGGAAAAACATCAACGTGATCCATTATATAAACAAACTGAAAGAACAAAACCACATGATCATTTCATTAGATGCTGAGAAAGCATTTGTCAAAATTCAACACCCCTTCATGATAAAAGTCCTGGAAAGAATAGGAATTCAAGGCCCATACCTAAACATAGTAAAAGCCATATACAGCAAACCAGTTGCTAACATTAAACTAAATGGAGAGAAACTTGAAGCAATCCCACTAAAATCAGGGACTAGACAAGGCTGCCCACTCTCTCCCTACTTATTCAGTATACTTCTTGAAGTTCTAGCCAGAGCAATCAGACAACAAAAGGAGGTCAAGGGGATACAGATCAGAAAAGAAGAAGTCAGAATATCACTATTTGCAGATGATATGATAGTTTAATTAAGTGATCCCAAAAGTTCCACCAGAGAACTACTAAAACTGATAAACAACTTCAGCAAAGTGGCTGGGTATAAAATTAACTCAAATAAATCAGTAGCCTTCCTCTACACAAAAGAGAAACAAGCCGAGAAAGAAATTAGGGAAACGACACCCTTCATAATAGACCCAAATAATATAAAGTACCTCGGTGTGACTTTAACCAAGCAAGTAAAAGGTCTGTACAATAAGAACTTCAAGACACTGAGGAAAGAAATTGAAGAAGACTTCAGAAGATGGAAAGATCTCCCATGCTCATGGATTGGCAGGATTAATATAGTAAAAATGACCATTTTACCAAAAGCAATCTACAGATTCAATGCAATCCCCATCAAAATACCAATCCAATTCTTCAAAGAGTTATACAAAACAATTTGTAAATTCATCTGGAATAACAAAAAACCCAGGATAGCTAAAACTATCCTCAACAATAAAAGGACTTCAGGGGGAATCACTATCCCTGAACTCAAGCAGTATTACAGAGCAATAGTGATAAAAACTGCATGGTATTGGTACAGAGACAGACAGACCAATGGAATAGAATTGAAGACACAGAAATGAACCCACACACCTATGGTCACTTGATTTTTGACAAAGGAGCCAAAACCATCCATTGGAAAAAAGATAGCATTTTCAGCAAATGGTGCTGGTTCAACTGGAGGTCAACATGTAGAAGAATGCAGATTGATCCATGCTTATCACCCTGTACAAAGCTTAAGTCCAAGTGGATCAAGGACCTCCACATCAAACCAGACACACTCAAACTAATAGAAGAAAAACTAGGGAAGCATCTGGAACACATGGGCACTGGAAAAAATTTCCTGAACAAAACACCAATGGCTTATGCTCTAAGATCAAGAATCGACAAATGGGATTTCATAAAACTGCAAAGCTTCTGTAAGGCAAAGGACACTGTGATTAGGACAAATCGGCAACCAACAGATTGGGAAAAGATCGTTACCAATCCTACAACAGATAGAGGCCTTATATCCAAAATATACAAAGAACTCAAGAAGTTAGACCGCAGGTAGACAAATAACCCTATTAAAAATGGGGTTCAGAGCTAAACAAAGAATTTACAGCTGAGGAATGCCGAATGGCTGAGAAACACCTAAAGAAATGTTCAACATCTTTATTCATAAGGGAAATGCAAATCAAAACCACCCTGAGATTTCAACTCACACCAGTGAGAATGGCTAAGATCAAAAACTCAGGTGACAGCAGATGCTGGCGAGGATGTGGAGAAAGAGGAACACTCCTCCATTGTTGGTGGGATTGCAGACTGGTAAAACCATTCTGGAAGTCAGTCTGGAGGTTCCTCAGAAAATTGGACATTGAACTGCCTGAGGATCCAGCTATACCTCTCTTGGGCATATACCCAAAAGATACCCCAACATATAAAAAAGACACGTGCTCCACTATGTTCATCGCAGCCTTATTTATAATAGCCAGAAGCTGGAAAGGACCCAGATGCCCTTCAACAGAGGAATGGATACAGAAAATGTGCTACATCTACACAATGGAATATTTCTCAGCTATCAAAAACAACGGCTTTATTAAAATTGTAGGCAAATGTTGGAACTGGAATATATCATCCTGAGTGAGCTAACCCAATCACAGAAAGACATACATGGTATGCACTCACTGATAAGTGGCTATTAGCCCAAATGCTTGAATTACCCTAGATGCGTAGAGCAAATGTAACTCAAGACAGATGATCAAAATGTGAATGCTTCACTCCTTCTTTAAAAGGGGAACAAGAATACCCTTGGCAGGGAAGAGAGAGGCAAAGATTAAAACAGAGACTGAAGGAACACCCACTCAGAGCCTGCCCCACATGTGGCCCATACATATACAGCCACCCAATTAGACAAGATGGATGAAGCAGAGAAGTGCAGGCCGACAGGAGCCGGATGTAGATCGCTCCTGAGAGACACAGCCAGAATACAGCAAATACAGAGGCGAATGCCAGCAGCAAACCACTGAACTGAGAATAGGACCCCCGTTGAAGGAATCAGAGAAAGAACTGGAAGAGCTTGAAGGGGCTCGAGACCCCATATGTACAACAATGCTAAGCAACCAGAGCTTCCAGGGACTAAGCCAATACCTAAAGACTATACATGGACTGACCCTGGACTCTGACATCATAGATAGCAGTTAATATCCTAGTAAGAGCACCAGTGGAAGGGGAAGCCCTGGGTCCTGCTAAGACTGAACCCCCAGTGAACTAGACTGTTGGGGGGAGGGCGGCAATGGAAGGAGGTTTGGTAGGGGAACATCCATAAGGAAGGGGAGGAGGGAAGCGGATGTTTGCCCGGAAACCGGTAAAGGGAATAACACTCGAAATGTATATAAGAAATACTCAAGTTAATAAAAAAAATAAATAAAAGAATAAAAAATAAATAAAAATAAATAAATTAGTTAATTAAAATCCACATACTCTTGAGAGTTTAAAATTTATTTTCTAATTAACATGGTTGCAAAGGTGATTGACAAGTTGAAACATAAGCAAATATTTTTTCTTTTAGAATAACCTATTTATGGACCATGAGTCCAAAGTACTTTTATGTATGATAATTTGGTCTTTTGTATGAGTGGACAATTTTTGTTCACATAGTAATTATTATTAGTTTTAATATAACAATTACAGTTATTTAGTCAATACATATTCAAAACATGCAATCTATATTTTGATTACAATTGGCACCTCTGACACAGTTAAAATAGAAATGTATCTCGGCTTATATTATAGATATTCACTGACCCATTAATCAATACATAAATACCAATTAATCTTTCATTTTACTATGCAAGCTGGAAGTCACTTCAAGGTAATTTAGTAGACAGTATGTATTGCATCCATGAGTCATAGCAATGAGTTTCTACCCTTTATGATTGACAGTGATGGAGCAAATTCATGGCTCTGAGTATACTATGAGATAAGTGAATTTCTTCTGAGAAATAGTAATATTGCTAGTTGGAAACATCCTAGAGCACATAAGAAGAGGTGCAGAAGACATGCATGCTATGTACAGAGGTAAATGAGAGCTTCATTATGCAAGTCCTGCCTTACTAATACTCTATAGTGGATTCGCTTAGTTTGAGGAAGTTACACTTGTGGTGTAACATCAGCACACTGAGTCTATCCCATCAAAATAAAGACACTGAGTCATCTCCTTTTGTGAATCTCTGCTGTGGTTTAAAAATCCTGTGGGGTCAGTTTGCACATCTGCGTTTAGGTATCTATTCTTTTTAACAGCTGGAAGACAGAACCATCTCACGCGTCTACCCAAGAAGAATAGATAAGAAAAATATGGCACAAAACACCATGAGATTGTATTTAGCTTTCAAGAAAATCGTAATAACATTTTAAGGAGAGCAAATGGAGCTAGAAAATTATCTTAAGCTAAGTTCTAGGGAAAGAAGGAGAAACAGTACATCTTGTTCTTATGTTTATACTGCATATGAGGTTAACTATAGGTCATAATAATGAAATTCCAAAAAAGAATGTTTGTGAAGGGGATCTTATGAAAAGTGTTGGATGGGAAAAACAAGAGCACAAGGAAATAAAGGAAAAAGAGAGGCACCACATAATTGACACAAATGCAGAAAAGAAGTTTATGGGGAAAGAAAACCTTCCCATAAAAGGGAGCATTGAGTTGGTAAAAAGGTTCAATAAAAGCAAAGTATTACGAAAATCTCATAGAAAAATTCATTTTACCTTGTATGATAATGTTTACATAATTAATAAAAGAGAAAATGGAGCTGGGGAGACCAATGTATGGCAAACAGCTTGTACCAGGTAATCATGATGACAGTTGTTCAAATACCAGCACCCACCTAAGAAGCCAGCCATTCTGTAAGTACCTATAACTTTAACTCTCAGTGATCTAATGTCACCTTCTTCTCTCCTCACACATACATGCACAAGCCCCTCACAATGATATTCATACAAACATATAAACAAAAAGATAAGTAAAATAAATGTTATTAAAGTAAAATGTCTTGAGAAAGAATAGCATTGTAACTGAAGAGCATTATTAGATAAAATACATATATAGCATGCATGCTCATTAACCTTCATATAATTTGTAGAATTGTCTTCTACCCTCACTCAAGCAATTTAATAAGCTTTCCTTTTTTCCCAGTTTTCTGTTCTTTTTTAAAAAATATAGTCTCTTCTCCTATGATATATTCTGATTATGTTTTCTGCTTCCCCTACTACTTCCAGGCCACTTTTCCTCCTCTCTCCATCCACTCCCTCCATCTCCCTAGAAAATAGCAGAGACCTAAGAGATAACAACCAAAGATGACATATGAACATATAATGAAATACAGCAAAAATCACTATATAGGAGTTAGATAAGGCAACCCATCAGGAGGAAGAGTCCTAAGAATAGGCACGTGTTAGATGCACTTACTCTCATACTCAGGAGCCCCATAAAACACTAAGCTACAAGCCTTAATTAATATACATGCAGAGGACTTGGTGTAGACGCAGTCAGCCCACTGCTTACTGCTTCAGTCACTGTAAGTTCTCATGTACCCTGCTTAATTGACTTAGAGGCTTTATTCTGCTAGTGTCCTCCATCTTCTCTAGCTCTTTTACTCCTTGACCTCCTTCCTCTTCTATGGGAGTCCTTGAGCTCTGAGAGGAGGCGTTTGATGGAGACATGTCACTTCAACTCTCTCCATCAATCTGTTCTCTGTTTCTGTTCCCATCTGCTTCTTGCAGAAGCTTCTCTGATCATGACTGGAAAAGGCACTGATGAATGAGTATAGTGGAGTGCCACTAGGAGCTGTTTTATTGATACTTTATTTTTAGATTAGTTGTGTTTCGTTTTACCCTAGGACTCTGGATTATCTGGTCTCTGGTCCTAGTTACCAAGCAGTGGTAGTTATGGGTTCCTTCTTATGGAGTTTCTGCTATACTAGGTTTCTATATCTTCCCTCCAATGTTCCTGAATTACAGCTGTCTTTCCCCAAATTCTCTTTCTGTACCCATGTCCCTTCCTCTTTCTCACCTAATCCTCCAGTTCTTGTCTCCCCAAATCCAGCCCACACATAAAATTTATTCTATTTCCCCTCCTAGGGAGATTTATGAGTTCCTCCTAGTTCTTAATACCTAACTTCACTGGGCAAATGTGTTGTAGCTAAGTTATTTGATCATTTGGTAAGATTTATTTTCTTTCTTTTTATTTTAATTTTATTTATCCTTTTTTACACTTCAGAATTGATCTTGCCCCCGGTTTACCCTCTGACTGTTCCACATCCCATACCTCCCCCGACCTCTGTCTCCACATACACTCACCCACCCGCTGCACATCCGCCACCCATCCCACCACACTTCCCCACACCCTGGGGCCTCCAGTCTCTTGAGGTTAGGTGCATCTTCTCTTACTGAACCCAGACCCAGGAGTCCTCTGCTGGGGGCCTCATACCAGCAACTGGTTATGTTGCCTGGTTGTTGGTCCAGTATCTGAGAGATTTCGAGGGTCCAGGTTAATTGAGAGGACTGGTCCTCCTACAAGGTCACCCTCCTCCTCAGCTTCTTCCAGCTTTTCCCTAATTCAATCACAGGGGTCAGCAGCTTCTGTCCATTGGTTGGGTGCAAATATCTGCATCTGACTCTGTCAGTTGCTTGTTGGGTCTTTCGGAGGGCAGTCATGATAGGTCCCTTTTTGTGAGCACTCCATAGCCTCAATAATAGTGTCAGACCTTGGGGCTCTCCATTGAGCTGGATACCTCCTTGGGCCTGTTGCTGGACCTTTTTTCCTCAGGCTCCTCTCCATTTCCATCCTTGCAGTTCTTTCAGACAGGAACAATTATGGGTCAGAGTTTTGACTGTGGGATGGCAACCCCATCCCTCACTTGATGCCCTGTTTTTCTGCTGGTGGTTAGCTCTACAAGTTCCCAAGAACTGTAGAGCATTTCATCTAAGCTCCCTCCCTCTGACTCCTGAGAGTCTCTCTCTTCCCCAGTCTCTATTGAATTCTGGAGGGTCGGCCCACCCACACCTCCTACCTACCGAGGTTGCCTGTTTCTATTCTTTCTTCTGGTTCTCATGGCATCAGTCATTTTCTCTCACCCAATAAGTGATCATGTTCCCTTCTTCCTCTCCTTGTCCCCTTTCCCACTCAGTAACCTCCCTCCCTCGCCCCCTGTGATTGGTTTCTTCTCCTTCAAGTGAGATTGAGGGGTCCTCAATGGGGCACTTTGGATTGTTAATGTTTTTGAGTTCTGTGAACGGTGTCCTGGTAATCTTTTCTAACCAGGGAGTAATCTGATATACTAGAAGGAAAGTAGAGAAAATAGTTCAAACTCATAAGTTTGTTAAACCTGCATCATTTAAGTAAACCACTCAACAGCACAGCTTCCATCCCTGCCACTGCAGTCCTTTATCATGAATAAAAGGAAAGTTACTTTCCTTGCTGTATTCTATTGTTATAGTGTGAATATGGGTTTTGTTAATCATTGCAACTGAAATTGGTATTCAATTCTATTGCACAGGTGATGTGCGGCAGGACCTCAAACAAGCCATCATGTCATCAAGAAGCATTGGTTCCTTTAACACAGAAGGAAAGTTTTGGATTAGCTGCTATTCATAACTAGACTATCACGAAGAAAAGCTGGACTATCTGCCTGCTGCTCACTGTTTCCATCAAGAGTGGGACAGACAGAAAAGCCCTGCTGCTAGTGTACCAAACTATGAATGCAAAATAAACAAGGACCTTTTTTCTAAAATTACCTCACCTCAGGAATTTGTCACCACAACTGAATATGAATTAAGATGTTGTTATGTTTAAGTAAGGCAATGAGTACTATGCTTATTTGACCTTGAAGAAGAGAAAAATTGATCTTCTGTGGAATTTATCTAGAAGATGTGTCTATAAACAGCCCTATGATATTCTTATTTTAACCTTGGAATATAATTATTCCTTTGATATCAGATGGAATAGAGAACTGAAGAATAGATTCCAGCCACTGGAAACATATAACAAATAAGAGTGGCAATTGTTATATTGTGAAGTGAAGAAAAGTTCTTGTAAGGATTATATTTGTGGTAGTGGGAGATAAACCTAGGACTGCTTATATACTGATCACGAACTCTACCAGTTAAATAGAGGTCTACATATTTGACAGCTACTCTCTGATTGTTGTGATTACTGTGATGAGAATTATTTATTTGCTTCCTTATTAGCTGATATGACAGACTCAAGATATGGCCCTGAAATTGAAGAACATAATCTGATCCACAAAATTCTCTGGCTCTCCATAGAATCTAGAGTGAAAAACTACCTACACCTGAGATTTTTACTAGAACTTTAACCAGTATATCCTATGTGTCAACGGATACTACTTTCAAAAAGCTGAAGAAAAGTCCTCATCTCATTAGATACTTCAAGTGCTTGATATTTTCAGGAGGAGTTTCTGTTACTTTATATAAGTCATATAAAAATTACTTGGTGCATATTTGGGAACTATACTGAGAGGAAATCTGTGGAAGAATAGGATGTGCTGTTGAGCAAGGACATTGATCACTCACACAGAGATTTCTTGCTATTTTTACTGGGGAAGAAGTTTGGTAGTGAATTCTACTGAGGAAGCAAATGCTGACCTCTGTATGAACCTTATAAGCAACTTGACAAACACAGTCTCAATAAATAAACTAATGGTATTCTCTTGGTGGACAAATCCTTACCCACTGGAAACTCCAGAGGTAATGATTTTGATTCAATCTAGATTCAGTTCATATACTAAGTAACTCTAAACTCTACAACTTTATGGGAATGAGATTAGGCTCAGTGCAAAGAGTACTTGCTCCCCAAGCTTCACAACTTGAGTTAAGATAATCCATGCTATATGGTATGCATGTGTAACTGCAGTACTGGAAAATGAAGACTGCAGACTCTGGGTACTTCCTAGCCAAAGCCTTAAGATGAATGCACATACCACCCATAACGCACACATACTCACACACACACACAGACACACACATACACACACACTCACACACACATACATACACACACAGACACACATACACACACACAAACACAGACACACATACACTCACACACACTCTCATACACACACATACACACACACACAGACACACATACACACACACACTCTAAACACAAACACAAACACACAAAGACAGACAGACAGACAGAGACAGAGACACACAGAGAGAGAAGGTGGGCAGAATAAAAGAATTGTGTATTTATGATGAGGTAATCATGCAGCCTGTCACAGAAGCATTGCAAAATGGGAATTCAAACTGGAATTCAAGTGAACATAATTCATAAGTTTCCTGATGTCTGAGGTGTTTCCCTATACACTAATTTTTCTCATGTTTTTGAGTCAGCAAGGGCATTCATCACGCACTCAGAGATTTCTTGCTATTTTTACTGGGGAAGAAGTTTGGTAGTGAATTCTACTGAGGAAGCAAATGCTGACCTCTGTTTGTATGAACCTTATAAGCAACTTGACAAACAGAGTCTCAATAAATAAACTAATGGTATTCTCTTGGTGGACAAATCCTTACCCACTGGAAACTCAAAAGGTATATATGTTCATATATGGAGGAAGAGTCTAGATAACCCAGCTTATATTATTAATATATAGTTAATAAATAATCATTTTTATGACCAGGATGTTGCCCAAATATTTCTTGAAATTATATATGTGAAGGCATCTAGTTTGGAGGAATAACCATCAAATCCATTTGATTCTTTTGTTAAACATTTTTTCCAAGAAACTTCATTTTATTAACCAGTGGGTTTTTTTTTTACAGTTTTATCATTTGTCAGTGTACTTTACATGTATTCTTTCCTCGGCATAGTAAAGTGCACAGCCATGCATCCTGAAAAAGACAAACGAAGGAACTCCTGTTACACATATGAATCACTAGGGCTCTTTGTTTGCTTGTTTATGTTTATGAATTCTTTTCTCAAGGTTTAGGATCTATGCATAAGGGGAGATAGGGAGGATCATTAAAGCCAGAGTTGGCAGGTCACTTCAAGAAATAGGATCTCCCAGACACTACAAGACTCATACACTGATGAATTCACAGACATCGTGGTAGCACACATAAGACATGAACAGGTAGAAGACTGATAAAAGCTCAGCATTGAGAAGAGGAAGGGGGCATAAAAGTCCATTTCTAACCAAGAAGTCATATACAATGTATACTTACTAGAAAAGGAAAATATAATTCTACTGGATGGAATGACAGTATGAATACCAGCTACACTCCAGGGCAAGTCCCATGGTCAGTCAGGAATAGTAGGGCAACACAAAGTAGACTCCAGATAAAGTCCAGAAGAATGTCTTTCATATTTTGTGTGTTTGTGTATATGACAGCTTTTGTTTAGCTTTGATTTGGCATATTTCTGTCTTGTTGATTTTTGTTTTAGTCTGTGTTAGTTTCCATTTTTCAACTTTCAATTTTATTTTAAGAGAGAGAATGGATTTGATGTTTGTTGTGTAGGGAAGTAGGAGTCTCTTGGCAAAGGAATAATATTATCAAAATGTTTTGCATGAAAAAAGTTTTTAAAATAAAGATAACCTTTTTTCTATCTTTATTCAATTGGGTATTTCTTATTTACATTTCAAATGTTACTCCCCTTACCAGTTTCCAGGCAAGCATCACCCTAACCCTTCCCCCTTCCCTTGTATATGGGTGTTCCCCTCCTCCTCCCTCCTCTGCTCCCCTCCCCACAACAATCCTGTACACTAGGGGTCCAGCCTTGGCAGGACCAAGGGCTTCCCCTTCCACTGGTGCCCTTACTAGGCTATTCTTTGCTACCTATGAATTTGGAGCCCAGGGTCAGTCCATGTATAGTCTTTGGGTAGTGGCTTAGTCCATGGTTGCTTGGCATTGTTGTTCATATGGGGTCTCAAGTCCCTTCAAGCTCTTCCAGTCCTTTCTCTGATTCCTTCAATGGGGGTCCTGTACTCAGTTCAGTAGTTTGCTGTTGGCATTCGCATATGTATTTGCCATATTCCGGCTCTGTTTCTCAGGAGAGATCTACATCCGGTTCCTGTCAGCTTGCACTTCTTTGCTTCATCCATCTTATCTAGTTTGGTGGCTGTATATGTATGGGCCACATGTGGGGAAGGTTCTGAATGGCTGTTCCTTCAGTCTATGTTCTAAATTTTGACTCCCTATACCCTTCCATGGGTATTCTTGTTGCCCTTTTAAGGAAAGAGTGAAGCATACGCATTTTGGTCATCCTTCTTGAGTTTTATGTGGCCTGTGCATCTTGGGTAATTCGAGTATTTGGGCTACTATCCCCTTATCAATGAGTGCATACTATGTGTATTTTTCTGTGATTGGGTAACCTCACTCAGGATATTTTCTAGTTCCATTCATTTGACTATGAATTTTATTAAGTCATTCTTTTTAATAGCTGAGTAATATTCCATTGTGTAGATGTACCACATTTTTGTATCCATTCCTCTGTTGAAGGGCATCTGGATATTTTCCAGCTTCTGGCTATTATAAATAAGGCTGCTATGAACATAGTAGAGCACGTGTCTTTTTTATATGTTGGGGCATATGGTGAGTATATGCCCAAGAGAGGTATAGCTGGATCCTCAGGTAGTTCAATGTCCAATTTTCTAAGGAACCTCCAGACTGATTTCCAGAATGGTTTTACCAGTCTGCAACCCCACCAACTATGGAGGCGTGTTCTTCCCTCTCCACATCCATGCCAGCATTTTCTGTCACCTGAGTTTTTGGTCTTAGTCATTCTCACTGGTGTGAGGTGAAATCTCAGGGTTGTTTTGATTTGCATTTCCCTTATGACTAAAGATGTTGAACATTTCTTTAGGTGTTTCTCAGCCATTCGGCATTCCTCAGCTGTGAATTCTTTCTTTAGCTCTGAACCCCATTTTTCAAAAGGGTTATTTGGCTCTCTAGATTCTAACTTCTTGAGTTCTTTGTATATTTTGTATGTAAGCCCTCTATCAGTTGTAGATATCTTTTTTTCCCCCATCGGATGGTTTTGGCTCCTTTGTCAAAAATCAAATGGCCATAGGTTGTGGGTTCATTTGTGGGTCTTCAGTTCTATTCCACTGGTCTACCTGTCTGTCTCTGTACCAATACCATGCGGTTTTTAATCACTATTGCTTTGTAATATTGCTTGAATTCAGGGATAGTGATTCCCCCAGAAGTCATTTTATTGTTGAGGATAGTTTTAGCTATCCTGAGTTTTTTGTTAATCCAGATGAATTTGCAAATTGTTTTCTCTAACTCTTTGAAGAATTGGATTGGTATTTTGATGGAGATTGCATGGAATCTGTAGATCGCTTTTGGTAAAATGGCCATTTTTACTATATTAGTCCTGCCAATCCATGAGCATGGGAGATCTTTCCATCTTCTGAGATCTTCTTCAATTTCTTCCTTCAGAGACTTGAAGTTCTAATCATACAGATCTTTAACTTGCTTGGTTAAATTCACACTGAGGTATTTCATATTATTTGGGTCAATTATGAAGGGTGTCATTTCCCTAATTTCTTTCTCGGCTTGTTTCTCTTTTGTGTAGAGGAAGACTAATGATTTATTTGAGTTAATTTTATTCTCCGCCACTTTGCGGAAGGTGTTTATCAGCTTTAGTAGTTCTCTGGTGGAACTTTTGGGATCACTTAAATATACTGTCATATCATCTGCAAATAGTGATATTTTGACTTCTTCTTTTCCAATCTGTGTCCTTTGATCTCCTTTTGTTGTCTGATTGCTCTGGCTAGAGCTTCAAGAAGTATACTGAATAAGTAGGGAGAGAGTGGGCAGCCTTGTATAGTCCCTGATTTTAGTGGGATTGCTTCAAGTTTCTCTCCATTTAGTTTAATGTTAGCTACTGGTTTGCTGTATATGACTTTTATTGTGTTTAGGTATGGGCCTTGAATTCCTATTCTTTCCAAGACTTTTATCATGAAGGGGTGTTGAATTTTGTCAAATGCTTTCTCAGCATCTCATGAAATGATCATGTGTTTTTTATCTTTCAGTTTGTTTATATAGTGGATTACATTGATGGTTTTCTGTATTTTAAACCATCCCTGCAAGCCTAGGATGAAGCCTACTTGATCGTGGTCGATGATTGTTTTGATGTGCTCTTGGATTTGGTTTGCCAGAATTTTATTTTGTTTTTTTGCATCGATATTCATAAGGGAAATTGGTCTGAAGTTCTCTTTCTTTGTTGGATCTTTGTGTGGTTTAGGTATAAGAGTAATTGTGGCTTCATAGAAGGAATTCGGTAGTGCTCCATC
This sequence comes from Rattus norvegicus, assembly GCF_021556685.1. NCBI lineage: Eukaryota > Metazoa > Chordata > Mammalia > Rodentia > Muridae > Rattus > Rattus norvegicus. The sequence continues at coordinate 81,980,301 of NC_141535.1, forward strand.
TGTTTCAATTTTGTGGAATAGTTTGGATAGTATTGGTATGAGGTCTTCTATGAAGGTCTGATAGAATTCTGCACTGAACCAATCTGGACCTGAGCTCTTTTTGGTTTGGAGACCTTTAATGACTGCTTCTATTTCTTTAGGAGTTATGGAGTTGTTTAGATGGTTTATCCGTTCCTTATTTAACTTTTGTACCTGGAATCTGTCTAGGAAATTGTCCGTTTTCTGCAGATTTTCAAGTTTTGTTGAATATAGGCTTTTGTAGTAGGTTCTGATGATTTTTGGAATTTCCTCTGATTCTGTTCTTATGTCTCCTTTTTCATTTCTGATTTTGTTAATTTGGACACAATCTATGTGCCCTCTGGTTAGTCTGTCTAATGGTTTATCTGTCTTGTTGATCTTCTCAAATAACCAGCTTTTGGTTCTGTTGATTCTTTGTATAGTCCTTTTTGTTTTTACTTGGTTGATTTCAGCCCTGTGTTTGATTATTTCCTGACATCTACTCCTCCTGAGTGTATTTGCTTCTTTTTGTTCTAGAACTTTTAGGTGTGCTGTCAAGCTGCTGATGTGTGCTCTCCCCTGGTTCTTTCTGCAGGCACTCAGAACTTTGTGCTTTCCTCTTAGCACAGCTTTTATTGTGTCCCATAAGTTTGGGTATGTTGTACCTTCATTTTCATTAAATTCTAAGAATTTTTTAATTTCTTTCTTTATTTCTTCTTGACCAGGTTGTCATTGAGTAGAGCATTGTTCAAGTTCCATGTATATGTGTGCATTCTTTCCTTATTTTCATTGAAGACCAGCCTTAGCCCATGGTGGTCTGATAGAACCCATGGGATTATTTCCATCTTTCTGTATCTGTTGAGTCCTGTTTTATGACTGATTATATAGTCAATTTTGGAGAAAGTACCATGAAGTAGTGAGAAGCGATATCTTGTTTTAGGATAAAATGTTCTATAAATGTCTGTTAAGTCCATTTGGTTCCTAACTTCTGTTAGTCTTTCTATGTCTCTGATTAATTTATCTTTCCATGATCTGGCCATTGATGAGAGTAGGGTGTTGAAATCTCCTAATATTATGGTGTGAGGTGCAATGTGTGCTTTCTGTTTTAGTAAGGTTTCTTTTATGTACATAGATGCCCTTGTATTTGGAGCATAGGATTGAGGGTTCATCTTGGTGCATTTTTCTTTTGATGAATATGAAGTGTTCTCCCTTATTTTTTTTTGATGACTATTGGTCCAAAATCGATTTTATTTGATATTAGAATGGCTACTCCAGCTTGCTTCTTCAGACTATTTGATTTGACAATGGTTTTCTAGCCTTTAATGCTGAGGTAGTGTCTTTCTACGTCTATGATGTGTGTTTTTTGTAATCTGCAAAATGCTGGGTCCCCATTATGTATCTAGTTTGTTAATCTGTGTCTTTTTATTGGGGAATTGAGTCAATTGATGTTGAGAGATATTAAGGAATAATGATTGTTGCTTCCTGTTATTTTCATATTTGGAGTTGCAATTATGTTTGTGTGCTTCTCTTTTCTTTGCTTTGTTGCAAAGAGAATAGTTTCTTGCTTTTCCTAGGATGTAACTTGCCTCCTTGTGTTGGGCTTTGCCATTTATTGTCCTTATAGGGCTGGATTTCTAGAAAGATATTGTATAAATTTGGTTTTGTTAAGGAATATCTTGGTTTCTCCATCTATGTTAATTGAGATTTTTCCTGGTTACAGTAACCTGGGATGGCATTTGTGTTCTCTTTCCATCTGTATGACATCTGTCCAGGATTTTCTGGCTTTCATAGTCTCAGGTGAGATGTCTGGTGTAATTCTCATAGGTCTGTATTTATATTTTACTAGACCTTTTCCCATACTGCTCTTAATATTCTTTCTTTGTTTTGTGCATTTAGTTTTTTGACTATTATGTGACAGGAGGAGTTTCTTTTCTGGTCCAATCTATTTGGAGTTCTGTAGGCTTCTTGTATGTTTATGGGTCTCTCTTTAGGTTAGGGAAGTTTTCTTTTATGATTTTGTTGAAGATATTTACTGGCCCTTTAAATTGGGAGTCTTCACTCTCTTCTATATCTATTATCCTTAGGTTTGATCTTCTCATTGTGTTCTGGATTTCTTATATTTTTTGGGCTAGTAGCTTTTTGCATTTTACATTGTCTTTGACAGTTGTGTTGGTGTTTTCTATGGAATCTTCTGCTCCTGAGATTCTCTCTTCTATCTCTTGTATTCTGTTGGTGATGCTTGCATCCAGAAGTCCTGTTTTCTTCCCTAGTTTTTCTATCTCCAGTGTTTTCCCCTTTGTGCTTTCTTTATTGTTTCTATTTCCATTTTTAACTCCTAGATGGTTTCGTTCTTTTCCTTCTCCTCTTTTGTTGTTTTTTCTAGTAGTTCTTTAAGTGATTTTTGCATTTCCTCTTTAAGGGCTTCTAGTTGTTTACTTGTGTTGTCTTGTATTTCCTTAAGGGAATTATTTATGACCTTCTTAAAGTCCTCCCTCATAATGATAAACTGTGATATTAAATTTAGACCTTGCTTTTCTGGTGTGTTGGATATCCAGTGTTTGCTTGGTGGGAGAACTGGGCTCTGATGATGCTAAGTGGTCTTGGTTTCTGTCGCTTGTGTTCCTGTGTTTGCCTCTCGCCATCAGATTGTCTCTGGTATTAGCTTGTCTTGCTGTTTCGGACAGTGGCTCTACAGTCCTGTAGGCCTGTGTGTCAGGACTGCTGTAGACCTGTTATCCTGTTTTCTTTCAGCCAGTTATGGGAACAGAGTATTCTGTGCTCTGGTGTGTAGTTCTTCCTGTTGGATGGCTTTCACCTCTCCCTGTGGGCAGTAACAAGAAGGGTCCTGCCCCTACTTTTCCTAGGTGCCTGTGGGCAGGAAGCACAGATGGTGCAAGGCATTTTCTTCTTGAGTCAGGAATGTGGGCAGAGAGTAGTGTCCTCTAGTTTCTCAAGAGTGTCTGCCCCTCTGATAGTCTAGCTCTTCCCCCCACACCCCACAGGATTTTGGTGCAGGGAGCTGTTTGAAGAGTTTAGTTCAGATCCGGGCACAGTCTGGACCAAGGTGCTCCTTCAGCTTGACTGCTCCTATATTCCTGTGTCCAGAGGCACTATGCAGTTTCCTCTTCATCCAAGGATATGGGCAAAGGTGGGCAGAAGTGGCTATCTGTCCTGCCCTGCAGTCTCAGACTTGCCCACACTTCTGGGTGACCAGTTCTCTCTCCCACGGGGTTTGGGAGCAGTTAGCTGTGATCCAGGATCAGCGAGGTTCAGGCACCAGCTAGAAACCAGAAAAATAAACTTTTAAAAGACATACTATATTCTTTACACTTATAATATAACTGCTTGTTTCCTTAAAATTTTTATATCTGAACATTTATGCCTGTAAAGTATTTATATCTATTTAAAATTTATCAGTAAGGCAACATTATAATCATTATTTTTAATGTTTTCCTTTTTATTAAGATTTTTTTTATTATTTAAAATCTGTCCCCTTTCCTTCTCCCCTTTCTCTTTCTCTGGTGTGTGTGTGTGTGTGTGTGTGTGTGTGTGTGTGTGTGTGTGTGTGTGTGTGTTTGTGTGTGTGAATGCATAATGTGAGGGGTGATGTTTATATTGTTTAGGAGAAACCATTGACCACTTAAACTGAACTTGTATGTAGTTCTAAGCTATCCCCATACAGGTGATAAGAACCAAACTTTCATCCTCAGCATGAGCTAGGAATTCCTCACTTTGTCATAATGTTCATTGATATGTTCTCATGTAATTTTCATTTATATATTTTAAATAAAATAAAAATTGCTCATGGGAGATGTATAATGTCAGTAAATTTAATATGTGAATTAAATTACTCAATCTCTCAACACTATATCCTACATTAATACATATTTTAATACGATGTAATCTTTTTTATTTGATCAATAAATTATAGAAGCCTGCCTGATTGTGTCTTCATAAGTGCTATGACTAAAATGCACATCACCACACCCAGGTTAAGCAAATTTTGATGCATAGGGAAAAGGCAAGCATGATATAGATTTATTTGTGAGACATTTTTGTTAACTTTTTTGAATTGCTTAAGATCCTGGTGTGATGACACATGCCTCTAGAGACTGAAGGAAGGTTACTATTCAAGAGCATTCCATACAACGTTGTGAGTCTCCACCCCAAATCTAACACAGTGAAACACACTTGAATCTAGAGTAGTTAGAGTTTCCTACATCTTCTTTTACTTGTACTCTACACGGTCCATGTGCAGCCCTACAGATCAATCCTCAGTTATCATTCCTTTTATTTTGAAGTGTTCTTCCTTTCCCAGCTTATAGCACAATAAAGTTTTATGGTTCCCACAACCTCTATCAGAAAGAAAACATAAATAACACCATGTTTATGATAATTCAGTCATTTCTGAATAATCTACAATTATTCTTCTGATTTATCACTAAAGAAGCAGATTTTCAGATATAGTAATATCAGAGTATCTGCTTTCTGGCTTAATAAGCATTTACTTTTTATTTTAACTTCAATTGTAAAGCTATTTTAAATAGTGCCATTTTTAAATACTGATATAAGCAGGTATTTTTCTACCTAGATATAATAAGTGTTACAAACTAGAGTAGTAATTCTCTTATTGAATCACGTTTGAATACATAGGAGAAATGTCACTTGCTCTTGTTCTATTATGAAAGCAAGCAGCACTTGGTTAAGTATGCTAATTTATTTGATGGCACATTAATATGAATAATGTATTTAATACTGTGAATTAATTATTGTGTATGATTTTTCTAAGATATAGTATAAATTTTATATTATTTTGATGTAGATATTAGAATCTTTAAAAATATTTTCTTTTAAGCCAATTAGGTGAGTCAGATATCCACTTGAGGTTACAGACACAAAACATTGAGAAAACCCTACAATGCTTAAAAAAAATAATGACCACTTGGTCTGAACAACAAAGGGTATCACCATCACCATCTCAGTCTGAAAACATCTCCATCCTGAGTCTCCTCCCTAAAGGCAGAACGAAGAATAGGCATTCCCCTGGGGGCAGGTCTTCACATTGATGTGCTCCACAGAAGCATGCCTACTGCAGCACACAAGGGAACCGCCCAATTCATCAGACTTCCCAGAAACACCAAAACCAAATAATAAGATCATAACCATGACAAATGTGAAGAATCATTAAAGTCTAATTATAACTAGTTCTATAATTAGGCTGATGCCTCTGAACTAAATAAACAAAAGCAAAAATGAAAACCTTGGGAATAAAATACCTAAATTAGATCCAGAAACTCAAATAATAGACAAAATATCCAAAATACTGTAATTCCCATATTCAATAGCTATCTAAATCATAACATTAAAAGAAAGTTTGGTAAATCCATTGATTTCACCGTCAAGATATTTACTATCTGGAGTTATCCAACAGTAATTTAAAATCAGCCAGTATAAAAATGCTTTATCAGTGAATTTGAAGGGGGTTTCCTTTTCCCATTGTGTTTATTTGTCGATCTGAGGTTTGAACTCATGCCTTTCCATGGTAGGCAAATACCGTTCTTCTGAGCTTTCATCACAACACTTTGTACCAAAAAAAATAGTAATTTTTGGACTTCAAATACTTAAAAATACTTCAAAAAGACTGAGTACCAGATAGATATACATAGTATAAAAGCGGTGGACTGATAGCAAAACTAACATTTCCAACAGAATCCACCAAACAAAACAAAAACAAACAAACAAAACAAAACAAAACATAATAAAAATGGAGCAAATTGCTGAAACAACACTTGCATCAGATTAACCAAAACCAGAGATGCTTCAATTACGTGTGTGATGAAGGACCATGTTTGTCTTTTATAGAATGAGAGCAGCAAAGGGGAAATAGAGTAAAATTAGAAATGTTTGGAGAAATGAGGGAGGATCCTTCTGAAATCTGGCAATGGATCTAAGTATACATATGTGGGAATCTAAGGAATTTCAAATATAATAATCTTATATCTTAGCTAAGATCTATCAAAAGTAAATGAGTGAAAATAAAATTAAGGCAGAAAATATTTAAGGAGCTGGATAGAAATGATAAATTAATGACAGGATGTTGCCTATTTGTATGGTATTGGAGGGGAGTACAGGTTTGTGGGGAGTACAGTTGGTCAGATCCTTATAATCCTGTCTCTGTTTGTGGTATTTGTACATCTGTTAACAGACCATACAACTGTCCTCTCACTGCACACAGATTACATAAGAGAAATGAGATCTCTGCAGTTGAATGATACAAGTAGTAATTTTATTCATATGCTGAAATTAGTACACTCTTGAGTGGATTTCCTTAGCACCAACTAGATGGATAGTTTCTGTTCTACCAATTTCCATACCATGCTTGTTTCTTTTAGTTTGCAAAATTGTGAAGGGGCAGATCATTCTCAAAACCATGAAAAAAAATACTTGAAATTTTAGATCAAGTACAATAACGAAGTCCTGGCATCAGAATGGCCATCATCAATAAAACAAATGACAATAAACTATGATATGGCTGCGAGGAAAGGGAAACAAGGAGGTAGGGCAAACTAGTACCCTTGCTTTGGATTTTCCCTGGAATTTCTCATAAACTATACACATATTTAACCTATAGTTCAGCTATAGAATTCCAGGGCATTATCTCTAAAGTATCTATATCCAAGTACAGAGAACCTGACTCTCCTACATTCAATGAAATTTCACAATATCAAGAAAATGGAATCAGTGTAGACATCTGGAAATTGACTGTTGGAGAATAAAAATGTGGTGAAAATACACAGTAAGATTTTACTCATCTATTGCAAAAATTAAATTCTGAAAATTGTAGCTCAATGGGTAGATCTGAAAATTTATACTGAGCGATATAGCATTGGTTCAAAGGGTCAAAAACCATGTTTTCTCTAAATCTAGACATCTTAATTTAATATGTACGATATCAAAGGCCTAGAAATTAGAAAGGAGACTGTTGTTTGTGTGGGTTATGTCTTGAAGGAAGATGGTTGGAAGCATATAGAAAACAATTGCTGGGAATCAGTCCACCCTGGAATCATTTGCAGCAGGATGCAGAATCAGACACAGCTTTAAAGACCGATGGTCTCTGATGTTCTAGCTCTCTAACTATACTAAATGCTTGCTGATAACTTCTAAAATTTCATAAAATCCTTCTTGCTTATATTCTATGGTTAAAAACTTTTGGGTTTTTTCTCTTTAACTCTGCGCTTAATTAAACATTATAACTCTGATTTATTCAACTCTTTATGCTTAAATAAATAAGCATTAGGGAAACAAGTCTTACTGTTCTGTGCTAAAAACTTTACTCTTTATTACCATTCTGTGCTTCAGTAAGTGCTGGGCAAACAAATCTTTATTAACTCTCTGTAATTTGTATTATTAATGCACGCTAATATCTAGCTGTTTAGCAGCAGAGATTCGGTAAAGGATTTAATGTTACTGCACCTTTCTCTGGTGAATAAGCCAGAACCCTCTCTGGCTACACTGGAGAACACTCTGTGAAATAGAGAGGAAGGATAGGAAAATAATTAAGATGCTTTATACAGGCAAATAAGCAAAGACACATAAACCCACACTCTGGCCTGGCCAGACCATTTGTTACAATCAACTACCCAAATATTCTTGCATTTTTACATACAACACACATATATCTACACACATATGTATAGCCAAACACATATACTTATTGTTGGATGGATAAATGGATTCATGGATGGATGGATGGATGGATGGATGGATGAATGGATGGATGGAGTAGAGCTCCCAAAGCTAAACCATTCAACTGAAAACTTTCTCTTTTTTTGGCCTTTTTATACCTTCTTACGCAAAAAGTTCTTTAGAAAATTACCTCATAAATGAAATATTACACAAAGTAGGAGTTACAGAAAGATGTTCATATCACGTTCAAAGCAGTATTTATTTCCATATGATCATCGTAAGTTCAAAGCAACAGTTTTCAAATGGCTTTACCGTATCATAGTGTACATCTGTAACTTTATCCTTGGGTGCAAATATTTTTTCTTGAACAAAAACCTGTCCCAAGTCTTTTTCTCTTTTTAGTGTAATTATGAAAACTCATTGTATTTCTTATTATTGAGGATTTACTTACTATTACAAGGAGTGGGCACATTCTATTCTTGATTCTAAGTTTATTATATTGTTCTAGTAATTAAGACTGTCTCTAAAAATTTTTCTTCCTAAAATTACTTGAATCAAATCAGGAATTCTATAGAATCTTTATCTATATGTATATGTAGCATCACTACAAGCTAGTACATCTTTGTAGGTCTGCAGAGAAGTCTACTCAAAAGGGTGGATCAATACCAAATCTTTGTTGTATATTTAACAATAACTGGAAAAGCATATTAATGGCAGGAACCCTTCCTTAAATGTAATCTCCTCAGCCTTGCCTAAAGGAGCAAATTTGTCATAGCCTTACAGTTTATGATGAAACCATCTCATGAAGATTGCCTGCTACTTTTAGCTTCTCCTACATGTCTTTGACAAAAAAAAATTGAAAACAAAAACAAAAACAGGGAAACCTATTAAATCTGTTATCTGATAACCAAATTTAAAACTTATGAGAGAATTTGAAGACAGATACCCAGAAAGACAAACTAAACAAAACACCAGTAATAACTATAAAACAAATTGGTAGTCACAGAAACCCCAGAGCCTCCAATGCAAGCACATTACTTTTGAGTGCTCATAAGAACTTACTGAAATTTGTGACTGTTTCTTCCACCCAGGAACATCCTTACAGAAATAAGATTCTGCTCAAAATATATTTATAAATACCTTTGCCATATAGCTAGGCTCATCTCTGACTAACTCACAACAAAATATAATCCATTTATTTTAACTTACATTCTGCCACATGGCTGGTTACCTCTGCTCAAGTACCATGTGTCCATATCTTTACGTTTTACTGGTAATGCATCCATGCTATACAGAAGATATTCTCTCTACAAGAGCTAGTTTATAAGACTATACTATTATAGGCAGCACACACCTTGGATGCAGGGTATAGGGAAATCAAGCTGCGATACATATGAAAGGTTCCTTTATGATACATACCTCATATAGAGCTAGATGTCAGGATGAAGACTACTGTGAATGTAAAGAAATCATTCATTTCCCAGATGTGAATTCAAGAACTATTACGCCAAGCTGCCAGACAAGAAGAGTTCATTGGTGTATGTTCAAAACATATAGGGGTAACCAATAAATCCCTGGATGGTTCTGAGTCCCACAATTCAAGAACAAAACTATAAATAATGCAGTAAACCTGATCTGGATCCATCAACAAAAGTCTTAAAATCCCAGGAGTTATGTAATGCCACTGCTTAGCTTAACTGTACCCACCTTCTACCCATTTTTATTAATACCTACAGACAATTGTTTCTTTCAGCCTTAGTCATAGAAGTCTCTTCTTCAGGTGAATGGGGATAACAAGACTGCTGTTAAAATGCTCAAAATAAGGGATAGTTCAGGGCAAAGCAGTAAACAATAGACTTAAGGCCAGGGAGACATTGCATAAAAAATGGAATTTAAAGTGGTGTAAATTCCCTGAGATAGAGAGAAGGGATTCAAACTCTCACCTTCTAAGATGGGCAAACAATTCCTGAACTTAAAGAAACTGTGTCTATTAGTGTTGGACCCATATGAATCAGGTCCTGCTAATAGTCAACTGTAGAGGAGAAGTGCATTCATGGTACCACATCCATGGACAAGCTATAGATTCTGAGCAAAGAGTAGACTTATTATCAAGTTGCATGTACACCCTTGATTTTACCAGTATCTTACAACTAATTGCATTTCTACCTGCACAGAAATGGGCCAAATTAAACTACATGGGAAACTAAACAAAGCTATACTAGTATGAAAAATAAATTTGTGAGCAAGAAGGGAGGTTTTAATAGGGAGAGATGAGAAATGAAGGAGTTAGAGAGAGTAACTGTAACACATCACATAAATCCATGTAATTGTCAAAAAAATATTAATATAAATGGTAATACAAAGACTGATGTTAATAACCAAAGTTATACATTTTAAAGAGAATAAAATGTGTATACCTAATCGTAATACAAACTAATAATCATTTGATAAAAATCATAAACATTTAGAAAAATGATAATTTAATGTATATGACATTTACCATCTTTGTTCCTTATTCATTGTTTCATAACTTAATATTTTTGAAAATTTTAAAGAGAACATGAGGGAAAAGGGCACAAAAAGAACAACCTTGAAAAGTGTTTCATACACATAAAAAATTAAGATATTTATTTAATTTGATAAAATTCAAAATAAACTAAGAGTTTTAAAAATAATTTGGCTTATCAAATTATACAAAAGTGTCTTATCACTATTTGATCAAAATGGAACTAAAATTTATAAGTATAAGGATAAAACATAAAATATTGACTGGGTTTATCTACAAAACTTCACTAATAACTTAGTTATAAAAATTATGGTTTTTAACCCTCTATGAACCTGTAAAGCTAGTGACATATGATGAATGTTTAGCCAAATATTTACTCCTAATGGATATGCATGTAAACATTCTGTGTTGGAATTCTTATTCAATTTATGAGAACTATCACTTTTTTCCTGTTTTCTTTTAAATTTAAAAAAAAAAATTTTTGCACTCCAGAATTTATTCCCTTCCTGGTCCACCCTCACTTTTCCACATCCTATAACTCTTCCCATGCCAATCTTCATGAGGATGTCTGCACCCCCCACTCTCCCAGACCTCTGCATTCCCTGAGGCCTCCAGTCTCTTGAGGGTGAGGTACATCTTCTCTGACTGAAACCAGACCCAGAAATCCTCTGCTGTTTATATATTTGGGGCCTCATATCAGCTGGCTGATGTTGCCTGGTTGGTGGTCCAATATCTGAGAGATCTTGGGGGTCCAGGTTAATTGAGACTGTGGTTATCCTAGAGGCTTGCTCTCCACCTCAGCTTCTTCCAGCTTTTCACTAATTCAACCAAAGGATTCACCAGCTTCGGTCCATTGGTTTGGTGTAAATGTCTGCATCTGACTCTTTCAGCTAAGAGAGAACCAAGAAAGAAAGAACAGCCATGGCATGGTGCCCATTATATACCATTATACAAAAATTAATAACATCAGGACAATGCATAATCCCATCTAATTGTTTAACAGTTGTATAATCTTTTATTTTGTATGTGTGCTGAAACATCATATCTATATAGTAATAATATTATATTATTCAATATATCATTATGTGATTATTATATATAATGTTATAATATAGATTATATATAATTTATATATTATGTTTTACTCTTATATAATATACATTAAATGTTAAAATGACAGGACCATAGCTTCTTAAATACAATAAATATGAATCAGTATTTTAAGAATTGCAATACCAGTGATCTAATAAATTATCAAAAAAATAAATAATAGCAATATGTTTTGAATTGTTTTCCTTAGATTATTTATAATATCAAATTGTATTTAGAAATAAGCAAAACGTATACTGTAAGTTAACTTAATTACTGTGGAAAGTTCATCTTTTAAGTTTTGCTTCTGACAAAAGCTGTAATATGATTCTTAAATAACTGACATTGAATAGAGCATACACTTTTCATATAAATGCGACTGGAAAAATAACACTATGCATTATGCCACTAGAGTGCACTTGCTGTATGCATCCTATTTCAGACATCTGAAATAAGTGTGGCATTTAGTCACATATAAAACGTTAAATATAAATTTCTTTAAGCAAAAACAATGGTTCTCATTCCAGATATCATGATCTCTTTTAAAGGTCCCCTAATGAAGGAAAGTAAAACTGTATTAAGTGATCCACACTACTTGAATATAAAACAAAGGCACCATTTGAATATGAAATCATATTCCACTGTGGATAATTATAGTGTTACAATGTAAAATAAGGAAATGCTTTTCTGTTGTACAGTAAATTACTACTTTTGTTAGGCTGGTCACCCCACAGTAGCTGGGTTAAAGACTAAAATACAGTAGTTTAGCACAGTGAATTGTCTGAAAAATTATTTATATCAATGCTCATTCTACATTTCTGTGCTTTATTTTTTCTCATTTTGTGACTTAATTTATTTTTTTCTTGGTAATAATAGTTTAAAATATTATCTACCCATTGCACCAGTTTCCAGGTCATGTCTACTTTCTTTTGTATAGTTTAATTTTTATAATTTGTTCTTGTGAGGGGCTATGAAAGACTGTGTGATTTTTACTTTATTGAATCAACCTTTTAAGTCATTTTATCATTTTTTCAGATTTTTGAAAAGCCATCTGTTTCATCATGATTTGCAAAACTGAGATCAAAATTTGATGTGACAATCTTAGGATGGAAATTCTACCCAACTGACACTAAGCAGTAAAGGCTAGGTCAGTCCCATGTTTACTAAATGCCTTTGGGCAGGACAAAATTCTATTACTGCACATAGACTGAAGCCTGTACTGGTCAAGATATCCATCCAACGTGTCCTATAGGACTCATCATAGAATTTGGAGTATGCAAAGAAGGAAAACAAAAATCTTATCTGATTGGTTCTATGCTGTGTTGAGATTCATTTCTCTTTCTAAATTCAAGTCCTTGACATATTTTCTCACATGAAGAATTATCAAGGAAAGACTGTGAATAGTTTCCTGGGTAAAGGGGAATTCCATTATGGAATTTTTCTGACTATGCTTACTTAAATGTGGCATGGTGAGGTGCAACATTTGTCCTGGCTCTGCTCTCTGTGTCCTAATACATTTTCTCCATAATACTTTAAAACAGTTTTTAATCATTTCTTAAAATTATTATTGTAAGTACACGATTATGAAATAGCATAATACTATAAAAGTATAGATACAAACTGTTTAGCTCATTTACCTGTGCAAATATGATCACACAGGGCTGTCCACTTGATATTGTTAATAAATTGGAACCTTCCTTGGAGAAGAGAAATTTCTCCTGCTCTCAGAATTCCTCAATTGTGTTTTTTTTGTTTGTTTGTTTGTTTACTATGTACTTCCTACTGAGTGAGAGACGTTTGGCCTGTTCAAGAGTATATGTGCTGTACTATTAGCTGTAATTGTTTGACTTCATATAGCCTAGAATCATCTGAAGGAAAAGTTGTGATCATGAAATTTTCTAGAACAGATGGCCCTGTGTGCATGCCTTGGCTATTAACTGATGGAGGACTCTGATTGCTGTGGGTTGAATCTATCATAAGATGGTGTACCCAGGCTTTTCAAGAATGATAGTTAAAGTTCAGACAATAGGTAAGCCAATAACCATCACCCTCCATGGTTTCCATGGTATTTGTTTAACTGGAGATGATATAATGCTGTGCAGAAAAACATGAAGTCTTCCCCCGACTTCCCTTAATGATGAATTTTGATTTGGATGTTTAATATGTAATAAACCAGAATTTCTCTAAATTGATATTTGTTGGAATGTCTCTTAGCAATAGACATGAAACTATAAAAGGTTGTTAGGAGAAGAGATGTTTGGAGTTATAGAGGGTCTGAACATGTGATTTTATGCATTTGGACAATTTGGTTGGAGGACTGTGGATAATTTTGAAGCTTTAGGCTAGAAATCTGGTAAGCTCTCATTGTAGTGAGCTATTTTTATGGGAGAATAGTCTTAATAGAACATGAACTATGGAGATATACCTTGTGAAGTTTCAGAAGGAAGCTAAAATGGGGTATGAGCTATTCACATTATATTTTGGCCCAAACCCTATATGTGCTGATCTGTAGTGATATGATTCAATGATCAACAGCAACAGAATATAAACTTTTGTGCTTCAGGAAAATAGCATGCATGTCAAATGGGGTTGTAATTAACAGTAGACCACCATGACTGAAGTGAAGTAGTTTCTTTTCTATTGGAACAAGAGAAAGGCTTTCTGCAGGGCCAACACATAGAAGCTGTAGTTGGAAGAAGCTAAATGCTACACTGCAAGCTACAAGCCAAATTTAGCAATTTAGAACTTATATACTCTGTACTGATTTTGACAGCATTGAGATCCATGATCAAAGGGCCTTAGATGTAATTGAGGCCTGGAACCTTCTGGCAGTGTTAGGGTTCCTGAGGAGAAGTCATGACAGGACATTGGTGAAGGCACAGATTCAGTTAAGTAGAAACCTATGATATTAAGATATAATACTATGGGAGTTCTGTGAAAGAGTTTCAGAGGGCAGAACCAGAAAAATGGGAGTGCTCAAGCATTTTAGAATCAGAATACTACACAGCAAGTGAATTCTAGATGTTAAACATTTAGCTACCCAGTTTGGATTTACACGAACGAATTGGTTTTTATTATGCTTCAATTTCTTAAATCTCTTCTCTTCTGAAAGAAAAAAACTTGTAAAATTTGATTTTGAAAAAAAATTGAATATGATAGGGAGATGTTTAATCTTTAAAAGGACTGGTCCTCTTCCAGAGAACATGCCTGTGGACATCTCACAACCATATGTAACTCAAGTCCCAGAAAAATTTCCCCTATGCCCATGTGTTCAAGGCTCTTCCCCACTTTCTCTTCTATTAGTTTCAGTGTTTTGGGTTTTACGTGGATGTACTTGATCCTCTTGGACTTGAGCTTTGTACAAAGTAATAAGAATGGATCAATTTCTTCTACATGTTAACCTCCAATTGAACCAGCACCATTTGTTGAAAATGCTGTCTTTTTTTCCACTGGATGCTTTTAGTTCCTTTGTCAAAGATCAAATGACCATAGGTGAATGGGTTCATTTTTGGGTCTTCAGTTCTGTTCCACTGATCTACTTGTCTGTCTCTCTACCAATAACATACCATTTTTATCACGATTTCTCTGCAATACAGCTTGAGTTTGGGGATTATGATTCCCCCAGCAGTTCTTTGTTGTTGAGGATAGTTTTCCCTATCCTGTTTTTTATTTCTTTTCTTTGCCAAATAATTTGCAAGTTGCTTTTTCTAATTCTATGAAGAATAGAGTTGGGATTTTAGTGAGGATTGCTTCGAATCTGTAGATTGCTATGGGCAAGAGGGCCATTTTTCCTTTATTAATCCTGCCAATCCATGAGCATGTGAGACCTTTCCATCTTTGGAGATCTTCTTCAATTTCTTTCTTCAGAGACTTGAAGTTCTTGTCTTACAACTCTTTCACTTGCTTGGTTAAGAGTCACACCATGGTATTTTATATTGTGTGTGTCCATTGTAAAGAGTGTCATTTCCCTAATTTCCTTCTCAACCAGTTTATCCTTTAAGTAGAGGAAGTTTACTAATTTGTTTGAGTTAATTTTATATTCAGGCACTTTGCTGAAGTTGTTTATCATGTTCAAGAGTTTTTTTGGGGAATTTCTGGGTCACTTAGTATACTATCATATCATGTGCAAAGAATCATATTCTGACTTCTTCCTTTCCAATTTGTATCCCTTTGACCTCCTTTTGTTTGCTCTGGCTATGACTTCAAGTCCTATATTAAATTGGTAGGGAGAGAATGAGCAGCCTTGTCTAGTACCTGATTTTAGTAGGATTGCTTCAAGTTTCTCTATTTGGTTTGATGTTAGCTACTGGTTTTCTGTACATTGCTTTTATTCTGTTTAGGTATGGGCCTTGAACTCCTGATATTTCTAGGACTTTTATCACGAAGGGGTGTTGAATTTTTTCAAGTGCTTTCTCAGAATCCAATGAAATGATCATGTGGTTTTTTTTTCTTTGAGTTTGTTTATATAGTGAATTACCTTGATGGATTTCGGTATATTGAACCATCGCTACATCTCTGGGATAAAGCTTACTTGATCATGATGGATGATCATTTTGATGTGTTCTGGACTCAGTTTGCAAGAATTTTACTGAGTATTTTTTTATCGATGTTCATAAGGGAGACCTTAGAATTTTAATTGCTGATTTTTTTTAATTGTTATTCTTTAAACTCCATGAGGGAACTGATGGTGTCTCCCACTTATGTGCAGGATATAACAAGAGTTACTTTATCACTGTGACAGCATCAAAAATACCGGGTCAGTGCATTAGTATATGCATGAATGAAGGAACAAATTAGCAAATAAGGAAATATATAAAAATTATTGGAAAAACATTAGCACTTGAAACACAATCATCAATGTGAAGCATGAATATGGATAATAGTAAATGATGACATTAGTTCACAGTGCTTTTACTCATTGGGATATCATACAGCTCAAATAGCTTTTATCATTTTTAAAGTTGTTCCCAAGTTTGTAGTCTACCAATATCAGAACTTTTTGTTATGGAATTTGAACCACAAAATGAAATAAGAATGTCATACTCTTGAGAAGGATACTAATAATGTTTTCCTTGCTACTGCACTGTAGAATGTCTTTTTGTAATTCATTAGTCAATTTAAAAAAATTATTCTTTATATACTTTGTAATCCTGACCACTGTTTCCCCTACAATTGTTGTACTTGGGAACAACTTTAAAATTGATAAAAGCTATTGGAGCATTATGATATCCCAATGAGTAAAGCACTGCGAACTAATGTTATCATTTACTATTATGATATTCATGCTTCATATTGATGATTGTGTTTCAAGTGCTAATGTTTTGCCAATCATTTTTACTAGTAGAGACTAGTCATAGTTCATCCTTACCTCCCATCTCCAACAAATCTACTCTTCCTCCATTTCCTTCCAGGAAAAGAAGAGGCCACCTAAGGATAGCAAATGATTGTGAAATATCAAAATCAGACTAGGCACAAATCCTCATGTCAAAGCTGGATGTGGCGACTCAGTAGGAGGAAAATGGTTCCAAGCTCAGGCAAAAGTGTTAGAGGTCCTCCTACTTTCATTGTTAGAAGTTCCACAAAGCCACCAAGCTACACAACTATAATACAGATGTAGAGGATCCAGCTTAGACCCATACATTGTCCATGTTTGACATGTCAGTTTCTGTGAGCCCCTATGAGGCTTGCCTAATTGATCCTGTGGATCATGTTCTAGTGGTGCCCTTGACTGATCCCTTTGTTTCCTAGTATTATTCCTTCCATATTCTACCGGTTTCCCCCAGATTCACCCAGTGTTTGTATAAGGGTTTCTGCATCAGTTGCTGGATGAAGCCTCTCTGATGACAATTTATCTACAAGTGTATCAGAATACCCTTAGAGTAATTAATAAAAGAACATCAGCAAGAAATATACACACCCTGTAACTGAAACCTCTAATACAGAAAACATACTTGGATGTATATGTTAAGATATATTTTTTCATTAGAAAAATTACAGTATATTTAAAAATATTCTTTATTCTGTTAAATCTTCCAGATTTGTCTTAGTTTCTTATCCATACAACTTTGTATTCTTCCTTATAGCATACTCAAAAAAGAAAAAAAAGGAAAACACAATCAAACACATACAGTGGAATAGGAAACTAAAAACAGAAAGAAATTACTTTAATAACAAACATATTATCATTGTGTGTGAACATTGTTTAAACTAAGGAAACATTTTTTTCAGAACAGTGACAGATTTTTTTACTGTGAATCCCAATGTTTATTTCAATTCAGATCATCTTCCCTCATATAATTTTTTTCTTTCCAATTTCCCTTCCAAGAATACATGTATCACTTGGCCTCATGTCTCATGCTCTTAGGAATTGTCTTCCTGGAATTTGCTTCTTCTTAAAGATGTTGAGGTCTTTTAAAATATTGCTGGACCTTCTTTTTCTCAGGTTCTTCTCCATTTTCATCCCTGCATTTTTTTTAGACAGAAAGAATTATGGGTCATAGTTTTGATTGTGGGGTAGCAACCCCACCCCTTACTTGATGCCCCTGTCTTTTTGCTGGAGGTGGACTCAACAAGTCCCCTCTCTCCACTGTAGAGCATTTTATCTACAGCCCTCCACTTTACGTCTTGAGAGCTTTTCACTTCTCAGGCATCTAGTTTATTCTGGAGGGCCCTCTCAAACTGCTTCCTCGCAAGGTTGCCTGTTTCCATTCTTTCTGCCAGGACAAAAGTGGAATCCAGCTCAAGGGGAGGCCCCAAGACCTGACACCATTATTGATGCTATCTGGTGCTCACAGAAAGAGACCTATCATGACTGCTCTCCAAAAGACCCAACAAGCAGCTGAAAGAATCAGATGTAGATACGTGTACCCAACCAATGAACAGAAGCTTCTGACCCCTCTGTTGAATTAGGGGAAAGCAGTAGGGAGCTGAGGAGGAGGGCAAACCTGTAGCAAGACCAGCAGTTTCAAATAACCTAGACCTCTGTGATCTCTCAGATATGGATCACCAACCAGGCAGCATATACCAACTGATATGGGATCCCCAACACATATAGAGTAAAAGACTGCTAGGTCTGGGTTCAGTCAGAGAAGATGCATCTTACCCTTTAGAGAATGGAGGCCCCTGGGAGTTTAGAGGTCTGGTGGGGTGAGGGTGGGGCCATCCTCATGGATCAGTGGTGGGGTTTGGGGGTTGGAGTGGGGAAGATGTATG
Organism: Rattus norvegicus; assembly: GCF_021556685.1. Classification (NCBI taxonomy): domain Eukaryota; kingdom Metazoa; phylum Chordata; class Mammalia; order Rodentia; family Muridae; genus Rattus; species Rattus norvegicus. The sequence continues at coordinate 81,998,791 of NC_141535.1, forward strand.
GGTTGTGGTACAGTTGGAGTGTGGACTGGGAGTAAAATAAAATCTGAAGTGTAAAAGTAAATAAAATAATTTTTAAAAATATTGCTTAAATTGTTGTGGTTTTACAGATGGGTAGGAGTGCTGATTGCCTTGCTGTCCTCCCCTTGCATGCACCATGGAACCATCAGATACTATGACAGCTATCCTTCGGGAGTGAGTTTCCATGTTAGTTCCAGTTCAAACTGCTTAGTCCTTTAAAAAAAATATGGTTTTACCTTCAAGTTCTGGTATGAAACCAAGGGCAACAGAAATGACATGTAGTATTTGTGTGTGATCTCTTGAACTCCACTGACTAAATTTGAAGGGAGGTTTCCCATGCTTGGTGCAGGAATTTTTCGGTAAATAGTATATTGTGCTCGGAGTGTATCATCACTAAAATACCATACTAAACACATACACATACACAAATACACACACACAAACGTACATATTAATTCATTAGTTACATTTTATGACAATAAACAAAATCAATAATACTGAATATATATTCACATTTATTATATGCATATTTGAACGAACATAAATTTATTTTATACATTTACGGTATATAAATTTATTATTCACTTTTTTTGTAAACATAAATTTACTATAGGGGAAAATTGTTTTCGTATGGCTTTTTCATACATCGTCAATGTTATTTATCCATCTATTTTTGCCATCCCTTTATATTACCCTCCCTCCTCATTACCTGGTTAAAGTCTATAAATTGTATAGAATACTAGTCAAATTGAATTCTTTTGATACTTATGATTAGACAAGACTCAAGTCCTTCTACACTGAAGACCATAAAATCTAATTTTCTTCCCTTTGTTAGCATGCTGTTTTTAATTCAATTAAGTATAAGAGCAAGGTTTTAATGTATTTCTTCTGATTAAACATGTATTCAAATATTGAATCTTCCAAAGAACATTTTTATCTATATTTTAACTGAAAACTGTTAGAAATACAATACAGTTTCAATTTGATGAATTTCTCCACGTTAAAAAAATACTATTAGAAAGTCTAAAAGATACAAAATGTAACTTCCAATACTAGATGTTCACACACTAGTTATTAAACTACTTATTCAGTTTAGTTCATTGTTACAAAAAAGTCTAATTATAAATATATTTAAATGTTCATTTGAAAGAATGGAGAAAACAAAATCTCATTAATGTTTTCAAAATTTCCTCACTGAAGACTGGTCAACATCCATTGTCCAGACATAGTGTAAGTATACGAGGAATATTATAAGGATTCTTTACACTAGAGGCAGAATTCTGTACTCTATTCATCTTTCAGAATTGCAGATGGGTTACAAACTATATCAATGAAAATAGAATAATCTAAACCTCAGCTTCATGCTTTGCATTTATCATGAGACTATGCAGACAAGGGGTACATATGTTAATTTACCAGATATGCTTTCAATCTTCACTTTATACTAGAAATTTTACAATAATAGTGGAACACAGGTATGGCACTCAACTATATATAGAATAGTTCTCAACTAGATAGAGCAGTGTTAGATTGGTCAGCAAGTACATGACACATGAAGTCAGAAAATAGGCCATCACATGAAAATAGCTAATATAAAAATACATCTTTATTTTCCTTTTTGAGAGACTGAAATGGATTCATTGGCATTGCATTCATATAATTTAAGTGGTTCAAGTAAGGATGGATACAAAATTAGTTTTACATTATAACATCTTTAAAATTTAGACCTAAGAGCCATTTTAATGTGCTGAAAACAAAATATAGTTATAAAATAGTTAATGAAAGGACAGCTGCCACTCTCCTTCCTTCCTGAGTTGTTTTTGTTCTTGATGTTTTAATCATAACAGTGAAAATCTAACTAGACAGACATTCCTGCTCAGAACTTTGTGGGAACTTTCTTCTCATGAGATGGCCTTGTCCAGCCTCACTATGAGTTCTTTTGTCATGTCTTCTTATACGATGTTTTATTTCATTTGACTGTCATTTCAAGGTTTGCTGCCTTCTGAAGAGAAAGTGGGCACGGAGTGGATCTGGGGAAGAAGGTTGATATGGGGATCTGGGAGGAGAGGAGGGAGAGGAAAAGGTGGCTAGGATCCAGTGTATAAGAGAAAAATCTATTTTCAATAAAATAAAAAGTATAGTAATATAATACTACATTTATTTTTTCTGCTTTTGAAAACGTATTTATCTATTTCTGTAAGTTGATAGAAAAGGTTCATCTTGTTGATTAAAACAAGTGAAAAATATCATAAAATTCTCTACTTGAGGGGACTGGGCATATGGATTTTAATCACCATTTTTTTTAATTAGAAAATTGTGAACTGTCTAGTATCAATAGAAGGGAAAGCCCTTGACTCTGTGAGGTCTCCTTTCCCCAATGTAGGCGAATGTCAGGGCGTTGAGGTTGGAGTGCGTGGGTAGGAATGAGAGCATCCTCATAGAAGCAGAGAGAGGAGGAAGGGGGTATGGGTGAGGGGGGGAAACAGGATAACATTTGAATTGTAAATACATAAAATATCCAAGACAAATAAAATTAATTTCTTTTATTTAACTGGAGTGTTTCGTATTTACATTTCGAGTGTTATTCCCTTTCCCAGTTTCCGGGGAAACATACCCCTCCCCCTCCCCCTCCCCTTCGTTATGGGTGCTCCCCTCCCCATCCTCCCCCCATTGCCTCCCTCCCCCCAACAATCACGTTCACTGGGGGTTCAGTCTTAGCAGGACCCAGGGCTTCCCCTTCCACTGGTGATCTTACTAGAATATTCATTGCTACCTATGAGGTCAGAGTCCAGGGTCAGTCCATGTATAGTCCTTAGGTAGTGGCTTAGTCCCTGGAAGCTCTGGTTGCTTGGCATTGTTGTTCATAAGGGGTCTTGAGCTCCTTCAAGCTCTTCGAGTTCTTTCTCTGATTCCTTCAACGGGGGTCCCGTTCTCAGTTCAGTGGTTTGCTGCTGGCATTAGCCTCTGTATTTGCTGTATTCTGGCTGTGTCTCTCAGGAGCGATCTACATCCGGCTCCTGTCGGTCTGCACTTCTTTGCCTCATCCATCTTGTCTAACTGGATGGCTGTATATGTATGGGACACATGTGGGGCAGGCTCTGAATGGGTGTTCCTTCTGTGTCTGTTTTAATCTTTGCCTCTCTATTCCCTGCCAAGGGTATTCTTGTTCCCCTTTTAAAGAAGGAGTGAAGCATTCACATTTTGATCATCCGTCTTGAGTTTCATTTGTTCTAGGCATCTAGGGTAATTCAAGCATTTGGGCTAATAGCCACTTATCAATGAGTGCATACCATGTGTGTTTTAATGTGATTGGGTTACTTCACTCAGGATGATATTTTCCAGTTCCGATCATTTGCCTACGAATTTCATAAAGTCATTGTTTTTGATAGCTGAGTAATATTCCATTGTGTAGATGTACCACATTCTCTGTATCCATTACTCTGTTGAAGGGCATCTGGGTTCTTTCCAGTTTCTGGCTATTATAAATAAGGCTGCGATGAACATAGTGGAGCGTGTGTCTTTTTTATATGTTGGGGTATCTTTTGGGTATATGCCCAAGAGAGGTACAGCTGGATCCTCAGGCAGTTCAATGTCCAATTTTCTGAGGATCCTCCAGACTGATTTCCAGAATGGTTGTACCAGTTTGCAATCCCACCAACAATGGAGGAGTGTTCCTCTTTCTCCACATCCTCGCCAGCATCTGTTGTCCCCTGAGTTTTTGATCTTAGCCATTCTCACTGCTGTGAGGTGAAATCTCAGGGTTGTTTTGATTTGCATTTCCCTTATGACTAAAGATGTTGAACATTTCTTTAGGTGTTTCTCAGCCATTCGGCATTCCTCAGCTGTGAATTCTTTGTTTAGCTCTGAACCCCATTTTTTAATAGGGTTATTTGTTTCCCTGCGGTCTAACTTCTTGAGTTCTTTATATATTTTGGATATAAGGCCTCTATCTGTTGTAGGATTGGTAAAGATCAGTTCCCAATCTGTTGGTTGCCGTTTTTTCCTAACCACGGTGTCCTTTCCTTACAGAAGCTTTGCAGTTTTATGAGATCCCATTTGTCGATTCTTGATCTTAGAGCATAAGCCATTGGTGTTTTGTTCATGAAATTTTTTCCAGTGCCCATGTGTTCCAGATGCTTCCCTAGTTTTTCTTCTATTAGTTTGAGTGTGTCTGGTTTGATGTGGAGGTCCTTGATCCACTTGGACTTAAGCTTTGTACAGGGTGATAAGCATGGATCGATCTGCATTCTTCTACATGTTGACCTCCAGTTAAACCAGCACCATTTGCTGAAAATGCTATCTTTTTTCCATTGGATGGTTTTGGCTCCTTTGTCAAAAATCAAGTGACCATAGGTGTGTGGGTTCATTTCTGGGTCTTCAATTCTATTCCATTGGTCTATCTCTTTGTCTCTGTACCAATACCATGCAGTTTTTATCACTATTGCTCTGTAATACTGCTTGAGTTCAGGGATAGTGATTCCCCCTGAAGTCCTTTTATTGTTGAGGATAGTTTTAGCTATCCTGGGTTTTTTGTTATTCCAGATGAATTTACAAATTGTTTTGTATAACTCTTTGAAGAATTGGATTGGTATTTTGATGGGGATTGCATTGAATCTGTAGATTGCTTTTGGTAAAATGGCCATTTTTACTATATTAATCCTGCCAATCCATGAGCATGGGAGACCTTTCCATCTTCTGAGGTCTTCTTCAATTTCTTTCTTCAGAGTCTTGAAGTTCTTATTGTACAGATCTTTTACCTGCTTGGTTAAAGTCACACCGAGGTACTTTATATTATTTGGATCTATAATGAAGGGTGTCGTTTCCCTAATTTCTTTCTCGGCTTGTTTCTCTTTTGTGTATAGGAAGACTACATATTTATTTGAGTTAATTTTATACCCAGCCACTTTGCTGAAGTTGTTTATCAGCTTTAGTAGTTCTCTGCTGGAACTTTTGGGAGATCCTAAATTTTGTGTACAATTAGACAACGTAAGCTGAACTTAATTCATCTTTTGGGTACTGAATGTGTCCTTCAAAACATAGTCTTGAATGTAAATAGGGATAAATGTTTTGAAAGGATAACTATAACTGATTTTCTATTTCAAATTATGTCACAGAGTTTTTACTATTTTTGTAGATAAATGCATATTCAATAGTGAAAGAATAGTAGTTCAAACTTTTAAGAAGTTTATAGAGATATGTGACCTTTATTATATTTGCAAATTTTAAATTATGAAGTTTAATAATATATGGGGCAATATAAGATAAATATATATAAATGACCTCAAAATGACATGTACCATATAGTGTTAAATAAAAACAGCTGAGCTCGTATCAGGTAGAGATTGTGTCTATTTCTATTTTATTAAAAGAGAATAATGAACATATATAAATATAAATATATATACAGTCATGCATAACTTACATGCACACATACACATGCATACACGTCTATATGTAAAAAGAGAGAATGTTTAAAAAGTAGACAGATAAAAAAAAAAGAAACCTCGTATAACTTAAGAGTGAAATTCTTTTTTATGCTTTCACTAATGTTTACAAAAGCAAATGGCCTCATATTTGATTCCTCATGTTTACAGATATGAATCGATTTTATTTTGCTGTTTTAATAGGGTTTCAAGGTCATCATCAACGTATATAAAATAATAGGAAGTATTACATAATTGATATGGAGATTGGAGTTTCAGAATAAAAAATGAATGTAGTAATAATAAGTAAAGTGTTCATTTTATACACTCTATAAGAGTTTTTTTGTTCGTTTGTTTCTTTCTTCCTTTTGTGCTAAGGTCTATAATTGCCCCATAGACTCATATTTTTAAATACTTGGTTCCTTGTTGGTACAACTGTTTGTGAAGGATTAGATGGTATGACCTCGTTGAGGAATGTGTGTCAGTCACTATAAGGAAGAAATTTCAAAAGTTTGTCTTTGAGGTGATTCTAGATTTCAACTTGTTAACAAACAATATAAGATATTAAAGGGAGGTTCATATTAAAATTGTAACAATTACTTTTCTATCTCTTTTTAAATGTGTCAATTATGCATTTTTTGTGAGTTTATAGTTTTATTACAACATTTCTGACATCAATTACTGCAGGTATCTTTTAAAAAGTAATTGTTAGTTATGCACATAAGTTTTTACATACATATGTGTCATATCTTAATAAGGCAGCTGTGTTCTTATTTAGAAATTATCAAGGCAAACATGATGTGATTATACCAAAGATATTATTAAACTTCTATTAAAAATGTTCTTTTTTTCTCATGTTAAATCAGTGTCTTAGACTGATAACTCTCTGAAAGGTGCTAGACAGAAGGCAAAGACTGTCGCAACATGTTCTTATCAAAAGTCTTATATCAACAACTTGACATATAAACTCTAGAAAAGATTGCTATGCTGTGTGCTGAATAATCACCCTCTGATTTTAAAATCGATCCCTGTGACAGGTTAAGAAAACAGGTCCCAAGTAATCTGTATTCTAGTGGCATGATGGCTATTCTTAGTGTCAACTTGAATAATATGAAATTACTTCTATTTTTTGCTTGGGCAAAGGCACAGCAGGCCAAAAGCTTAGAGTTATAAACCATTTTGAAAATAAAGTATATGGAAATTAGGGGAAAGACAGATTTCTTATTATTATGAAATGATTACTGATATTATGTCAATAATTGTGGAGTTTAGCAACCATCACTTAAAATTCCATATTTGTCTAGAGTTAGGAAATTACATTCTAAGACTCATTTTCACAATGTTATAGAGTCATGTAGTATCCTCAGACAAAGTTGAAATTAATATTTATCTAGCATTATAAGGTATTTCTCCATTGTGGTATTTTTCTAAAAAGGTGATGGGTATTTTTACACATTATAAAGAAATAAAAGCACTAGGAGTTTCATAGCATAGACTAGTCAAACACATTTTCTGAAAGGTCATCTTGATGTACCAGCTGCTCATCAAAAATTGTTTTATCCAGGCTCACATGAGAGTGTAAATAATTCTGATTATGGGATGATTCTTCCAGCATTTGGTTATTGCCAAAAATACTATTTCTTTCTGCTGCTACGTTACCACTGGAGCCTTTCATCAGAATATCAATTCCTGACTTGAGATTGCATTTTGTAGAATTTATGTCCAACATTGTCTTGTTTTTCATCTGGCATTTCATTTTGAATAGGTAAAAAGCATTACCAGTTACACGATTCATAAATTCTCTAATTTTTAGATATGCCAAACTGTAAGCAATCAGTTTGTATATACCTCTGAACCAGGTAAGAAAATTTCATGTAATATGAGAAAATTTCTTTTGTGCGAAAACATGCCAAATTACTGGGTGCAAAATATTACTGTGGTTAACCTGAACTAATAAATAGAAAAGGATTTAAATTATATGTGGTCTAATCACAGCCTGAAAGTCTTTAAAGATTCATGTGCTTATTATTTATGTATGCAGAGCAGTTACATTCAAGTATCAGGACCTAACTTAGGCTGAGAAAAGATGCTCCTGATATCACAGTGGAAGAAGCACATACTATGTACAACCCTGTCCATGTAAACCCATGACACTTAAACTTAGCTGACACCAAATTAATTAATATGAACTGGTTCACAAACAATGAAGTACATTTATGTTCATTTTTCTTTTCGGCAGCCAAAGCTCTTCTGAATTATACTTTCTATAATATAAAAGTTAGAAAAATATATGAGTTGACCAGATGCTTTGTTTATTATATTAAATGAGAATGAGTATTTGTTAGATATTTTTAAAAGGAAGACAACAAACAAACAAAACCCAGTCACCCAAGAACAACAACAAAAAAACAAAACAAACAACCCACAAAAAAAAACCAAACAAACAGGATGTTTGCTCATTTGTTTTATAATCAAACAGTATTATTTCAAACATTTTTGGGTATTTGCCATATGTCAAAATGTATTGTAAATAAAGATATTTCTTCCTATTATATAAGGAGATTTAGGACAGACACAAAATCATATTTTCATTTATCATGCCCTAAACATTTCAGGTATTTGAAGAATTGTTAATTCCTGATGTTAACAGTTAGTAAACTTATGATTTAAAGCAAACATGAGTTTAAACTAAATATTTTTAAAAATTAGCATTATAGATAAATCCCATTATTTGTAATGCAATTTGTGTTATAGATCATGAAAAATGTAATGCTATGTCAACCAGTTTTGTTACATAAGTATTATAAATTTAAAGATTGTTTCTTGATCATGAAGTTTTCTGTCACTATAATTCACTAAAAAATAAATTTATTGCTGAACACATTTGCTTTGTATATTATTTTGGAGCTTCGAACCCTTGATCAGTTGTCCTTGTGATTTTAAACTAGAGTGAGGAAGCAAACAAAGATAAAAGTAAAACCAGGCAAAAACTAAAAAGCCAAAGTGAAGGAAAAGAAGAGATGGCTAGGATCTCATTTATCTATTCAAGTGCCCCAGTTACGAAGTAAGATTTGACAGAGAAGCCTTTATGGTGTTTGTTCATTATTAGTCTGAAAACATGATATCATTCCTCTCTGTGCTAGGATCTGTTATAATTCAGAATCTATAGGTTAGAGGCTAAATGAAAAGTTTCTAACTCTTCATGTTCTACCAAAGAGTGTCTGATTTAAAACGAGAAAGACTGTACGATGAATTGTAGTTGTGAAAGCAGTTACCTCAATGAGAGGTGACTCATGAGTTACAATTTGGTATAAACAACACTACTTCATGTGGTTCATTATTTTCATACTTTGATATGATCATAAAACCGAGTTCACTCAGGCTTCTCTGACCTGTGCACACATATATTTCCATAACTTCATCACTGGATATTTATAGACAGTCTATTCAATATTTAAATAATTTATAAGTGGTCAATATGCATAGACTTGTGATTAATAAAAATGTATTCTAATATTTAGTGTAATGGTGTTCATTGCATTTTTAGGTGGTCCATGTCTGATCCATGGAACTTTATAGATGTGTGGAAACAACACACAAATACTATCCACTCATCAGGATTGGAATACTTAAAATACACTTACCTTCCAGAATTTCTCACACTTGAAAATATAAGATCCTTTCTTTTTATTTATTCTTTTTATTTTATTTTATTTTTATTATCATTTATCTTTTTTTGCAGTCCAATCATTATCCCCCTCCTGTTCTGCCCTCCTACAGTTCCTCATTCCATGCCTCTTTACCCATCTCCCAGAGGATGTTCCCTTTCTACAAAAGTAGACAGAGTTAAATTTCTTCCATTCTATTCCAAACAGCTACAAGGCATCTCAAGGCAAAGGGTGGGGAGGGCAGAATGATGCATGGTGATAATGGGAGAGACACACACACTGAGAGATTTCTAGGGACAGTAATTTTTAGTTTGAAACTATTCACATGTGTAGCAAGTGGAAAATGTATCTCTTCTTAAATACCAGAATGTGAGGTGTCAAGCACTGCTTCCTGACACAGCCTGCTGATAACTTCATGAAGTACAAGACTTTGTAAGGAGTCAAAGGCAAAACCCAAGTGCTCATTGCAGACACATTGTAGGGGTGACTTTTCTACACCATTAATGGCAATGATTAATTCTAAAAAGTCTTGTAATTAAACCTGTCTTTTAAGAAAGGTGAAGTTTTATGAGGTAAAATGAAAACAGTGTTAGGAAACATTTGGCTTCCAGCTGGAGGTAGAAATATTTTAAACTGTTGCAATAGCAAAGATTATCGATTTGTTTTTCTTTTTTTTACTGGTTGATTTCATTATTTGACAATTTTCATAAAGGTACACAATACATTCTCATTACTGTTCCCATGTCATTTCTCATCTCTTTCCCATCCTTGTCAATGATGCCTCATCTTCCTGGTGCTCTTCCCACATTCATGACCTTCAGTTGGTTCTTTTACCCATTTAGTTTACTCAGTGCCATCTGAGTCTTCAAATATTATTTCCTAACTCTAGAAAAATATGGAATGTTGAATGATAGCTGCTAAACTCCACATAGACTGACATAGTACTGTTTCTTAATAAGACAAAATCTGTTGGAGCCTGGTAGGGTCATGAATGGGCACACAAATTGGAGCATCAATTTCCCCTCTCTCTGAAAGTGTCAGCAGCAAAAGTTTACTTGGTGGATGTGGAAGCGCTGTGAGCTTTCTCTTAGTTAGGGTTACTTTTGCTGTAATGACCAAAAGAAAATTAGGAAGGAAAGGGTTTTATGGCTTACACTTCCACACTGCTGAAAGAAGTCAGAACAGAAACTCAAGCAGAGCAGGAATATGGAAGCAGTACCTGACGATGCAGAGGTCATGAGGTAAATAGCGCTGGCTTGTTCTTCAGGGTCTCCCCTCTAGTGGAACCCAGAATCAGAAACCTAGAGGTAGATCACTTAAAAAGGGCTAAGCCCTTCCATATGAATTACTAATGAAGAAAATGCTTTAAAAGTTTACCTACAGCCTGACTTTATGGAGGCATTTACTAAATTGAGACTCCACCTATTCTCATGACTATAAATCTAACTAGGTTGACAAAAATCTAGCCAGCACAAGTCTTTTTTATCCATGCCTGATGTTTAACTGAGCTACATGTATAGAAATATTTCCATGTAGGATTATACAGATGTTGTGAGATTTAATTGCAATGCCCATGTCAAGGCTAGACTGTGGTTCTAATCTATGCTTCCTCTGACCTCTTCGGTGGTATTCCTTGAGCCTAAGATGGGGCTAAATGTAAGACTAAATTACTGCTGATCAAATCGCCTGTCATTTACTCTCAGCGCCTTGTGCTAACAGGAATCACTGAATTTTTGTCCATTAACTGTAAAGAGGCTTCCCTGTTTAAGGAAGAGGTTAGCACTTGACTGTGTCTCTTCATACAAATATTTAGAAGACAGTTTGAAATTGTGCTAGTTTGATCACTGGATGTACTTTACAATTTTAGTCTGAATCCTACCAAAAATTACTGGAAAGAGGAGGTGTATTTAAATCTCTAATCTGTATATCATTTATTGATGGTATTTATTGATGTATACTTTAAACATATATTTAATCTTAGAAATTGAGTTTTGTTTGCTCTAATATCCTCATTAGTTTGTTTCTCATAGTCTTAAAAGGTAGTAATTAGGTGCACTGAAGCTCCCGGAAACGGCGGCACAGATCTTCCTGGTTGCTGCCTCCACAGAGAGCTCTTGGGCAGCACCCCTCAAGCAAACTTGAGCCTTGGGACCACAGGTAAGATCAACTTTTCTGCTGCAAGTGACCTGCCTGGTGAACTCGGGACACACAGAGGCAGAATTCCTCTAGGACCGGACACTCCCTGTGTTTATCAGGAGTCCCACACCCTCAGAACCCGGCCTGCAGCAGCTCTCTGCTCCCAGACACCGTGGGAGAGAGACCTCACCGCCTGGTCAGGTGGGCACTCCTGAGGCTGCAGAGCGGAAGAGACCACCAACACTGCCCACCCCTGCCCACATCCCTGGCCCAAGAGGAAACTGTATAAGGCCTCTGGGTTCTCGTGGGGGAGGGCCCAGGAGCGGCAGGACCCCTGCGCCTGAGACACCCCGGAAACTGAAGGAACAGACTGGATAAACAGTTCTCTGCACCCAAATCCCGTGGGAGGGAGAGCTAAACCTTCAGAGAGGCAGACACGCCTGGGAAACCAGAAGAGACTGCACTCTGCATACATCCAGACGCCAGAGGAAAACACCAAACGCCATCTGGAACCCTGGTGCATGGAGGCTCCCGGAAACAGCAGCGCAGATCTTCCTGGTTGCTGCCGCCACAGAGAGCTCATGGGCAGCACCCCGCGAACAAACTTGAGCCTCGGGACCATAGGTAAGACCAAATTTTCTGCTGCAAGTGACCTGCCTGGTGAACTCAAGACACAGGCCCACAGGAACAGCTGAAGACCTGTAGAGAGGAAAAACTACATGCGCGAAAGCAGAACACTCTGTCCCCATAACTGGCTGAAAGAAAAGAGGAAAACAGGTCTACAGCATTCCTGACACACAGGCTTATAGGACAGTCTAGCCACTGTCAGAAATAGCAGAACAAAGTAACACTAGAGATAATCTGATGGCGAGAGGCAAGCACAGGAACCCAAGCAACAGAAACCAAGACTACATGGCACCATCGGAGCCCAATACTCCCATCAAAACAAACATGGAATAACCAAACACACCAGAGAAGCAAGATCTAGGTTCAAAATCATTTTTGATCATGATGCTGGAGGAGTTCAAGAAAGAATTGAAGAACTCCCTTAGAGAACAAGTAGAAGCCTACAGAGAGGAATCACAAAAATGCCTGAAAGAATTCCAGGAAAACATAAATAAACAAGTAGAAGGCCATAGAGAGGAGACACAAAAATCCCTGAAAGAATTCCAGGAAAACACAATCAAACAGTTGAAGGAATTAAAAATGGAAATAGAAGCAATCAAGAAAGAACACATGGAAACAACCCTGGATATAGAAAACCAAAAGAAGAGACAAGGAGCTGTAGATACAAGCTTCACCAACAGAACACAAGAGTTGGAAGAGACAATCTCAGGAGCAGAAGATTCCATAGAAATCATTGACTCAACTGTCAAAGATAGTGTAAAGCAGAAAAAGCTACTGGTCCAAAACATACAGGAAATCCAGGACTCAATGAGAAGATCAAACCTAAGGATAATAGGTATAGAAGAGAGTGAAGACTCCCAGCTCAAAGGACCAGTAAATATCTTCAACAAAATCATAGAAGAAAACTTCCCTAACCTAAAAAAAGAGATACCCATAGGCATACAAGAAGCCTACAGAACTCCAAATAGATTGGACCAGAAAAGAAACACCTCCCATCACATAATAGTCAAAACACCAAACACACAAAATAAAGAAAGAATATTAAAAGCAGTAAGCGAAAAAGGTTAAGTAACATATAAAGGCAGACCTATCAGAATCACACCCGACTTTTCATCAGAAACTATGAAGGCCAGAAGATCCTGGACTGATGTCATACAGACCCTAAGAGAACACAAATGCCAGCCCAGGTTACTGTATCCTGCAAAACTCTCAATTAACATAGATGGAGAAACCAAGATATTCCATGACAAAACCAAATTTACACAATATCTTTCTACAAATCCAGCGCTACAAAGGATAATAAATGGTAAAGCCCAACATAAGGAGGCAAGCTATACCCTAGAAGAAGCAAGAAACTAAACGTCTTGGCAACAAAACAAAGAGAAGAAAAGCACACAAACATAACCTCACATCCAAATATGAATATAACAGGAAGCAATAATCACTATTTCTTAACATCTCTCAACATCAATGGCCTCAACTCCTCAATAAAAAGACATAGATTAACAAACTGGATGCACAACGAGGACCCTACATTCTGCTGCCTACAGGATACACGCCTCAGAGACAAAGACAGACACTACCACAGAGTGAAAGGCTAAAAAACAAATTCCCAAGCAAATGGTCGGAAGAAGCAAGCTGGAGTAGCCATTCTAATATCAAATAAAATCAATTTTCAACTAAAAGTCATGAAAAAAGATAAGGAAGGACACTTCATACTCATCAAAGGAAAAAATCCACCAAGATGAATTCTCAATCCTAAATATCTATGCCCCAAATACAAGGGCATCTACATACATAAAAGAAACCTTACTAAAGCTCAAAAAACACATTGCACCTCACACAATAATAGTAAGAGATTTCAACACCCCACTCTCATCAATGGACAGATCATGGAAACAGAAATTAAACAGAGACGTAGACAGACTAAGAGAAGTCATGAGCCAAATGGACTTAGCGGATATTTATAGAACATTCTATCCTAAAGCAAAAGGATATACCTTCTTCTCAGCTCCTCATGGTACTTTCTCCAAAACTGACCATATAATTGGTCCAAAAACGGGCCTCAACAGGTACAGAAAGATAGAAATAATCCCATGCGTGCTCTCAGACCACCACGGCCTAAAACTGGTCTTCAATAACAATAAGGGAAGAATGCCCACATATACGTGGAAATTGAACAATGCTCTACTTAATGATAACCTGGTCAAGGAAGAAATAAAGAAAGAAATTAAAAACTTTTTAGAATTTAATGAAAATGAAGGTACAACATACCCAAAATTATGGGCCACAATGAAAGCTCTGCTAAGAGGAAAACTCATAGCTCTGAGTGCCTGCAGAAAGAAACAGGAAAGAGCATATGTCAGCAGCTTGATAGCACACCTAAAAGCTCTAGAGCAAAAAGAAGCAAATACACCCAGGAGGAGTAGAAGGCAGGAAATAATCAAACTCAGAGCTGAAATCAACCAAGTAGAAACAAAAAGGACCATAGAAAGAATCAACAGAATCAAAAGTTGGTTCTTTGAGAAAATCAACAAGAAAGATAAACCCTTAGCCAGACTAACGAGAGGACAGAGAGAGTGTGTCCAAATTAACAAAATCAGAAATGAGAAGGGTGTCATAACTACAGATTCAGAGGAAATTCAAAAAATCATCAGATCTTATTATAAAAGCCTATATTCAACACAACTTGAAAATCTACAGGAAATGGACAATTTCCTAGACAGATACCACGTACCGAAGTTAAATCAGGAACAGATAAACCATTTAAACAACCCCATAACTCCTAAGGAAATAGAAGCAATCATTAAAGGTCTCCAAACCAAAAAGAGCCCGGGTCCAGACGGGTTTAGTGCAGAATTCTATTAGACGTTCATAGAAGACCTCATACAATACTATCCAAACTATTCCACAAAATTGAAACAGATGGAGCACTACCGAATTCCTTCTATGAAGCCACAATTACTCTTATAACTAAACCACACAAAGGCCCAACAAAGAAAGAGAACTTCAGACCAAATTCCCTTATGAATATCGACGCAAAAATACTCAATAAAATTCTGGCAAACCAAATCCAAGAGCACATCAAAACAATCGTCCACCATGATCAAGTAGGCTTCATCCCAGGCATGCAGGGATGGTTTAATATAAGGAAAACCATCAATGTGATCCATTATATAAACAAACTGAAAAAACAAAACCACCTGATCATTTCATTAGATGCTGAGAAAGCATTTCACAAAATTCAACACCCTTTCATGATAAAAGTCCTGGAAAGAATAGGAATTCAAGGCCCATACCTAAACATAGTAAAAGCCATATACAGCAAACCAGTTGCTAACATTAAACTAAATGGAGAGAAACTTGAAGCAATCCCACTATAATCAGGGACTAGACAAGGCTGCCCACCCTCTCCCTACTTATTCAATATAGTTCTTGAAGTTCTAGCCAGAGCAATCAGACAACAAAGGGAGGTCAAGGGGATACAGATTGGAAAAGAAGTCAAAATATCACTATTTGCAGATGCTATGATAGTATACTTAAGTGATCCCAAAAGTTCCACCAGAGAACTACTAAAGCTGATAAACAACTTCAGCAAAGTGGCTGGATATAAAATTAACTCAAATAAATCAGTAGCCTTCCTATACACAAAAGAGAAACAAGCCGAGAAAGAAATTAGGGAAACGACACCCTTCATAATAGACCCAAATAATATAAAGTACCTCGGTGTGACTTTAACCAAGCAAGTAAAAGATTTGTACAATAAGAACTTCAAGACACTGAAGAAAGAAATTGAAGAAGACCTCAGAAGATGGAAAGATCTCCCATGCTCATGGATTGGCAGGATTAATATAGTAAAAATGGCCATTTTACCAAAAGCAATCTACAGTTTCAATGCAATCCCAATCAAGATACTAATCCAATTCTTCAAAGAGCTAGACAGAACAATTTGCAAATTCATCTGGAATAACAAAAAACACAGGATAGCTAAAACTATCCTCAACAATAAAAGGACTTCAGGGGGAATCACTATCCCTGAATTCAAGCAGTATTACAGAGCAATAGTGATAAAAACTGCATGGTATTGGTACAGAGACAAAGAGATAGACCAATGGAATAGAATTGAAGACCCAGAAATGAACCCACACACCTATGGTCACTTGATTTTTGACAAAGGAGCCAAAACCATCCAATGGAAAAAAGATAGCATTTTCAGCAAACGGTGCTGGTTCAACTGGAGTTCAACATGTAGAAGAATGCAGATCGATCCATGCTTATCACCCTGTACAAAGCTTAAGTCCAAGTGGATCAAGGACCTCCACATCAAACCAGACACACTCAAACTAATAGAAGAAAAACTAGGGAAACATCTGGAACACATGGGCACTGGAAAAAATTTCCTGAACAAAACACCAATGGCTTATGCTCTAAAATCAAGAATCGACAAATGGGATCTCATAAAACTGCAAAGCTTCTGTAAGGCAAAGGACACTGTGGTTAGGACAAAACAGCAACCAACAGATTGGGAACTGATCTTTACCAATCCTATAACAGATAGAGGCCTTATATCCAAAATATACAAAGAACTCAAGAAGTTAGACCGCAAGGAAACAAATAACCCTATTAAAAAATGGGGTTCAGAGCTAAACAAAGAATTCACAGCTGAGGAATGCCGAATGGCTGAGAAACACCTAAAGAAATGTTCAACATCTTTAGTCATAAGGGAAATGCAAATCAAAACAACCCTGAGATTTCACCTCACACCAGTGAGAATGGCTAAGATCAAAAACTCAGGTGACAGCAAATGCTGGCGAGGATGTGGAGAAAGAGGAACACTCCTCCATTGTTGGTGGGGTTGCAGACTGGTACAACCATTCTGGAAATCAGTCTGGAGGTTCCTCAGAAAACTGGACATTGAACTGCCTGAGGATTCAGCTATACCTCTCTTGGGCATATACCCAAAATATGCCCCAACATATAAAAAAGACACGTGCTCCACTATGTTCATCGCAGCCTTATTTATAATAGCCAGAAGCTGGAAAGAACCCAGATGCCCTTCAACAGAGGAATGGTTACAGAAATTGTGGTACATCTACACAATGGAATATTACTCAGCTATCAAAAAAATGACTTTATGAAATTCGTAGGCCATTGGTTGGAACTGGAAAATACCATCCTGAGAGAGCTAACCCAATCACAGAAAGACATACATGGTATGCACTCATTCATAAGTGGCTATTAGCCCAAAGGCTTGAATTACCCTAGATTCCTAGAACAAATGAAACTCAAGATGGATGATCAAAATGTGAATGCTTCACTCCTTCTTTAAAAGGGGAACAAGAATACCCTTGGCAGGGAAGAGAGAGGCAAAGATTAAAACAGAGACTGAAGGAACACCCATTCAGAGCCTGCCCCACATGTGGCCCATACATATACAGCCACCCAATTAGACAACATGGATGAAGCAAAGAAATGCAGACCAACAGGAGCCAGATGTAGATCGCTCCTGAGAGACACAGCCAGAATACAGCAAATACAGAGGCTAATGCCAGCAGCAAACCACTGAACTGAGAATAGGACCCCCGTTGAAGGAATCAGAGAAAGAACTGGAAGAGACTGAAGGGGCTCGAGACCCCATATGTACAACAATGCCAAGCATTCAGACCTTCCAGGGACTAAGCCACTACCTAAAGTCTATACACGGACTGACCCTGGACTCTGACCTCATAGGTAGCAATGAATATTCTAGTAAGAGCACCAGTGGAAGGGGAAGCCCTGGGTCCTGCTAAGACTGAACCCCCAGTGAACTAGACTGGTGGGGGGAGGGCGGCAATGGGGGGAGGGTGGGGAGGGGGGCACCCATAAGGTAGGGGAGGGGGGAGGGGGATGTTTACCTGGAAACCGGGAAAGGGAATAACACTCGAAATTTATATAAGAAATACTCAAGTTAATAAAAACAAAAAAAGAAAAAGAAAAGAAAAGAAAACTGACTGCGACAGTCTCCTAACAAATGGTCACTTTAGGTATATCATTATTTCTAGAATGACCAACTGTTCACAACTATAGTCCTTATCTTATTCCAGGGAAATTGATAGCTCCTAGCTAAGACTCATTTTTGCAGTTAAATATTTTGGGTTTTCCTATCTCTAACAGTTATACATGTCTTAAAGTGAATATGATAGTATAACTCTAATGAAGCATTTTCATTCAATTTGTCTATTTCCTACTACCTATTTTCAAAAATAAGTAGTAGATCAACCTTAAGACGATGTTTATTCCAAATTTCATATCTAGAGTCCATGTGACTCACAATCTGGTTCCTGTATAAATGTGCATGCTTACCTTGAATTGTAGTTAATTACTACTTCTATGCTATTAACCTGTGTACAGTTGACTTAGCTGAATTTTTTTTAGTGAAAGCTTTAGAAAAGTTTTCATAACTTGGTACCCTTGATAATCTTAACAAATCTGTTGTGTATAAAATATTATGGTCAATATTGGACTTCTAGTTTCACAAATGTGATAGCTAATGCCAGAGCACATAAGCACTTGTTCAACATTACAAAGTGTAACTCTGTCAGAAAGCAGAGGAGAGGAAGCACTCTGGCTTATAGAACTATAACATCCTAAGAAGGAACAGAGTTCTTGAAAATACTGTCAAGGAACTTTTCTACTCACTGGGAAACGATACTTCTCCATGAATTGTTCTCTTTTACTGAATAAAAATAGAAAATTGGTTTTCTTGCTTTAATTCCAAGTTTAGCCTCTGTGCTTACATATCAACTCTCTAAAATTCCATTTTAAAGTCCTTTAAATGCTCTCGAAGCTAAAATTAAGTAGCTTACTAATAGTCTGACTTCCTCATTGGGGTGCAAGTATGCTTAAGTGCTGGTATGTTTGGTGAAATATGTTACACAGAATGTGTTTTGTTTATATTGAGAAAAATAATCATATGTAGAGAGTCATAGTAATCCCCTAAAAATTCAGTGCTTGTAACATCTTTAAAACAGGACAGGCAAAGTCGTATGGCATAGGACTTCTATGTCAGACCACTATAATTCAATCACATAAAAATCAGTTCTGAATGGCCAATTGAGTATTACATTAGGAATATATCTGAGTCAACACAGAAAGTTTACTAGAATTTAAGGGGTATGTAGTTTTTTTAGCCACATAGTTTCTATGCTCATCAGTATCTGACACTTGGCCAAGTACCACCATTTGCACTTATGATTCTATTCTCTTTATGGACAGCATGAATTCACACAGATACACATTCTTTATAAATCAGGTTGAGTGGCAGATTCTCAATAACAATGCTAATAAGTAGATGAATTAAAGGAATACAATATAACAGAAGTGCCAGTATCATGACTCTTGAGATGCGGGTCATGATTAAGTAAAGCAACTCATTTGAATTGATCAAGGCACTAAAATGCTCGGGAATTTGTTCTCTAAATGAGATACTCATTATGTGACCAGTGGGTATGTACTATATACAGCAGTGATGTGTGAAGAAAGGAAAGATAAGTGTGCAAGGCAAAGAAATTAGTATGATAAGATGATTCATTATATTATTCTGGAGAGTATAAGTTAAGACCTGTATATTGTTTTTAACTTGAATTTTCCCTTCAGTAATTTTGGATTGCACTTGACTGTCGTCAGTTAAAACATGGGAAATGAAACTACTGGTAAGAAGAAAAATGTTATTATTACACTTTAACCAAATATAATGTGGTAATTATATATATTGCAAAAACTAAACTTACAAAACAAGGACCTATTCCTCATACATATTCATTTATATGAATCCAAGCACATATAAACATGTGAAATCATATACATTTAATGGAAATATACATTAAGTTTGTTTTTAACTAGTGATACATCATTGTCAAAGTTTTGTGTCTTCAATGATTTGAAGCCTACATTTGACCATTTTAACCATTTTTAATGGTGCAACGTTATTGTCTGAGGTCAACTGCAGCAATCTGTTCAGCAATCCTCACCTTTGGTGGATGAAGAAAGGCTCCAAGAACTTCATTTTTAACTTAGCCCTTTGATATTACCTAAACAAAAATTCTCTATGTAAGAAAAAAAGATCACCTCATAGCCACAAGTTACATATTCTCCAGAAGCAATCACAACAAAGCATATTCTTCAAAAACATATTAATATGTTTAGACAAAGGGAAATTATAACATGATTATTGATTATATATTCTTCTCTTGAAGCAAACACCTAACTGGACATTTCCCACTATCTTCATTTCTACAATCCCAAAGTAATAATTCTTCCATCGTGTTAACTAAGTATAAGCAAGCCAAGTCTGTTATATCTAGTTTCCCCTCATGCTAGTTGACAACAGTCTGTATTTAACAAAAAATAAATAATTTATCTTACATCTAAATTTTGAAATATTTTAGCTAAATTGGCTATTCATCTATTTCCTATTTGTACACTCATAATAGGATCAGTTATTCTTTGTCTACAACCTTGTCTTTCCATGGTACATACCAAAACTGTGACCACATTGTTAGATCATAAGATCAAGGAACACCGACTCAACCTAGAGTGAATGTTTTCTTTGATCATTCACCTGTACCAAACCTATTTTCTCTCCACAAGTACAACTTGTACTTGTAACACATGAGAGTTCACTGTGCTTCTTTTCTTGCCTGTACAGCCTGAACTAGCCTACAGAGTAAGGTCAAATTTTTCTCTTGAATCTGTATTTGCTATATTTTCCTGGTAAGACAACCTAAACCATCTCCTTTGTCTTTCTTATCAACTCTCCTAACATCCTAAAGTTATTTAAATCAAATCAAGAATTTTGTAAAATTATTAATCCATACAAACAATATTATTTTCTGAATGTTTATCTTCATATTGATCTACAGGAAAAGTGCCCATGAAGCAATCATACCAGACTATAGGCAGTGAGGAACTCCCAATATCCATCCACTCCATGATAGAAACAGGATGTATATAACAATGATGAACATGGGAAGGCACAGCAGAAGCAAGGAGCAGTCCAGAGACAAGAACCCCTTGGGGCAAAGACACACCTAACACAGCTGTGCGAACCAGTCTCCAGAAAGCTCATTTGTCCACCAAGTTCTTCCTATGTGGCGTCTGCAACACTGTTATGTATTTTCAGATGGGATATTAATGCTTCTCTCGAAATTCAGAATTCTAATCAAGTCTCCTTCATTTAGACATCAATTTACCTAATGTCAATTACTAAGATGCAATTATTTTGATTGCCTTAACTGAATAGGCTTTTTCCAGTGTTACTTGTGCCTAATTATATTTCAAAAAACTGAACAAGCCACTAAACCAATTTCATTATGACAAAAATCTGTCAAGAAATGAAATTCTACTAAGTAGAGTATAGAAGTATATTTGGTGGTTTTGAGGTTGACTCCAGGACCTAAGACCGTGTCTTTATTAGATAAGGTTTTGTAACAAAGCCAAATCCTAGCCTCATTTTCCCTCTCACAATATTGAGAGCTCCAACACAGTTATCTCTTATTTATCTTTATTTTCTCAGCAGCAAGTATTTTGCCTTTCATGGAATGACTGTAATTACTTATTAATGACCTTTTGATTAGTGTAGATGAGAATATCATACTTTTATTAAAATGTTGTTAGAAGAGCTTAAGGGATTGAGAAATTAAAAAAAGATTCATTATCACCTTACACAATCAATCTAACAATTTAAGTTTCATATTCTCCCTCTGTGGGTAATGAGACAATATTGACTATTATTAAACTTATAAATGTTGGTTGCATCTAACTTGAGATGATATGTAAAGTCTTGAATTTTAACAACAACAACTATAATGGTTAAAATATATCTAAAACCATAGATGAGAAAAAGGACACTATAAATTTTTAATGGAAAGCATGAGAAACTGTTAATTTTATATTGACAACAAAGTTAGAGACATTTTATATTTCTTTATAGTTTCTTTCACACCTGGGATTTTCATTTAATATGTGTGAAATAAAGTTAAACATTACTTCAATTTTATTGGCAGCTTCCATTGTAGTAAATGAACTTTTTAATCAATCCAAAATCAATTTAACTTTTAAATAATGACTGATATTAAAAGTAATATTGATACCTTGTGATATAGCACACTGTTTGAACACTCTCCAAGAAAACATAAGTTCCTGCATCTATCCCTACCCTATCTAAAGTTAATAATTCAAGCATTATGATCTCACATTTAGAAACCGGCTGTAATTCATCTCAGTTATCTTGGGTCTTTTATAATTTTGCTCAGAAATACCCTTTCTCTTTCTAAATGCCTCTCCCATTTCTTTCAGACAGGACTTTATTAACCCTGGCTAGCCTAGAACTTTATTTGTAGATCATTCTAGCATCAAATTCTTAAAGGTCTGCCTCCTTCTGCCACCCACATCACTATGTTTGTATTCTTTTAAACATTTTATTTAATAACCAGTCAATAAAATTATACCATCTTCCTACTTCAATTATATTTTCATTATTCCAAAGCAGGAGTTTTGCTGTATCTTATATTTTTTCTGTAATAATGAGGGAATTATTTTTTCTATATTAATGAGGGAATTAATAAAAATGTAGCCCTTGTAAACAATTGAACTCAGAATAAACCTATTGCATAACAGCCTTTAAAATATAGATTTTTAGCTTTTCATTTTTATTCTTTATTGAAACTATTTTTGAGAGATTCCTACCTCATTTTATATTATGATTATTGTTTCCCTTCCTCTATTTCTCTCCAGTCCATCTCCTATCTCCCCCATCCCTGATCCACTCCTTTTCTGTTCCTCATTAGAAAAGGATGGGCTTCTAAGATACCAAAAACAAACATAACCATATAAAATACAATATATCAAAATTAGACACAGAAACCCAATAGGAGAAAACGAGTCTCAAGAACTGGCAAAAGAGGCTAATAGCTTTACTATACATAGAGTAGACCTGTTGTATACCCATTAGGCTCTGTGCTTGCTGGTTCAGTCTTTGTGAGCTCATATGTGTCTTGCTTAGCTGATTAGAGGTCCTTCATCTCCTGATGTCTTTCATAACCTCTTAAACTTACAATCATTCAGCCTCCTTTTGCATAGGGTCCCCTAAACTCTGAGGGATGGATTTTATGGAAACTTTCAATATAGGCTCTTTTCACGTGTGTCTCTGTGGGTTTCTACATCTGTTCCCTCTGCTTCTGGAAGAAGGCTCTCAGATGTCTCTCTGGTGACTGGATGAG
Source organism: Rattus norvegicus (assembly GCF_021556685.1). Taxonomy (NCBI): domain Eukaryota; kingdom Metazoa; phylum Chordata; class Mammalia; order Rodentia; family Muridae; genus Rattus; species Rattus norvegicus. The sequence continues at coordinate 82,021,921 of NC_141535.1, forward strand.
CTATCTCCAAGTATAGCAGAATATCTTTAGGAATCTCTTTATTGATATTTTACTTTTGACCAGTATTGCTTGGTTTTACTCTAGGTCTCTAAACTATGTAGTCTCTTGTTCTTGGCTACCCAAGTGGTTTCAGGTGCGGTTTCTTTCTCCTGGTGTGAATCAAATCAGACATTTGTTGGCTATTCCCACAAGTTCTGTGCAGCTATTGCCTTAGTATATTTTGCAGGCATGGAAGATGGTAGGTCAAAGGTTTGTGGCAGAGTTGGTGTCCACCAGAGTTTTTGGTAGCCTGCAGAGTAACTGCCTTTACCAAAGAGACTAGAACATAGAGGTGAAGCTCCATGTAGGCACCAGATCAACTTCTCAACATTCAATGTGTTTTGTGAATGCTGTCCTCAGCAATGGTACCACACTGTCAGTTTGCAGAGAGCCACCTTTAATCTTAGCAATAGCCTGGGTTGTTTGGGGATTTCCATGATATGCCCTTGGCCAAGAACACAATTGGATACAAACCAGTTCCTCCACTTGAAGCTTTGCCTGGCTCCAAGAAATGGCCAGTTGAGATTCTGTGATCTCCCCTACTAGGAGTCCTCATTAGGATAACCTTCCTAGATTCCAATGAGTTTCCAATTATCATCTCATGAATACATTATCCGATAAGTATTTGCAAGAACAATATGTCAAAATGATGAAAATTGTGCTTTAAAGCCAACATTTTTACATATTATTCACATCATAATTTACAATGTTATAGGTTAGACATATAAAAATAAGTGCACTGAGATTTCTGTTTCTTTCTTCATTCGAGTTTATTTCACTAGAACTCCTCAGGTGTCCTTTGTGTGGTTTTATATCCAAGTGTCTTGGCTATGAGGAATTCAGGAGCTTAAAGAAATACCACGTATGTGTCAGGTGAAACTATGCATGTCCCCATCATCTTTTCCAGTTAATGTAATTTCATCTCTTTTAATATCAAGTAATGTCTAGAAAGATGTGGTGGCAGTGATTGCAAGGAGATTGAATAACCCTCTTGATATATTTTGAAGGGAGAACACATGCTTTGTGACTACATTGCTTTCCTGAAAGAAAAATAGTGTTAAATATAAGGCTACCTCAAAATACAAAGCAGTGGAGTAACAAATCTTGGCATAAGAAGAGAAAGCAAAGAGAATTAACATAAAGACAATTGGCATATTCAAGATTGAATGCTTTATGGGGCTATTTGATTGTCTTATGGAATATTCAATTATGTGAAGTATTTTCTTTTATGATGTTGAAATTCAAAACAGATATCTATTTGATCCACAATATTTGGTGGCATCAAGAATTAGATGCAATTTAAAAACACTTGACCAGTAAGTGAGAATTCCAAAGACAAATTCTCAATGATTAAAAGAGATGACAATATAAAAGATGAGCAGGAATAGGAAGCTACTCTGGAGAAAATGGCACGACAGTGTTCCAGTCCAGTACCATTTCAGTAAAGCCCTGATGACAACACACAAATGATATTGCCAAATCAAGTGACATCATAATGCAATAGAAGACTCATAAGTCAGTAAAGTAGTATTTTTCAAAAATTATGAGACTTTTAAAATTTGTGTTATTTTGTTATGTTAGCATAAGATATTGGTGGCAAGAAAAGTTTAGAGCTTAACAGTCATTTGTTTGTATGTAAGAAAAAGTAGTAAGTGTAGAAGATAAATGTTTAGTTTGAGTCCAAGATTAAGTAAATATAAAATAAAAGAAAAAAGCACATGCATTGTCCTAGTTTTGTTTCTTACTTCTGTGATGAAAGCAACATAGAATGAAATAACATTTCACTTATAGGTTAAAATCCATAAAAGAGGGAAGCCAGGAATTTAAGGCAAGGAATGGGATGTAGGAATTGTCTTAGTTAGGATTTTATTGCTGTGAACAGACAACAGGACCAAGATAACTCTTATAAGGACAACATTTAATTGGGACTGGTTTACAAGTTCAGAAATTCAGTCCATTATCATCAAGGCAGGAACTTGGCAGCATGCAGACAAGAATAGTGTAGGCAGAGCTGAGAGTATTACATATTTATCTGCAGGCCTTTAAGAGAAGACTGACATCCAGGAGGTTAGAATGAGGGTCTAAAACCCCATATCCAGTGATACACCTTCTCCAAAAGGCCACACCTACTCCAAGACGGTCACAATTACTCCAGCAGGTCCATATCTTCTAATAGTGCCATCCCCTGGGCTTAGCATATACAAACCATAACAGGAACTGAAGCAGATACCAAGAGAGAATATATCACAGATACAGTCACAGATAACTAAGATAAAAAGCTCAAGTTACTAGCAAGGATAATGAGAAAGGAACATTCTCCCATTGCTGATGAGATTGAAAACTGGTACAACCACTTTGGAAATCAATCTGGCAGTTCCTCAGAAAATTGGAAATAGTTCTACCTCAAGACCCTACTATATATCCTGGGCATATACCCAAAACTTTCTCCACTATCCCACATTGACACTTCCTCCACTATGTTCATAAAACCCTTGTTCATAATAGGCAGATGCTGGAAACAGAGCTTCAGTGTGAGAGAAGTATATCAAAGAAAAAAAAAGAAGTGGAGAAAGAAAATAAAGTCCATAAACTGTGCTCACCAGAGGTGTGGCTTTCTTCCAATTCACTGTAAGGAACCTCACAGTGTACTGTACCACCTGTTTCTGGTTTACCAAAAACCTGAGCATCTCATTAGCACAAACATGGAGGAGAATGGTTAAAGAAAGCAAAATACATGGATTCAGGATCCAACTTTTAGTGACTTAGCCTCAACATCTAACCCTGCTGTTCTGTAACTTAATGGAAATGATAGAAATGGCCAGAATAATTGCTTGTGCATATGAGGTAGTCATGTAATGTATCCTCTAATCTAGTGCAATTTTGCAAATGAAAGGGTATGTCCATAATGCTGTACTTTCTTGAGGAAATGAACACTACATAAGTGGACATATCTAATACTCTAGATGTGCTTTCCTCCTTTATGATATACACCTTTGAAAATAACATTAGTTAATAATAGTTATTTACATGATGGTGTGACTCAGAACCTATTTCCCAAAAAGCAGAATCTTGGTAGCTTTTAAATTCAGGTTTCTGAATTTCTGGCAGGATTAGAGATCTCCTATTAAGATACCCTGGTTTGCACACAATGTCTGTTCCATTTGACAAAGATATATTACATTATATTGTGGGGCAGCCTGTCACTTAATTTTTAATTCAGTATCATGTTGACATTGTGATGGCTGCTATTAGACATGAAACTGAACCATTGTGAGCTTAGAATAAAATCATTGTACTTATTGGAATTAAATTGGCAAAAGCTAGAAAAATTAAGATATTTTTATTTTACAGGAGAGTGTTAGCAGCCACAAGAAGAGAAAATATTCCTACCAAAACTCTTCATTTACCTGTCTCATATACATTTTCTTGTGGAAAGCTATACTCTATTGTATACTTCAAATCAAAGCTTTTATCCCATCTTGGGGCAGCAAACAAAATCTGTGTGTTCCACACCAGTGAAGTCAAATGAATTATGCATAAGAAGTGCTGTTATAGAGAACCGCACATCTTCAGAGCAAGAATTTGTGAAGTGAGGGTAGTGGTGTCACTGCAGAAGTATGGACCCTCCCAAGAATATGCAAGGGCCTAAAACTAAAACACTACAAACAACACTTATGAAAAAAGAAAAACAAAGCAAACCTTTCCCAGTTCCATAGTGCCACACAACATACTTAGGACATACATTTTATTATAGAAACAGTTCACAAGTCAGGACTTCCTGCAGCACACTGGACAGAGATTTGACTCTCCAGAGGGTTCTCTGTGATACTAATTAAAGTATAATGAATTAATAATGCACCTGGGCCAATCTGAAGGAGAAACACAGTAACATGTACATGTATGTAACTTTAAAAGACATGACAAAGAACTCTATTCCTCTCAAGCGACCAGCTGTTTGAACTACTCGCTAAATCTTTTGAGTGCAGAAGAAGACATACTCATTTTGTTCATACATGTTCCACAAATTCTAGGAAGAACAGTTCCAGTAAAAAATAGTTCTTGCCAATTCTTGAGAAGTGCATGTCCTTTGCAACATATGTCCTTTGTTGAGGTAGTGAGTAAAGCCTCCCACATGGGATTGAATTCTCATCTATGATAGCATAATTGTTGAGAATTAAAAGACATATTTATCTGCTATACTAAGTTACATGTCCTATAAAATCCAAAATACTGTCTGATGAGAATTGAAGAGAGCCCCACCTATTATATGCTGTGTGACAAGCATTCCCTGTAAACACTCTGTGAGGTGACGAGACAGGGGTTTTGCAGCAGTCTGCAGTTTGCCTTTCCCTGCTGCAAAAACCGTCTCCTTACTTCACAGAATGTCCATGGGAGGTTTTCTTCACCCTTAAAGTATATCACACTTATTTTCCTTGGCCCTCTATTGGTATTCTGCAGTAATTACATAGAAAATATATTTTATTCCCAAATACATCCAGGTAACTTAACTTTACTCATTTTATTCTATACCTCTTTTTCCTCATGGTACTTTCCTTCCAATTCTTCAGTGACTGCTGAACACTATAGAGGGCCCAGCTTCTAAATATTTTGGCACTGTTTTTTATATAGAAGGCAGATACTTTTCAAGTTTGCATAAATGATCATTCAAAAAGGAAGTCGGATATATTGTGTTCCTTTGGTGAAGCCTGCCCCAGTCATTCCTATTTAGTGAATCCCAGCCTTGTAGTGTAGAAGTTTCCAAAGCTCCCCTGGTAAACTGCCAACCTCTTTGGTTCTGAATATCATGGCTTCATAAGCTTACAACCTCATATGGAACTGCAGTAGAATTCTGTATTGAGCATAAAAACTGCCAGTTGAAAAGTTTTCTGGATATTCAATGACCAGAAATTAAGTTAAAATCAAACAGATAATGAATCTAAAGTTTTTTTCCTCCATCTTTATTAAATTGGGTATTTCTTTTTTTTTTTTTAATGAATGAGGCAATTTATTAACCCAGCATCCTTTGTTCTAATGCTTCTTGTTGGCAGCTGCCACCTGTCCGGCGATCCTGCCCAGATCTCTCTGTCCCTAAGGTGTTAGCTTGCGGCCCCTGTCTTGGTCCTTTTCCACCATTTTCAACCCCTTCAGGGGTTGGAGGACCCGGAGGGTGGGCCACACTCTTAGAGCCTCTGCTGAAGTGGCTGGGCCTAACACCCTTTCTCTGCAGACCTCCTTAGATCTTGGTCATGGAACCAACCCCAGTACCACCACGGAGGTACAGGTGCCGTGCTGTGGAAGCAGCTCTTGTGTAGAGTGCTGTGGAAACAGCTCGTGTGTAGAACCAGTTCTCAACATATGGGGCAAGCTCTTTATGTTTGCCAGCTTGACTGTGTCCACCCATTCTGGACTTTCAGCTTCCCAGACTTTTTGAGGAAGGCTGCCAGAGCTCTGACGAACTCCTGCTGGTTAACATCTTTTACAGCAACTCCAGGCATCTTGCAGCCTCTGCTCTGCCAGCCAGGGGAAAGGGCAAATTGGGTATTTCTTATTTACATTTCAATTGTTATTCCCTTTCCCCGTTTCCAGGCCAACATCCTCCTAACCTCTCCCCCTCCCCTTCTATATGGGTGTTCCCCTCACAATCCTTCCCCCATTACAGCCCTCCCCCCAACAATCCCGTTCACTGGGGGTTCAGTCTTGGCAGGACCAAGGGCTTCCCCGTCCACTGGTGCTCTTACTAGACTATTCATTGCTACCTATCAGGTCAGAGCCCAGGGTCAGTCCATGTATAGTCTTTGGGAAGTGGCTTAGTCCCTGGAAGCTCTGGTTGGTTGGCATTGTAGTTCATATGGGGTCTCAAGCCCCTTCAAGCTCATTCAGTCCTTTCTCTGAATCCTTCAACTGGGGTCTCATTCTTAGTTCAGTGGTTTGCTGCTGGCATTAGCCTATGTATTTGCTGTAGAATGGATGGAACTGGAAAATATCTAAAGTATTTTTGACAGTGCATGTCAATGTTGCGTTTAATGATGTCACTGGAAACTTCGTTCTGATCCTGGTATTTGTAGACTTTAAGCTGCACTTGCTGTTATATAATACAATACCAGCGAACACTGCCTAAAACAACCCAGGAAGGACATGAGAGTATTGTGTGCTATGAATTGCTGTCTTATTGTGAAAACAAGGCGTTTTCTTTTAAAAGAAATGTACAGGTTTACTTATAGAAAATAAGGACTTTCAATATTTTTCCTCCAATATTTCTCAACATTTAAATTACATACCCTTGTATGCATTATGTCAGAGTATTTGACCTAGAAATTGCTGTTTGACTTGCATTTCATTTAAAGAAATTATTGAGTGGGTTTTTACATCAGTTTAAGAAAGTCGTATAAACAATTTCTTTTATGATTCTACTAATGACTGCAAATTTGTATTACCCAAACATATGCAAAGTTATTGAAAAACTCATGATATGTTATATGAGTATGCAAAATGCCATTTTCAAGACTGACTAATATAAAATGAAAATGTTGACCAACTCTGAAAACCACTGAATGATGTATTATATTATGTTGAACAATCATCATGGTTTATATTTCTATGTAAATTGAAAGCACACATCTCATTTGTGGCATATTTTGCTTTGAATGAAAATAAAATAATATAGTACATAATCTAATATTTTAAATTAAAATTATTTATTAGCAGAATTGATCCAATTTATACATCTATCATATATATCTCTGTACCTAGGTCATGTTAAAATTTCTCAAATCCATATTGATCAAAGACTTCAACATTAAACTGGATATATTATATCTAACAGAAAAGAAAGAATATACTATCTTTGAGTAACTTGGTACAGGAGGCATCTTTTGGAACAGAACACCCAGTAACTCAGGCACTAGAATCAAGTTCATGAATTGGACCTCATGAAACTGAACAGCTGTTATAAGGCAAAGGACACTGTCAATAGGACAAAATAGCAGCATACAGAATGGGAAAAATCTCTGCCAACCCTACATCTGACAAGAGGGTAAATGCAAACTATGTAAAGAACTCAAGAAGTTATACACCAAAACCCCAAAGAATCCAGTAAAAAATTGGGTACAGAGACAAACAGAATTCTCAAAAAAAAAATCTAAGGGCCAAGAAACACTTAAAGAAACGTTTATTTTCCTTAGTTATAAAGGAAATGCAAATCAAATCGACACTGAATTCCATCTTACAAGTATTAGAATGACTAAGATAAAATACTCAAGAGACAGCACTGGTGATTTTGTGGAGAAAGGGGAAGACTCTCTATTGCTGGCAGGAGTGAAAACTTGTACAACCAACCTGGAAATCAATTTGGGAGTTTCTCAGAAAATTGGGAATAGTTCTACCTCAAAACCTAGCCATACGACTCTGGGCATATACACAAGAGATGCTCCACCATCCCACAAGGACTTTGCTTAACTGTTCATACAACCTTATTTGTAATAGTCAGAAACTAGAAACAACCCTGATGTCCCACAATGGAAGAATGGATGCAGGAAATGTGGTTCATTTACACAGTTGAATTCTATTCAGCTGTTAAAAATGAGGACATCATGAATCTTGCAGACAAATGGATGGAACTACAAAATATGAGCCTAAGTGATATAACCCAGACTATCTTAATTCCTCCAGTTTTACTTGCTAGAATAGTATCTGGTTAAAAAAAAAAGAAAATAAGTACAGCATGTTGGTGAATTTTATGAATGGGTGAATTAACAATTGACAAATTATCATTCAGTATAACAATAAGAATGGCTCTCATTTTAATTAAATGTGTATTTTTAACAGTCTGTTGTGAATGTTTAACAATTTTCTTTCCAGTTTTGAACATTTGTGATAATGTAAAAGCCTTATATTTTTAAGAAGAAAGTGACTCAAACTAGTGGTCTGAAATATTTTTTTAGTTTTTGGGAATTATTTTTATAAATTTGTTCTTAAAATTACTCAATAGTCTAGGTTTGAGAAAATAATATAAAGTAACCAACACATGTGTGCATAAACACAACCATGTGAGAGTAATTTCATAATCACTATCCTTAAGTACACAAAAAGCACTGATTTTTTTTTGGTTTCAACAAATGTTTTAAGTTTGTGTTTTAAGCTTTTGCAATATAGATTTTTGAACATTATACTGATAATATAATTTTAATTTGTATTTATTGTAAAATATATTTTATATTCTAAGTTATAATTAATATGACTACATAATTCAATATATTGATGTACTAATATCTTTTATAAATCTTGGAAGCTTACTGCTAAATAAGCTCATATTTTTTCGTTCTTCTGAACTCTGGCTAGCTGATTAAACTCAGCTACTATGGGCCAAACTCCTCTCCAAGATTCCTGAATTCAATAAGACTCATCTCAGCTTCTCCGGAATTACTCTTACTGGCCTCAATCTAACACTGGAAATGTGTTCTAAACTTTTGAATCCTTCTAATCTCTACCTTCAACTGCCTCTGCTGACCTACACTGAACTTGATGAACTGATGAACAAACTCAACTCTACTACACTAAACACAAGTCACTGACTCCAAATGACTTGATTAACTGACTTCTCTCTCCCTGCTCTGCTCTTAAGCAACTTCTCTTTCATGTGCTGTTCTCAAGAGAGTTGGGTGTCTCCTATCTTTTACCCATTCTGTCAAATCTTTCTCTAATACATCACTTTGTCTGCCCCTCAATCAGACATCACTTTCAAATATGTCTGTTTCCTTTTACAAACTAATTTTACCTTGAAGATATGCACTAAGAGTGCCTCTGCATTACAGCTGGATCACGAAGTCTTTGGATGTAATCTCTTGCCAGAATAGCCATTTTACTATATTGAAATTCCTCTACACATTAAAATATGCTTTTTCATATTCATTAGGAATTGAGAGCAAGTGAAATGAAGTAGAATCTATTCCCCAAATGAAGTAGTATTATTTTATTAAATAATAGACCAATGGAAGCAAATATCTAAACAGGAATGAAAACACATACATTTTTGATGTAAATGTAATGTGTTCTATTATATGGCCTTCTATTTAGAAGAGTTATGATAATTATTATGTGTTGTTTCAATTATATATACTTTAAATTTGAGTATAATATTTTTGCATTAATTATAAACTTTGTTTATTATGTTAACTTTGTTTATCATGATAGCTTTGTTTATTATGATATTGAATAAGAAAAATGTATTGAGTTTGGTCTAAGAATTAATGAATGTTCCAGTAAAATAATACTTGATAATAGTTAATAACACATAGCAATTATTTTATTTTTATTTTAATGGAAAGACTACATGAATAAAGCTTTAGACTAGAATAGGATTAGTGCCCAGTACTTCTATGCTCTTAGACATGGTTTATCTCTTAACATCTTAAAATTATATTATTTCTTAATAATACAAAGAACAGTTCTCAACAAGACACAAATTGCACCCTTATCAAGACACCTCTAAGTATCTAAAGGCCTGTTTTCCACATGGTGAATGAACATTCTTCGGGAACCTACTGAGTTAGAAGGCAAAACAGTGCATCATCAGAAGACCAAATTTTATAACCAACATTTTTGTATTAAAACAAACAAACAAACAAACAATCTCCAGCGTCGAGGTTTTGTTGTGTTGTTAAACTGGTAAGGAAAGATGCACGCAATATGACTTAACATTTGGACTATCCCAAAACTGAAGCAAGCCCATGAGAAAATGCTGATCCTTGTGCAAGACAAGCGATTGCTCTCTGAAGGCCCCCTAAGGAAGTTTACTGTTTGAATTCTGAAGCTACTTTGGCATGGAATGAAAACAGTTGATGGGTGAAGTGGTGTGTGGTGAGTCTATCTAGAATAGTTAAAAAATCGTTTTAATATGGAATTTGAAGGTAATTTATATGAGCTTCATGTGTTATAATTTTGAGAGTGTTCAAGTCTCTAAGAACCTTGAACATAGTCAGATTGTCCTTAAAATGTTTAATCTTAATAGGATATCTTTGTGCCATAAGTAGCTGATAAAAAAGATGACAGTCGATTTGATTTAACATATAAAAATGTAAAAAGGAGTTTTAAACTTTTAATTTCTATCTATTCCAGACCTGACATAAAGGGAGAATGGTCCTGTGGAAGCCAATGCCAGGATTACCTGCAAAACAAACCAAGAATACATCATTATGAAGGAGAAACCAATTGAGAACAGTTGCAGCTAAATTATTCTGGAGAAGTTAACTAAGCCAGGAAGGGAAAACGCCACTTAACTGTGTCACAGGAGGATTTATGAGTAAAAGTTTGTTCTACATAACCCTGTTGGGGTATGGCACCTGATGTCTTGGCAAGGCTGTATCATTACAATAGGAAACTTGGTCCCTTCCCATGTATTATCCTACTCCTTCAGGACTCTGCACACTGTACACAATATTTCAAATTCACAGCTATAGAAAGTTTCTGTAGCACAGCCTTCTGTAGCTTCATGGGGCTAAACTCTTCTCCATCATCACTCTTAGTCAAATTTTATTATAGAAAACAACAAATATGTCAAATCAAAGCTGAAAAATGTTCCTTGAATGTTTACTTTCTCTCAGAGAGCTGGTCATTGGACAGTTCTAGGCACATGGCTGAAGGCAATTCCCGCTGTCATTGTGTATTCTGTTGCTTTTATTGCTCACTTCTTGGGAAGAAGCTAAGTACGACTTAGGTCCAGATGGTAAAGATATTTTCAGTTCCCACTGTTTGCTTTTCTTGTGACAATACAAACGACTCCACAGGACCTTCTAAAGTATCTCCTGTGAAACCTTTAATCATTTTTATTCATATGGATATTAGATATCAGTCATAAATTATATCAGCAGCTTAATAAATTTTATTCTCATAAAGTTAAACTTAATACTTCCCTATTCTTGAGGTAGGGTATTAAGTAGGAAATATCTTTTTTAAAATATCATGAAAGGAGTGTTAATCTTTATTGCATTGATGTGCTCTTAGAGAAATAAAGTCTAAGAAATAAGAAAACATGTTGAAGTTAAGTTGTTTTTATAAACATCTAGGTTTAATAGGCAGGGGAAGCCCTGCAGTGTCATCTTTAATTTGTATAAATAATTTATCACTAGAATCCCCTTGCCTAGAATTAATATAGATATGTTACAACTTATTTTTCCATATGCCCTTTAGCTTATAACTACATCAAAGTAGTTTTAGTCATTCAAAATAGAGTAGTCCCCTTGAGCATGTGGGTATGTTATTTGTATGATGTTTCTGGATTATTTGAAAGACCACAGGTTATATATTAACATGGGAGCATTTGCCATTGACACTGGCTTTGATTCTTCTCTCTCAAGTTGATATGGCTTAGCTGGACTAAGTGTATTTTTTATACTCCAAATTTATTAATAATAAATTTTCTATGAAAAGCTGTATAGTAACTAAGAAACCAAACTTTGCAGAAAATTTTATTCAAATATAAGCATAAAAGATAAATTCCCTTTCACATATATTTGTATGTGTTACTGATGCTCTTATTAGTAACTTTTCTATTGCTGTGATAAAATATCATAACCAAAACTAATGTGTGAAAAAAAAGTTTAATTAGCTTACAGTGATAGCAGGGTATGATTCCACTGCGGCAGAGGAGCATTGCAACAAGAGTTAGACATAAGAAGGAAGGCAAGTGATCACATCTTAAACAGCACACAGTGAACTCACAGAGGGATGAACATGCAAAGATGGCCTCAGTTACTTACTTCAAACTAGAATCTACCTCAAAAACTCCCATTACCTCTCCTCACAGCATGACTGACACATCCGTTTATAAGGGACATGTCTCACTCCAAACCACACAATGCTTTTCCACTTGAAATATTTAAATTAAATTTTCATTGAAAGAGACAGACATCCTTATCTTTATATTTTAGTTTTAATAGGGTATAGCTAAAAATAAAACATTAAATGACCCATATATATCTATATCTATCTATCTATCTATCTATATCATCAATAGAAGTTAATTTTGGTTATTTATATTCTGGTTCACTAGTCCTATATTCAATATGCTAAAACTTGTCTTAAAGGTCTGAGTTAATAATCATATTTCAGTTTGTTAACATGGCATGTATACTTGGAGAATCACACTGATACTGTTTCCATTTGTCCTTACATTTTTATCACACGCTTTCCTCCAGCCCATCTCTCTTGATAGTTTCAACTATATATAGTGGTATTCACTCTTAGAAAATTTCACAGAAGAACAGAAGATACAGAGGATACATGTCTCATTTAAAAGATCGAAGCAATACTTTAATTATTGTTATGTTTTTGTTTAGGAGCACAGTCTCATGTAGCCCAGGCTGGTTTCAAATTTTCCGTGTGATTGAGTCCAGCAGTGAATCATCTTCTACCTCAATCACCTGAACAATGAGATTTCAGAAATGTTTCACCATTCCTGGGATGGCAAATAATTTATAAATATAAAGTTTGCATATTTACATTGATAAAATGTGATAAATATTTGTATAATTTAATATTGGTTTACATCTGAATACTCCAAGAATTAACTTCTGGAATGAGAGAGATTTTTAATAACATTAAATTTAATTTTAATGCACATGAAAATACATTTTATATCTAAAAATAACGTTTTTCTCTAAAAAGTAAAACATCAATTGACTTTCATAAGTTATACTAATAATTTTAAAAATTGCCCCATTATATGCTAATTCTTATTTACATTGCCAAAACAGTAAGAAGTAAATGTCCACAGAGATTTCATAAAAATTCCCCATGCTCTCCAAGTTTTCATTTAAACTGCATTTGTTTTTTGGCCAGGATTTGCAAAATGCTTAAAAACTAGCCACCCTATTAGAAGTTAACCTTCATTCATTGATAAGAGGGAGCAGAGAGAAAAGTTGACTTCATCGCTGGTGTGAATGAGATCTTATGTGATGTTGGCCTGGGGATGCGGTACAGTGGACGGAAGATACTATGAGTTTGAGGACTTGAGTTTGGTTACTAGAACTCAAGTAGATCCTGATTCCTGATGCTGTGCTCAGTGTAATCATAGTGTCCCATGCAATATGGGAGCTGGAGACAGGAAAATTTCTAGCAGTGCTTTTGCCAGATGAGTTGCATACATGGAGAAAAAGGACAGGTGGCTCTGACTCATGGCATCTAGCAGACAATTACTGGTACCTGTGATTATTTTCTGACCTCCACGCATGACTCTTCACAACATTTGATTGTGCTTTCAACAGAAACATGGATATACAAATGTACAGCCTTCCCACTCCTCCTACCCGTTTCCCTCCCTCTTGTCCCTCCTTCTTTTTTCTCCCTCCCCCCTGTTTTGCAATGATATTAACATAGTTTCACATGTGAAGAACTCTACTAGGGTAGAGATAAGCTGGTGTATCTTACCAAGTACTGATGATCCTTGTGAAAATAAGCCTGCTCATACATTGCATGTACTCTTCCAGGAGTAAGTATACATCTAACTATTTAATAGAATCAGTTGTTTCATGGCTAATTTCTTAGAAAACTTATCTGTAACTAATCGTCTTGGCAACAAAACAAAGAGAATGAAAGCACACAAACATAACCTCACATCCAAATATGAATATAACGGGAAGCAATAATCACTATTCCTTAATATCTCTCAATATCAATGGCCTCAACTCCCCAATAAAAAGACATAGATTAACAAACTGGATACGCAACGAGGACCCTGCATTCTGCTGCCTACAGGAAACACACCTCAGAGACAAGGACAGACACTACCTCAGAGTGAAAGGCTGGAAAAAAATTTCCAAGCAAATGGTCAGAAGAAGCAAGCTGGAGTAGCCATTCTAATATCAAATAAAATCAATTTTCAACTAAAAGTCATCAAAAAAGATAAGGAAGGACACTTCATATTCATCAAAGGAAAAAATCCACCAAGATGAACTCTCAATCCTAAATATCTATGCCCCAAATACAAGGGCACCTACATACGTAAAAGAAACCTTATTAAAGCTCAAAACACACATTGCACCTCACACAATAATAGTGGGAGATTTCAACACCCCACTCTCATCAATGGACAGATCATGGAAATAGAAATTAAACAGTGATGTCGACAGACTAAGAGAAGTCATGAGCCAAATGGACTTAACGGATATTTATAGAACATTCTATCCTAAAGCAAAAGGATATACCTTCTTCTCAGCTCCTCATGGTACTTTCTCCAAAATTGACCATATAATTGGTCAAAAAACGGGCCTCAACAGGTACAGAAAGATAGAAATAATCCCATGCGTGCTATCGGACCACCACGGCCTAAAACTGGTCTTCAATAACAATAAGGGAAGAATGCCCACATATACGTGGAAATTGAACAATGCTCTACTCAATGATAACCTGGTCAAGGAAGAAATAAAGAAAGAAATTAAAAACTTTTTAGAATTTAATGAAAATGAAGATACAACATACCCAAACTTATGGGACATAATGAACGCTGTGCTAAGAGGAAAACTCATAGCACTGAGTGCCTGCAGAGAGAAACAGGAAAGAGCACATGTCAGCAGCTTGACAGCACACCTAAAAGCTCTAGAACAAAAAGAAGCAAATACACCCAGGAGGAGTAGAAGGCAGGAAATAATCAAACTCAGAGCAGAAATCAACCAAGTAGAAAAAAAAGGACCACAGAAAGAATCAACAGAACCAAAAGTTGGTTCTTTGAGAAAATCAACAAGATAGATAAACCCTTAGCCAGACTAACGAGAGGACACAGAGAGTGCGTCCAAATTAACAAAATCAGAAATGAAAAGGGAGACATAACAACAGATTCAGAGGAAATTCAAAAAATCATCAGATCTTACTATAAAAACCTATATTCAACAAAACTTGAAAATCTTCAGGAAATGGACAATTTCCTAGACAGATACCAGGTATCGAAGTTAAATCAGGAACAGATAAACCAGTTAAACAACCCCATAAGTCCTAAGGAAATAGATGCAGTCATTAAAGGTCTCCCAACCAAAAAGAGCCCAGGTCCAGATGGGTTCAGTGCACAATTCTATCAAACCTTCATAGAAGACCTCATACCAAAATTATCCAAACTATTCCACAAAATTGAAACAGATGGAGCACTACCGAATTCCTTCTACTAAGCCACAATTACTCTTATACCTAAACCACACAAAGACACAACAAAGAAAGAGAACTTCACACCAATTTCCCTTATGAATATCGACGCAAAAATACTCAATAAAATTCTGGCAAACCGAATCCAAGAGCACATCAAAATAATCATCCACGATGATCAAGTAGGCTTCATCCCAGGCATGCAGGGATGGTTTAATATAAGGAAAACCATCAACGTGATCCATTATATAAACAAACTGAAATAACAGAACCACATGATCATTTCATTAGATGCTGAGAAAGCATTTGACAAAATTCAACACCCATTCATGATAAAAGTCCTGGAAAGAATAGGAATTCAAGGCCCATACCTAAACATAGTAAAAGCCATATACAGAAAACCAGTTGCTAACATTAAACTAAATGGAGAGAAACTTGAAGCAATCCCACTAAAATCAGGGACTTGACAAGGCTGCCCACTCTCTCCCACTTATTCAATATAGTTCTTGAAGTTCTAGCCAGAGCAATCAGACAACAAAAGGAGATCAAGGGGATACAGATCGGAAAAGAAGAGGTCAAAATATCACTATTTGCAGATGACATGATAGTATATTTAAGTGATCCCAAAAGTTCCACCAGAGAACTACTAAAGCTGATAAATAACTTCAGCAAAGTGGCTGGATATAAAATTAACTCAAATAAATCAGTTGCCTTCCTCTATACAAAAGAGAAACAAGCCGAGAAAGAAATTAGAGAAACGACACCCTTCATAATAGACCCAAATGATATAAAGTACCTCGGTGTGACTTTAACCAAGCAAGTAAAAGATCTGTACAATAAGAACTTCAAGACACTGAGGAAAGAAATTGAAGAAGACTTCAGAAGATGGAAAGATCTCCCATGCTCATGGATTGGCAGGATTAATATAGTAAAAATGGCCATTTTACCAAAAGCAATCTACAGATTCAATGCAATCCCCATCAAAATACCAATCCAATTCTTCAAAGAGTTAGACAGAACAATTTGCAAATTCATCTGGAATAACAAAAAACCCAGGATAGCTAAAGCTATCCTCAACAATAAAAGTACTTCAGGGGGAATCACTATCCCTGAACTCAAGCAGTATTACAGAGCAATAGTGATAAAAACTGCATGGTATTGGTACAGAGACAGACAGATAGACCAATGGAATAGAAATGAAGACCCAGAAATGAACCCACACACCTATGGTCACTTGATTTTTGACAAAGGAGCCAAAACCATCCAATGGAAAAAAGATAGCATTTTCAGCAAATGGTGCTGGTTCAACTGGAGGTCAACATGTAGAAGAATGCAGATCGATCCATCCTTATCACCCTGTACAAAGCTTAAGTCCAAGTGGATCAAGGACCTCCACATCAAACCAGACACACTCAAACTAATAGAAGAAAAACTAGGGAAGCATCTGGAACACATGGGCACTGGAAAAAATTTCCTGAACAAAACACCAATGGCTTATGCTCTAAGATCAAGAATCGACAAATGGGATCTCATAAAACTGCAAAGCTTCTGTAAGGCAAAGGACACGGTGGCTAGGACAAAACGGCAACCAACAGATTGGGAAAAGATCTTTACCAATCCTACAACAGATAGAGGCCTTATATCCAAAATATACAAAGAACTCAAGAAGTTAGACCGCAGGGAAACAAATAACCCTATTAAAAAATGGGGTTCAGAGCTAAACAAAGAATTCACAGCTGAGGAATGCCGAATGGCTGAGAAACACCTAAAGAAATGTTCAACATCTTTAGTCATAAGGGAAATGCAAATCAAAACAACCCTGAGATTTCACCTCACACCAGTGAGAATGGCTAAGATCAAAAACTCAGGTGACAGCAGATGCTGGCAAGGATGTGGAGAAAGAGGAACACTCCTCCATTGTTGGTGGGATTGCAGACTGGTACAACCATTCTGGAAATCAGTCTGGAGGTTCCTCAGAAAATTGGACATTGAACTTCCTGAGGATCCAGCTATACCTCTCTTGGGCATATACCCAAAAGATGCCTCAACACATAAAAGAGACATGTGCTCCACTATGTTCATCGCAGCCTTATTTATAATAGCCAGAAAATGGAAAGAACCCAGATGCCCTTCAACAGAGGAATGGATACAGAAAATGTGGTACATCTACACAATGGAATATTACTCAGCTATCAAAAACAACGAGTTTATGAAATTCGTAGGCAAATGGTTGGAACTGGAAAATATCATCCTGAGTGAGCTAACCCAATCACAGAAAGACATACATGGTATGCACTCATTGATAAGTGGCTTTTAGCCCAAATGCTTGAATTACCCTAGATCCCTAGAACAAACGAAACTCAAGACGGATGATCAAAATGTGAATGCTTCACTCCTTCTTTAAATGAGGAAAAAGAATACCCTTGGCAGGGAAGGGAGAGGCAAAGATTAAAACAGAGACTGAAGTAACACCCATTCTGAGCCTGCCCCACATATGGCCCATACATATACAGCCACCCAATTAGACAAGATGGATGAAGCAAAGAAGTGCAGACCGACAGGAGCCGGATGTAGATCGCTCCTGAGAGACACAGCCAGAATACAGCAAATACAGAGGCGAATGCCAGCAGCAAACCACTGAACTGAGAATAGGTCCCCCGTTGAAGGAATCAGAGAAAGAACTGGAAGAGCTTGAAGGGGCTCGAGACCCCAAAAGTACAACAATGTCAAGCAACCAGAGCTTCCAGGGACTATGCCACTACCTAAATACTATACATGGACTGACCCTGGACTCTGACCCCCATAGGTAGCAATGAATATCCTAGTAAGAGCACCAGTGGAAGGGGAAGCCCTGGGTCCTGCTAAGACTGAACCCCCAGTGAACTAGACTATGGAGGGAGGGCGGCAATGGGGGGAGGGTTTGGGGGAACACCCATAAGGAAGGGGAGGGGGGAGGGGGATGTTTCCCGGGAAACCGGGAAAGGGAGTAACACTTGAAATGTATATAAGAAATACTCAAGTTAATAAAAAAAAATACAAACATTTAAATGTAAAAAAAAAAGAAAACTTATCTGTTAAAAAATAGTGTACACACACACACACACACACACACGTTATCTCTGATATATAGAGAGCTAAAAAACATATCTGAAAGTAGACCAGAAAAAAATTTAATTAAAAACCAAAAATAATTAGTAGTCAGACTGCGAAAACTGACCATAGCATATAATCTTGAGATAGAATTTATGTGGATCTTTCGTAGTTTCCTTGTTTCACTTGAAAGACAGCTTGTTAATACAAATTATTTTCCATCTGTTACATATGTTTTCTGCCAAAAACATCTGTTTACTCCAGAGAGGGAACAAATGACAGAAATATTTCCACTCACATCTATCCTGTTGAACCCACGAAATTATTAGAATTACGTACAGTAAATTAGGAGACAGGCTCTTTGTAAGAAAATGGGTGACTAAAGAGCAGATACATTAAGAAAAACCTCACTGATCCTAGCATGAGTAATGACTCACAGCAGTTGTACCTTTTGTACACCTGCCCACCTCCAGAATTCTCCACCAGAGTGTCTTCCCTACAGTCACTATGTAACTGTTCATAGAACCTGGAGGAGGACTCTGTAAATCTAATAATTTGCTAAAATGTCCAAGGCTTATAAGCTTTATGAGATTACAGAGTGTGACATTTGTTTTGTTTGTTTTTAATGACATCTCATTTTCTAAAATAAAGAAAAAGAGGCCATGAAAATGAGAAAGAGAGAGAGAGAGCATTTTGGGTAGCACAGGAGTAGTGTACAATTGTGATGCTCATGAGTCTCCTTTATATCTCCAGGGGAAACATTTTACTTTGCAAGAAATAGGTCCACAGTATACCCTACAGACAAGCAAAGCTTCATGCTGTCAGGAGTAAATCTTCTTCTGTCCACTAGCTCTAATATTCCCTGAGCTAAGAGAGAATACTGATTTCCTCTAGGGAGGAAGTAAAGCCATCAAAACATGCCATCTTTTTTGTGGTCCTACATTAGCCAAGATTAGACAACTCATTTTCTTTCACATATCAAGTGGAAGAATAATGAAAATGATCTTAAGTTAGTATCAGAAATAGTATATGATGTGTGGAGGGTACTTTTATAGAAATTGTGAGTCACCAAGCATGACAATGAATATTAATGATTATGGTCTTTCTTAAAATGATAATTCAGATGTTTGAATATATATATATATAAAGAATATTTTTACTTTTAAATCTGGAAATTTAAATGTTTTAATTTAATGTTTATATTATACATGTAATGGAAAACAATGAATATTTTGTCGTCAAAAAACCCTTTATATTATACTATTATCATATCTCTGAGAGCATAATCTATTACTATTTTGGAACACATTTCTGTAGCTGATAAAATTTGAATCATATACTTTAATGAACAAATTTCCAGTGCAATTCTTTTTATTAAAATGTTCAAATAGTGCACAACACACACAATAAAATGCAAATGACTCATGTAGTCCTGAGTACTGTTATTGGTATAATTAAATTCTCTCTTTTTTTTTTTAGTGAGAATGGCTGATCAATGCATAATATAAAGGCAAGTTTTAGAGCTGATAGTTTAAGGTTCTGTATCTTTAGACCAAAAGCTACACACAAAAGCTACAAGATACACTTTACAAACCACATGAACCTCAAGAAAAAGGAAAACCTTGTGGATGCTTTAGACCTTTTTAGAAGGGGGAGAAATAGTCACATGAGGAAATATGGAGAAAAATGTAGAGCAGAGGTTGAAAGAAAGGCCATCTAGAGACTGCCCTGCCAGGGGATCCATCTCATATACAGTCACCAAACCCAGACACTATTGTAGATGCCAAGAAGTGCATGCTGACAGGAACCTGATATAGCTGTCTCCTGAGCAGCTATACCAGAACCTGACAAATACAGAGGAAGCTGCTCACAGGCAACCATTGGTCTGAGAACAGGGTCCTCAATGGAGGAGTCAGAGAAAGGTCTGAAGGAGCTGAAGGGGTTCACAACCCCATAGGAAGAGCAACAATATCAACTAACCAGATACCTCATAGTTCCCAGGGACTAAATTACCAACTGGAGAGAACACATAGAGTGACCCTTGGCTACAGCTCCACGTGTAGCAGAGAATAGCCTTGTCAGGCATCAATGCGAGGAGAGGCTCTTGGTCCTGTGAAGGCTCGATGCCCCAGTGTAGGAGAATGCCAGGGCAGAGAGGCAGGATGGAATGGGTAGATGGCTAGGGGAGCACCCTCATGGAAAGAGGGGGAGATGGGATAGGGGGTTTCCTGAGGAGAAACTGAGAAAGAGGATAACATTTGAAATGTAAATAAAGAAAATATCCAATAAAAGAAAAAAAATCCCAAATTTATCAGCTTTGTTGCTGAGAATATTGGAATGGTTCAGTGTGACTTCCTCTGAGTACTTTGCTTGGTGCTGTGAGGGGAGCTCAGGCAAAATCTGAAGTAACGGCATTAATTTCATTGTAGCTAAGTTTCCAAAAAGCATACTAAACAACAATAAACTTCACCTTGTCCTGTATGCTACATTTCATGGCCTACAACTCTGCTTGCTTTCCTGGAGGCCTGCCAGCACCAGGGTCAACCAGATGAGGCCTAGCCCAAGCCTGCCAAGTACTCTTAGAATGAACCCAAAAGCCTTAAACTGCAACCCATGCCCTGGTCTTCATTTTCCAGCCTACAAATCTACCTGCTTTCATAAAGGTTGCTTTGGTACCAGAGACACCAGTTCATGCTGGTTCTAGGAACCACAGAGGCAAGGTTAGCATCCAAAACTGAAAAGTTTATAGAGACCACAAAAATCTCATGGGAAACACCCTATGGACTTCAAGATTCAGTAGGCACCAGAACCTCAGAACACTCATGACAAAAGACAGAGAAAACAGAAACCAAGGGGGAAACATCAAAAAAGAATCCCACTCATCCAATAAAGATAAACTCAGAAAACATTATCTAAACCTATAATAACCACAAATTCAGATAGGTAAAGTTCAGCATAAGAACATAATCAACAAGAGCCAAGGCAATATGATAGTACCAGAGCCCAGCTATCCTAACACAGCTAAAACACAAGAAGATGCCCTTAAAAATCTCATTTTATGAAGATGACAGAGGCCTTTAAATTGGAAATGTTAAATCTTTTAAGAAATACAGGTAAATACAATCAAGTAGGTGAAGACAAGGAATAAACTGTTCAAGATCTGAAAATGAAAATACAAGCAATAAAGAAAACAAACTGAGAGAATCCTTGATATGGAAAACCTAGGTAAGAGAACATGAACTGCAGGTGCCACAATCACCTACAAAATACAAGAAATGAGAAAAGCAATCTACGGCATAGATGATAGCATAGAAGAAATAAATACATCAGTCAAAGAAAATGTCAACTCTAAAAACTTTGTGCCATAAAACATCCAGAATATTTGGGACAACATAAAAAGATCAAACCTAAGAGTAATTGGAATAAAAGTAGAAGCTTCCCTGCTTAGAGGCTCAGAAGGTTTCAACAAAACCAGAGAAGAAAATTTCCCTAACTAAAAATAGGAGATGCCTATAAATATACAAGAACCTTACAGAACAACTAAAAGATTGGACCCAAAAAGAAATCTGCCAGGTCCAGTTTGGTCATGGAAGGGATGGTTTCTCCCCTGTATCAGAGCCAAGAGGAAGTAGGTCTCCTCAAATGCTGATGGTTGCTGTAGGTGTAAAGATTGTTTGCATAATAATGTACATATTCTAGTCCATCTTCCTCCTTTGGGGGGCTGTTCTCCTTGTTAAGGTGAATGACTCCATGATAATCAGAAACGGCATGATTCCAAAAGTGGCAGTGTATCTGATGATATTCAGCAATATGGTGACATTGTGACCTTTCAGACAGGCCTTAAGTCTTTAGGAAAGAACTTTGAAAACGTGAGTTCAACAGAAGTTCAAGATTATATAAATCAGTGTAAGAACTGTTCTTTACAAGATTTCTCACTGTGCAAAATATAAGAATGCAATATGAATTGTATGAAGAGCTTCATGGACCTGAAAGAAGAGGAAGCTGTACTAATGAGTCAGCTTAATCAGAAAGATATTAAGAAAGGCGGCATTATTTTTGTCAATAAAGGGAAAAAACCTAGATAACCAAGGATATCCTTTCTGAGTAAAAGAAAGGAATAGTTAAAAAACAAGGCTTAGATAGATGATTATAAAATATAAATAGTAAAATGTTTCTCTTCTCTGTGGAAGCCATCAACAACTAAATTTGTTCAAGATATTCTACTTCCTAAAGAATGTAGTTATATATGTGATCCAAAAAGTGGTTGGGATGAAAAAGATCTGGTATTGAGAAAAAGATGATGGCTTAATTCTAATCCTACATTTGGGAATCACTTAATATTTTCTAATAATAAAACTTGGAGATAAAAAAGAAAAAAATTAAGGATTAAAAAATGCATTGAGGTAGCTGAGAATTTTAAACATATATTGGAATGCTGGTTGGATCAACATAAACAAGAGCTTACTGAATTGCATGTGTGTGTGTGTGTGTGTGTGTGTGTGTATGTGTGTGTGTGTGTATGTGTGTGTGTGTGTGTCTATTACATTTAAAGCTAACTTTCTCACATAAAAATGGCCTCTATGTCTAGACTTGGCAACCACAAGCACTATGCCCAGCTAACCACATAGTATTGCTATGTTAAAAAAACATATTTGATTTCTGGTTCATTTCCCCCAGATATGTTTTGTATATCAGTTTCTACTGCTGAGAATCAAGGAGCAAGTGCTGATTTGTGGAATGATCAAGACAAACCTAGGATAGATGATTGAACTCTTAGGCAGCTTCAAAGGAAGTAGTTTACGAAGTTGTAGTAAACAAAAGCCTGGGCTTCATTTTTCAACAAAGAGTTATCTAAAGGATACTAAGGAGCTGTCAGCTTGTACCCATCACCGACTCTGAATTATTCTTTGCCCTCTCCCATTCACAGCTTCCTCAAGATCCTCTCTCAAGTGAAGGCTAGACCTCAGCCAAAAAAATCCTCCTCCCTCAAAGTAATCAAAACACTAAATGTACAGAACAAAGAAAACATTGAAGCCAAAAGTGAAAAAGGATTAATAATAAATATAAAGGCAGACCTGTTAGAATTTCACCTGACTTTTCAATAGAGATTCTAAAAGCCAGAACAGGCTATGTAG
The DNA here is from genome assembly GCF_021556685.1 of Rattus norvegicus. NCBI lineage: Eukaryota > Metazoa > Chordata > Mammalia > Rodentia > Muridae > Rattus > Rattus norvegicus. The sequence continues at coordinate 82,045,311 of NC_141535.1, forward strand.
ATATCTTTCAGTCTCTAAGAATCCACAGATGCCAGCCCAGATTACTGTACACAGTGAAATTTTGAATCACCATAAATGGAGAAAACAAAATTTTCCATGATGAAATCAGAGTTAAAAAATATCTATTCATTAATCTAGCCTTATGGAGGATATTAGAAAGAAAACTCTAACCCATGGTGGTTAACTGCACCCAAGAAAACACAGAAAATAAATAAGTTCACATAGCAAAATTCAAAGAAGGGAAGTATACACACACACACACACACACACACACACACCTCTACTACTGCTACTACTACTACTACTACTACTACTACTACTACTACTACTACTACTACCACCACCACCACCAATATCAAAATATCAGGAAGTAATAATCATTAGTCTTTAATATCTCTCAAAGTCACTTTATGAGAACATAGTAAGCCTGATACATAAACCATACAAACAGTCAACACAGAAGAAGTATTTCAGACTAATCTCCCTTGTGAACACTGATACTAAAATACTCAGTGAATTAGAACCCAAATCTAAGTAGTCACACACACACATGCACACAGATACATACACACATCATCATCATCATCATCATCATCATCATCATCATCATCATCATCATCATCATTGTCCAGCATGGTCAAATAGGCTTCATCTGAGAGATTCAGGGGTAGTTCAACATGCAAAAATCCATCAACATAATCCACCATATAAATGAGCTGAAGAAAATGAAAGAAAAACATAAGATCATCTCATTAAATGCTGAAAAAGGTTTTGACAAAATTTGACTCTCCCTCATGATAAAAGTCTTGTTGAGATCAGGGATACAATGGGCATACCTAAACACAATAAAGACAATATACATAAAGACAAAAGCCAACATAAAAATAAATGGAGAAAAACTTAAAGCAATTCCACTATAATAAGGGCCAAGACACAGATGTACATTCTCTTATTTATTGAGTATATTATTTGAAGTTTTAACTCAAGAAATAAGATAACTGAAAGTGTTAAAAAGGATACAAGTTAGAAAGCAACAGGTCAATGTATTGCAATTTGCAAATGATATATTAATATGAATAAGTGACCCCAAAACTTACACCAGAGAACTTCTTCAGCTAATATCCACTTTTGGCAAAGTGACTAGATACAAAAATTAACTATAAAATTGGTTGGCACACTTTATACAAATGATAAATTAGCTGAGAAAGAAATTAAGGAAATAAAAATTTCACAATAGCCACAAATAATATACAATAAAATGCTGTGATTCTTTCCAAGCAAGTAAAATGCCTCTATGACAAGAACTTCAAATTTTTGAAGAAAGAAATTGAAGAAGTGAAGAAGATACCAGACGATGGAAATATCTCCCATACTCATGGATCAGTAGGATTAATAGAGAAAAAATTATCATCTTAGCAAAAACAATCTACAGTTTCAATGCAATTCCCTTCTTAATTGTGACACTATTCTTTACCAATCCTGAAAGATGCATACTCACCTACATATAGAAAAACAAAAAAAATATTGTTTTAGATAGCAAAAACAATCCTGCAAAATGCAAGAACTTCTGGCATTATCACCATCCCTGATTTTAATTTGTACAGTGGAGCAATAGTAGTACAAACCTGGATGGAATTTGGATAAAAACAGACAGGTTGATCAACAGAATTGTATGAAAGACCCATAAGTAAATTCCCATACCTATGGACACTTATTTTTTGACAAAGAAGACAAAACTATAAAATGGAAAAAAGAAACATCTTCAACTAGTGTTGCTGGTCTAATTGGCTATCTTCATGCAGAAGAAAGCAATTATTTCAAAATCTATCTTTGATGCATAAACTCAAGTGCATTAATGAGTTCAACATAAAATTAAATCTGATAGAAAGTGGGGGATATCCTCGAACTCATTGTCATGGGAGATGACTTCCTGGACAGAACACCAATGCCTCAGGTACTAAGAGTAGCAAGTAACAAATAATACCTAAGGAAGCTGAAAAGCTTCTGTAAAGCTAATAACATCATTTTAAAAAGTACAAAATGGCAGCCCATATAATGGGAAAATATTTTCACTAACTTCACATCTGACAGAAGTCTGATATCCAAAATATATAAAGAGAATTTAAGGAACCAAAAATGAAGTTTAGATCTAAGCAGAAAATTCAAGACACAGTAATCTATAATGACCAAGAAACACTTAAAGAGATGTTCAACATCTCTAGTCATAAAGAACACATAAATGAAAATGATTCTGAGAGTCTATCTTATACCTGTTAGAATGACTAAGTCTAAAAACTCAAGTGATAGCTCATGCTGGCAAGATGTGGATCAAAGTGAACACCCTTCCATTGTGCGCTAGGGTGCATACTTGTGCAACCACTTTGGAAATAAATTCTTGAATTTTCAGAAAATTGAGAATAGGTCTAACTCAAGACTCAGATATACCACTGCTGGGCATATACACAAAAGAAGCTCCAACATACTAAAAGAACATTTGCCCATTATCATAGCAGCTTTATTAGTAATTGACAGAAACTGGAAGCAACCTATATAGCATTCCACATTTCACTGAAGAATGGATAAAAAATGTGGCTCACAATGCAGTATTATTCATCCATTAAAATTGATGACATCATGAAATTTGAAGGCAAATAAATGGGACTAGAAAATATCATCCTGAATAAGGTAACACAAATCCAGAAGGACAAACACAGTATATACTTACTTATAAATGGATATTAGTCATAATATGCAGGATAACCATCCTCAGACCCAAAGAAGCTGAGAATCAAGAAGGACTCAAAGTTGGAATGAGTAAATTTCACTGAGAAGTAGAAATGGATTATACATTGGGAGTATATAGAGGAACTGAGTAGAGTAGGAATGGGAGGTATGAAGTGGGTGGAGAATCGAGTGGGGAAGTTGCGTGTGTGTGTATGGGGGGCATCTCTGGGAAGAGCTAGAGACCTAGCGCAATAGAAAAGGCCCAGGAATCTATGAGGGTAACCTTAGATAAGACTTCTAGCAAGGGGGTTTATGAGCCTAAGCTGGCTGTCTCCTGTAATCAGACAGGACTTCCAATGGAGGGATTGAGACACCAACACAGCCACAGAACCCTAGAACCAAAATTTGTCCCATCTACAAGATGTGCAGGGGTAAAAGATGGTAGAATTTGATGGATAGTTCAAGCAATGACTAGCCCAGCTTTAGATATTCCGATACAATATCAGACAGGAGCTTGTCAGAGAGGCTCCACCCAGCAACAGATGAAAACTGAGGCAGAGACAGACACACAGCTAAATATAAAACGAAGCTTGTTGAATCCTATAGAAGAGGGTGAACAAATATTGAAGGACCCAGATATATAAAGAACACCACAAGAAAACCTAGAGAGCCAACACAGCTGGGCCTATTTGGGCTCTTAGATACTGAACTGCCAACCAGACAGTATGCATAACCTATAGTTAACAGTTGCTGAGCTTTGTCTACATGTGGGACTCCTAAAACAGAAGCAGAGGTTGTCTATGATTCTGTTGCCTGCCTTTGGAATCCTTTCCCCTAACTGGGCTACCTAGCCTAGCTAGACTCAATTGAAGAAGATGACTATAGTCTTATTGTAACTTGATATGCCAAGACTGGTTAAGATCCATGGGGAGCCTCTACTTTTTTTGTAGAAAATGGGGGAGAGATGGATGGAGTTGGAGGAGATGTGAGAGGGCAAACAGTAAAAAGAGACATGAAGCTGTGATCAGGATATAGAGTAAATAAATAACCTGTTTAATAAAAAAAATTAAGAGGTTGGGGATTTAGCTCAGTGGTAGAGCGCTTGCCTAGCAAGCGCAAGGTCCTGGGTTCAGTCCCCAGCTCCGAAAAAAAAAAAAAAAGAAAAAAATTTAAGTCAGTGGAGTTAATATAAACTCTTAAATATTAATAGGAAACATAAAGAAAAATTGTAGAAACATAGAAATTGGTTTTCATCTAGCTGTCAGAGCATGTTCTGATTGAATTTTAAAAATCACAGAAAATACCTGGTCAGTTCTTGAGGCACATTATTAAGCTAAATGAAATGGAAACTGTCATTGACACTACTACAGATGATTAACTCGCAGGGTCTTACATATTATATCATATGAATATATATAAATATCATCGAAAAGAATGTATAGCGTTTATGACAAGAAATGGAGAACCAGAAAGAAGAAGAGAGGGGAATGCGAGAGGGACAAAGAAGAGTGGAGCAGGAGCATCAAGAGAGCACTGAAGGGACTGGGGGATGCACGACAACTAAAGAAACTTTGTCACATCATATGGCTTTAGATTTTTAGAGATATTTGGTTTTGGTTTAAATATATGAACACAAGGTATAACTACATAGTACGAGATTTAATCTATGTCTTAATACTGGATACTGCTTTAAACATATGTGCTGACCATCAGCATTTCTTCTCTCCTGTCCTATAAAGAGAACACCTCACATCTTCTATAAATTAAATGTATCATGTGATTGCCAACAAGTCCAGTGTTACTGTGCTTCCCACAGCTGTGACAAATTATCTGACAAAATTAATAAGGAATGAAATATGCACTTTTACTCAATTTAAGGGTACAGTTCACACAGCCAAAGAATTTATTGCTATGAGAGCTACTCCATTCATTGTAGCAGTATGGAGGCTGGTCTCATTACATCCCCACTCAGAAGTTTAAGAACATGTAACTTGCTTTCTCCTTGCTATTCATTCTTGTCCTCAAGACCATATAATCCTGTTGTTCATGTTCAGGGTGGGTTTTTCTTTCATAATCAAACATCTCTGGAAATGATCTCACAAGACTTATCCACTGGTGCACCATCTGTTTCTAAAATCCAGTCAAGTTGGCTATAAATACTAACCATTGTAATAACGTGATTCAAAACCCCTCCAAGTTGTCTTTTCACATCTGCTGTTTTATATCTCTTTGAATTTATAGATAGCATTTTCATTCTCAATGGAAATATAGTCTCCTCTTATTTTCTTGAGATCTGAATATATTAAACATTTTCCACTTTTAAATCAGTTGAAGAATATTAGCTGGGCAACATGGCACATGCATCTCTGTATGCTAGAGGGAGAGGCAGATGAATTGCCACAAGTCTGATGCAAACCTGAGCAACATAGCAAGTTACAGGCAAGTGAAGCTACATAGCAAGACTCTAATAAAGATGAATGACCCTTTCATTTCCTCTCCGTGTTCCATAACAGGAGTCACAATTTTGCTGTTTACTTGGCATTTGATCCTGGGGAATGCAGGTTGCATTTCAAACTGTTCTTTTCAACTCTTTGCTGAAGAGTCTAGACTTGGAATGAAGACCATTGTAAGAAGTTTATGAGGTGCTCTGAATTATTATTGTTTGAAAAGTTAGAAACCCTGTTTACGCAATATTGTCAAATCTTATTACTTGCTCAAAAATATTTAAATGATCATTGTGTCATCTATAAATAATATATACAAACATAGACCATTTGCTTTACTCTACAAAAGCTGTGTAGATTCATGTGATCTCTTTTCCAGTTGTTGGTCATATTTCCTGTGCGCGTAAGTTGAAGTGTACGTTACATTTTCCTCTGCTAATTTCAGGATGTCAGTCTTCTGTTGAAGTTCTTGACCTACTTGCAGTTAAGTTTTTTATAGAGTAAGAAGTAAGGATCTATTTAAATTCTTTGCAGGTTAATCCAGGTTTGCCAAGAAGTTGTCTTTCTTCAAATATATTTTTGCTGTAGGCATTGCAGTCATGTAGGTAGAATTGCTTGGGTCAGAGCTTGGACATAGTCACATAATATATATATCCTCTCTCTGTCTCTCTGTCACTGTCTCTGTCTCTATTTCTCTCTTTCTTCTCTCTCTCTGTGTTTGTGTACATGAATATGCCAATATGAACTTCAATATGTATAATTTTGAAGAAGGAATTTGTAGCTGAATCTTGTAACTCACTTTTATCTTTCATAATCAGAATGTCTTTAGTTATTTTGTATAATCATCATGCCATACTTCCAGCAGAGAACTAGATATACATTACATATCTTTATATAAACTACATAGGGCTTGGGAGTACTTGGATTTCAATTTGTGTAATCAGCATGTAAAGACATCTGCTTTGACGTGAATGCATTGGAGAATCAATCTGAAATCCATTTTCTTACAAACCATAAAAACAATAATTGACAAAAATGTACTCAGAGCTATACAAGATCAGCTATTAGACAAAATAACAACAGACAGCTTTTTTTAAAAATAACCAAACCTAATGTATTGTTTTCCATACTGTCATTTGACTCAGGCATGACATTGTTGTAAATGACAAAGAAATGAGCTAAATGATGAACAGTTCAAAAGAGAACAGGAGAAACCAAGGGCATTTCTGCAAAATTACAGCCAGAGCATGTGTAGGTTGGGGAGGCTAAATATTTGGTATAGAGCTGTGGGTCTTTAAAGCAGTCATAGTAATCCATATAAGGTATACTTGAAAAAAAAAGAGTTTGAACCATATATATTGAACGTACAATAAATTTCCAGCTGAAATTTACTAAGTTCCCAGTATATACTTTATATACCTTATACATAGAGTCAGATATTTTCTCTTTGTTGAAAAATATAAGAATATATTAAACACAAGAATGAATAAGAATAACATGCTTATGTTTGACTATGTTACTCTGTAGCATAGCCTTTATTTATTCTATTGTCCCTCTAACTATATTTTATTTATTGTAGGTTTCTTCCAAAAGAAAGACATATGGATACTATATAGAAGACATCTACATTATAAATGTTGCTTTTAAGTTTATTTAAAAGTAGTGGTAATGTCTGAATTTATGTCAAATACTTCTGAAATTATAACTGTTTCTTCTCAATGAGTAACTCTAGTTGTATAGAAAAAATGCATACATAAATTTTGAAGTCACCAAGTAAAGCACAGCCTTGATACAGACAGAATTTTATTCTAATAAACATGAACAAAATGCCAAAGAAGACTAGTTTATTCTAAGCAATTCTACATGTAGCTCACTGAATAGGTTAATAAATGCATTTGTCTAATGACATTTGGTCAACTCTGGAGTGACAGTATCCATGTTGAAATCCATAGTTTGGTGATTGTCCCTCAAGCTATTATAGGAGTAAGTAGAATCCCCAGTATTAAGGAGTCAAGTTGTGAACCATGGTGGTGAGAGAGACAAGGACATGCCAGGTTTAGCTAAGTTATAAGCAAACTCAGGCATAGAAACTATGCAATATTTCCTTAACCATGAGATTGACCAACTAGTCTTCCAACGTTACTCCACTGCATCTGAGATGTGTTCTCGACATGCACACATTTCGTGTTAGTCTGAGCATAGAGGCATGCTTGTAAGGATACCAGGTTTTAAAGATACACTTTTACTATGTGTAGTCATGCAAATGAGCTCAGATCTAGTCTGATTAGTCTGCTAAGAAAGGAGGTCATGTGGTGTCATTAAGAAGTAGACACAGAGTAGGACATTATGAGGACACAAGAAGAGGGGTCCACCTGTAGTCCACAGAAGGTGGCTGCAATGGAGAATGACAGTGCTGAAGCATGGCTCATGTACTTCTAACCTGCAACGTAAGTGTATGCTGTTAAGATATGGGGAAAAGGAAAGGAGAGAATGGGGGTTTATGGACAGGAAACCGGGAAGGAGAATAACATTTAAGATGTAAGTAAATAAATATATCTAATAAAAAATTTTTTAAAAAAGAACCAAACTGTGACTTGTTGCTAAGGAAACCTGAAGAAACTAAAGAAAACATCTTTATCTGAAATATGAAAATTGTATGACCATATGGAAATATTAATGGATAAAAAAGACTTTCTTTAGGACCCATTCAGAATAGGCATAGAACAGTCTATACCTGGAAGAAATGCTCAGAAGAAAAGAGTCATTAAGATGTCATGAAGTCATTCATTAACCTTCTCTGATGGAGAACAGAGGTTGTTAATTTTGGTGTTATTAGGTGAATTGGTGTTTATGCAACCATTCAGGAGATAAAACCATGAGGATCACTCAAAATTCAAAATCAGCCTGGTATACAAAGTGAGTTATAGTACAGCCTGGTCTACATAGTGAAACACTTGCTTTCAAAAAAAGCCTATGTTAACTTGTGTCTCAAATCTTTGCTAGCCTTGACAGTTTTGAATGTTTGCTTTCATGTATAGATTTTTACTTGACAAACTATTTGCATTAATATTTTTAAAGATACTTTATTATTCAATTTACCAAACATATAAGTATTTGATAATAAATAAAAATAATATATGATTGAGTGTCTCGATTCACAAGAAATAGCTATGTAATAATTACTAATCAGTATTAGTTTTATGAATTATTATTATAGTGAAGAGTTGATTTTATTTATTTTTTTATTTATTTATTTTACACTCCAGATTTTATTCCCCTCCCAGTCCACCCCATGAGAGTTCCATACCCCATACCTCCTACTCCCTTGCACTCCCTCCTTGTCTCCACAGGATGTCCCCACTCCAACCACCCTACCAGACCTCTAAACTTCCTGAGGCCTCCAGTCTCCTGAGGGTGAGGTGCATCTTCTCTGACTGAACCCAGACCCACATGTCCTCTGCTGTATATATGTTGGAGGCCTTATCTCAGCTGGTGTATGCTGCCTGGTTGCTGATCCAAGGTATAAGATTAATTGAGACTGCTGGTCCTTTTACAGGGTTGCTCTCCTCCTTAGCTTCCTCCAGCTTTTCCCTAATTCAAAGTCCTTAGTGATCAGAGAAATGCAAATCACAATGACCCTGATATTCCACCTTATACCAGTCAGAATGACTAAGATCAAAATCTCAGGTGACAACACATGCTAGCCAGGATGCAGAGAAAGGATTACTCCTCCATTGCTGGTGGGATTTCAAACTGGTGTACAATCACTCTGTAAATCAATTTGGAGGTTCCTCAGAAAATTGGAAATAGACCTACCTAAAATCTAGAAATAGCAGTGTTGGGAATATACCTCAAAGATTCCCACCATACCACAGGGGTACATGTTCCACTACTCATAGTGGCCTTACTTGTGATAGCCAGAAGCTGGAAACAATCCAGATGTACCATGACAGAAGAATAGATACAGAAAATGTGACTCATTTACATATGGAATACTACTCAGCTATTAACAAGGACATCCTGAGTTTTGTAGGCAAATGGATGAAACTAGAATAAGTCAACCTGAGTGAGGTAACTCAGACTCAAAAGGACCTGATAGTATGTTGTGTGTTCTCACTAATAAGTGGATATTAGCCAAAAAAATCCAGACTACCAAATATATAGTCCACAGAACTCATAATGTTCAACAAGCTGAAGGACCCAAGTGAGAATGCTTCAGTTCCACTTGGGAGGGAAAAGGAGGGAGCTAGGAGCAGGGGAGGGAAAGGGGATGGTGGTGGGGGTAAAAGGGGAACATGATCTGATATTGGGTGGTGGAAAAGGACTGAGGGCCAGCAGAAAGAATGGAAACAGGTGACCTCGGGAGGAAGGAGGTTGGAAAGACCCTCTAGGATATACCAGAGCCCCAGGGAGTGAGAGACTCTCAGGACTCAAAGGGAGGGAGACCCTAGATCAAAGGCCTTACAGTGAGGAAAGGAACTTATTGAACATATCTCTAGCATAAAGGCATGGCATCAAGTAAGGGATAGGTTTGCTATACCACAGCCAAAGCTCTGACCCATAATTCTTCTTGTCTGAAAGAAATGCAATGATGGAAATGGAGAAGAGCCTGAGGAAAAGAAGGTCCAGCAACAGGCCCAAAGTGGGATCCAGCTCAAGGGGTGGCCCCACGACTTGACACCATTACTGAAGCTATGGGGCACTCACAAAAAGGGAGCTATCATGGCTGCTCTCCAAAGCCCCAACAAGCAGCTGAAAGAGTCAGATGCACACCCACAGTTCTTTTGAATATAACTCATATCTTATATGTGCTTATTATAGAACAATTGAGAAAGAATTTGAAAATGTAGTTTAATAGTTAACTGAAACTGTTTTTAATAGATTGTTGTTATGTTTTTATTGGTCTTTTGCTAGTCTGCTGTCTTAGGGACATATTTCCTTCATTCAGGGAAGAAAAATTAAAGCAAAAGACAAATGAAGATGAGTAGCACTTGGCTGGTTGGTTTGGTTTTTGAGAATTCCAAAAACAAATATGATGTTATTGAACAAAAATTATCAAAGATTTATTTTATCTTCGGATATTGAGGAATTCAGAACTATAATCAAGAGAGTTGTCAGTTGGTTCATAATTTACAAGAGAACAAAAGATCATGGCCCATGCACAAAGCATGTGCTCTGTGCACAAACAGCAAGCTTTACCTGCACCCACCCCTGCCCTATTCATTTACTCAGCTGATATCTTCATAGAAAAGGCAAATAAGTAAATTATTTGGATCCAGTAGAACTGTTCTGATTGTCAAGTGCAATGCAAGAAGAGTAATAAGAATATAGAGGAATTTTCATCATAATGCTCTGTAATTTCCCTATCTCAAGAGTTTTTTCTCTGTGTTATTGGAGATATGAATGGCCATCTAGGTCAGTCTGGTTCAGTGGCATGGATGGTGATCATGAAGAGGCCAAGGCCCCCTATACTATCTGCCTGAATTGAAGTGACTTTGGATAATGAGTACTAGGTTTGCACATGTGCAGAATTATATAGTGCAGTCACTTGCATCTCTATAATATGATCTTTACAAATACTACAAAATGAGAGGAAACCTACATTTGTCTTCTATGGATCTTTCTAGAAGCTGCTGTTGTTATTGAACTCAGGATCTGAAGCTAAATGTTAAAGCTCTTATTTCTGTATCTTGCTTTATCCACTTATGCTTGGGAAAACATAGATAACAACAAAGATCCTGATAGGACCATTTCAATTTGTTGAATGACATCCAAGCAAGGAATTTATACTGGAGAGGCTGAGATTGTAGTTCAATATGCACTTGTTTGAAAAGTGTCATAATGCATAAAAGGCAGACCTTCTTCAAGACACTGATGAAGATGCATGACAATGGTATTAGAAATGATGTCAAAATTGTGGATGTTGACCCTTTTTCAAAAGCTACTTCAGAATGCAGTTGGAGAGATGGCTCAGAGGTTTAGAGCACTTACTGCTTTTGTAGATGACATGCTTTAAATCCTAGTAACAACGTGATGGTTAACAATAATCTGTATCTCCATTTATGAGCTTTGGGAATTCTCTTCTGGCTTCCTGGAAAAGCAAGCTTCTATGGCATCTACAGATATATTCAAACAAAACAATCACACACAAAAATAGATGATATACAGGTAGAGAGATAGACAATAGACAAACAGGTGTTTGCATAAGCAAACTGTATGTTAAGGTAATACAGTGATTCTCAACCTTCTTAATACTGCAAACCTTTAACACAGTTCTTCATGTTGTGGTTATCCCAACCATAACTTTATTTTATTGATACATCATAACTGTAAGTTTGCTATTGTTATAAATTGAAAGGTCAATATTCAATATGCAGGATTTCTCATATGCAACCTCCAAAGAGGTGACAACCGACAGGTTGAGAAACAATGAGATAAGATGGTGTGTAGGGAAGCTGGCTAATTGGGTAAAGGCAGATATTACAACATTGATACCTTGGATTAGAATCAATTTTATAGAAAATTGATTCTAGAGAGATGTCTTTTGACCTCTTATCTCTATTTTGGTATACACACACACACACACACACACACACACACACACACACACAAACATACTCACACACATACACAAACACATACATACAGTTTCAAATATACACTCTCTCTTTGTCTCTCTCACATACACATACTCACAAACATATGCATAAAATTAGCAAATCTATTTTACAAAAAATAAGGTAACACTGATATCCAGAAGCATATTATAATGCTGTACAAGAAAATCATCCGTTTAAGAAAACAGACTCTCCCACCTGGGGAGCCTTCCATATGCAGCCACCCAACCCAGTCATTATTGCTGATGCCAAGAAGTGCTTGATGACAGGAGCATGATTTAGCTGCCTCCTGAGAGGCTCTGCCAGAGCCTTACTGAACAGATATGGATGCTTGCAACCAACCAGAGGACTGAGCATAGGGACCACAATGAAGGAGTTAGGGGAAGGACTAAAGGAGCTAGAGGGGTTTGCAACCCCATAAGAAGAACAGCGATATCAACCAATCGTACCCCATGGAGCTCCCAGGGATTAAATCACGAACCAAAAAATATACATGGAGGAACCCAGGGCTCCACCTGCATATGTAGCAGAGAATGACCTTATTTGGCATCAGCAAGAGAGGAAACCCTTGGTCCTATGAAGGCTTGATGCCCCAACATAGTAGAGTGCTAGGGAAGTGAGGCAAAAATGGGTGGGTGGGAGGGGGAGCACTCTCATAGATACGGGGGTGGGGGTGTGATGGGGGTTGCCAGGTGAAACCAACAAAAAAAAAGAAAATAAAGAAGACCTTTGCAAATTCGTAGGCAAATGGTTGGAACTGGAAAATATCATCCTGAATGAGCTAACCCAATCACAGAAAGACATACATGGTATGCACTCATTGATAAGTGGCTACTAGCCCAAATGCTTGAATTACCCTAGATGCCTAGAACAAATGAAACTCAAGACAGATGATCAAAATGTGAATGCTTCACTCCTTCTTTAAAAGGGGAACAAGAATACCCTTGGCAGGGAAGAGAGAGGCAAAGATTAAAACAGAGACTGAAGGAACACCCATTCAGAGCCTGCCCCACATGTGGCCCATACATATACAGCCACCCAATTAGACAAGATGGATGAAGCAAAGAAGTGCAGACCGACAGGAGCCGGATGTAGATCGCTCCTGAGAGACACAGTCAGAATACAGCAAATACAGAGGCGAATGCCAGCAGGAAACCACTGAACTGAGAATAGGACCCCCGTTGAAGGAATCAGAGAAAGAACTGGAAGAGCTTGAAGGGGCTCGAGACCCCATAGGTACAGCAATGCCAAGCAACCAGAGCTTCCAGGGACTAAGCCACTACCTAAAGACTGTACATGGACTGACCCTGGACTCTGACCTCATAGGTAGCATTGAATATCCTAGTAAGATCATCAGTGTAAGGGGAAGCCCTGGGTCCTGCTAAGACTGAACGTGATTGTTGGGGGGAGGGCAGCAATGGGTGGAGGATGGGGAGGGGAACAACCATAAAGAAGGGGAGGAGGAGGGATTAGGGGGATGTTGGCCCGTAAACCGGGAAAGGGAATAGCACTCAAAAGCTCAAAGGACCAGTAAATATCTTCAACAAAATCATAGAAGAAAACTTCCCTAACCTAAAAAAAGAGACATACAAGAAGCCTACAGAACTCCAAATAGATTGGACCAGAAAAGAAACACCTCCCGTCACATAATTGTCAAAACACCAAACGCACAAAATAAAGAAAGAATATTAAAAGCAGTAAGGGAAAAAGGTCAAGTAACATATAAAGGGAGACCTATCAGAATCACACCAGACTTCTCGCCAGAAACTATGAAGGCCAGAAGATCCTGGACTGATGTTATACAGACCCTAAGAGAACACAAATGCCAGCCCAGGTTACTGTATCCAGCAAAACTCTCAATTAACATTGATGGAGAAACCAAGATATTCCATGACAAAACCAAATTTACACAATATCTTTCTACAAATCCAGCACTACAAAGGATAATAAATGGTAAAGCCCAACATAAGGAGGCAAGCTATACCCTAGAAGAAGCAAGAAACTAATCGTATTGGCAACAAAACAAAGAGAATGAAAGCACACAAACATAACCTCACATCCAAATATGAATATAACGGGAAGCAATAATCACTATTCCTTAATATCTCTCAATATCAATGGCCTCAACTCCCCAATAAAAAGACATAGATTAACAAACTGGATACGCAACGAGGACCCTGCATTCTGCTGCCTACAGGAAACACACCTCAGAGACAAAGACAGACACTACCTCAGAGTGACAGGCTGGAAAACAACTTTCCAAGCAAATGGTCAGAAGAAGCAAGCTGGAGTAGCCATTCTAATATCAAATAAAATCAATTTCCAACTAAAAGTCATCAAAAAAGATAAGGAAAGACACTTCATATTCATCAAAGGAAAAATCAACCAAGATGAACTCTCAATCCTAAATATCTATGCCCCAAATACAAGGGCACCTACATACATAAAAGAAACCTTACTAAAGCTCAAAACACACATTGCACCTCACACAATAATAGTGGGAGATTTCAACACCCCACTCTCATCAATGGACAGATCATGGAAACAGAAATTAAACAGTGATGTAGACAGACTAAGAGAAGTCATGAGCCAAATGGACTTAACGGATATTTATAGAACATTCTATCCTAAAGCAAAAGGATATACCTTCTTCTCAGCTCCTCCTGGTACTTTCTCCAAAATTGACCATATAATTGGTCAAAAAACGGGCCTCAACAGGTACAGAAAGATAGAAATAATCCCATGCGTGCTATCGGACCACCACGGCCTAAAACTGGTCTTCAATAACAATAAGGGAAGAATGCCCACATATACGTGGAAATGGAACAATGCTCTACTCAATGATAACCTGGTCAAGGAAGAAATAAAGAAAGAAATTAAAAACTTTTTAGAATTTAATGAAAATGAAGATACAACATACTCAAACTTATGGGACACAATGAAAGCTGTGCTAAGAGGAAAACTCGTATCACTGAGTGCCTGCAGAAAGAAACAGGAAAGAGCATATGTCAGCAGCTTGACAGCACACCTAAAAGCTCTAGAACAAAAAGAAGCAAATACACCCAGGAGGAGTAGAAGGCAGGAAATAATCAAACTCAGGGCTGAAATCAACCAAGTAGAAACAAAAAGGACCATAGAAAGAATCAACAGAACCAAAAGTTGGTTCTTTGAGAAAATCAACAAGATAGATAAACCCTTAGCCAGACTAACGAGAGGACACAGAGAGTGTGTCCAAATTAACAAAATCAGAAATGAAAAGGGAGACATAACTACAGATTCGGAGGAAATTCAAAATTCATCAGATCTTACTATAAAAACCTATATTCAACAAAACTTGAAAATCTTCAGGAAATGGACAATTTCCTAGACAGATACCAGGTATCGAGGTTAAATCAGGAACAGATAAACCAGTTAAACAACCCCATAACTCCTAAGGAAATAGAAGCAGTCATTAAAGGTCTCCCAACCAAAAATAGCCCAGGTCCAGACGGGTTTAGTGCAGAATTCTATCAAACCTTCATAGAAGACCTCATACCAATATTATCCAAACTATTCCACAAAATTGAAACAGATGGAGCCCTACCGAATTCCTTCTACGAAGCCACAATTACTCTTATACGTAAACCACACAAAGACACAACAAAGAAAGAGAACTTCAGACCAATTTCCCTTATGAATATCGACGCAAAAATACTCAATAAAATTCTGGCAAACCGAATTCAAGAGCACATCAAAACAATCATCCACCATGATCAAGTAGGCTTCATCCCAGGCATGCAGGGATGGTTTAATATACGGAAAACCATCAACGTGATCCATCATATAAACAAACTGAAAGAACAGAACCACATGATCATTTCATTAGATGCTGAGAAAGCATTTGACAAAATTCAACACCCCTTCATGATAAAAGTCCTGGAAAGAATAGGAATTCAAGGCCCATACCTAAACATAGTAAAAGCCATATACAGCAAACCAGTTGCTAACATTAAACTAAATGGAGAGAAACTTGAAGCAATCCCACTAAAATCAGGTACTAGACAAGGCTGCCCACTCTCTCCCTACTTATTCAATATAGTTCTTGAAGTTCTAGCCAGAGCAATCAGACAACAAAAGGGGATCAAAGGGATACAGATCGGAAAAGAAGAGGTCAAAATATCACTATTTGCAGATGACAAGATAGTATATTTAAGTGATCCCAAAAGTTCCACCAGAGAACTACTAAAGCTGATAAACAACTTCAGCAAAGTGGCTGGGTATAAAATTAACTCAAATAAATCAGTTGCCTTCCTCTATACAAAAGAGAAACAAGCCGAGAAAGAAATTAGGGAAACGACACCCTTCATAATAGACCCAAATAATATAAAGTACCTCGGTGTGACTTTAACCAAGCAAGTAAAAGATCTGTACAATAAGAACTACAAGACACTGAAGAAGGAAATTGAAGAAGACCTCAGAAGATGGAAAGATCTCCCATGCTCATGGATTGGCAGGATTAATATAGTAAAAATGGCCATTTTACCAAAAGCAATCTACAGATTCAATGCAATCCCCATCAAAATACCAATCCAATTCTTCAAAGAGTTAGACAGAACAATTTGCAAATTCATCTGGAATAACAAAAAACCCAGGATAGCTAAAGCTATCCTCAACAATAAAAGAACTTCAGGGGGAATCACTATCCCTGAACTCAAGCAGTATTACAGAGCAATAGTGATAAAAACTGCATGGTATTGGTACAGAGACAGACAGATAGACCAATGGAATAGAATTGAAGACCCAGAAATGAACCCACACACCTATGGTCACTTGATTTTTGACAAAGGAGCCAAAACCATCCAATGGAAAAAAGATAGCATTTTCAGCAAATGGTGCTGGTTCAACTGGAGGGCAACATGTAGAAGAATGCAGATCGATCCATGCTTATCACCCTGTACAAAGCTTAAGTCCAAGTGGATCAAGGACCTCCACATCAAACTAGACACACTCAAACTAATAGAAGAAAAACTAGGGAAGCATCTGGAACACATGGGCACTGGAAAAAATTTCCTGAACAAAACACCAATGGCTTATGCTCTAAGATCAAGAATCGACAAATGGGATCTCATAAAACTGCCAAGCTTCTGTAAGGCAATGGACACTGTGGTTAGGACAAAACGGCAACCAACAGATTGGGAAAAGATCTTTACCAATCCTACAACAGATAGAGGCCTTATATCCAAAATATACAAAGAACTCAAGAAGTTAGACCGCAGGGAAACAAATAACCCTATTAAAAAATGGGGTTCAGAGCTAAACAAAGAATTCACAGCTGAGGAATGCCGAATGGCTGAGAAACACCTAAAGAAATGTTCAACATCTTTAGTCATAAGGGAAATGCAAATCAAAACAACCCTGAGATTTCACCTCACACCAGTGCGATTGTCTAAGATCAAAAACTCAGGTGACAGCAGATGCTGGCGAGGATGTGGAGAAAGAGGAACACTCCTCCATTGTTGGTGGGATTGCAGACTGGTAAAACCATTCTGGAAGTCAGTCTGGAGGTTCCTCAGAAAATTGGACATTGAACTGCCTGAGGATCCAGCTATACCTCTCTTGGGCATATACCCAAAAGATGCCTCAACATATAAAAGAGACACGTGCTCCACTATGTTCATCGCAGCCTTATTTATAGCCAGAAAATGGAAAGAACCCAGATGCCCTTCAACAGAGGAATGGATACAGAAAATGTGGTACATCTACACAATGGAATATTACTCAGCTATCAAAAACAACGAGTTTATGAAATTCGTAGGCAAATGGTTGGAACTGGAAAATATCATCCTGAGTGAGCTAACCCAATCACAGAAAGACATACATGGTATGCACTCATTGATAAGTGGCTATTAGCCCAAATGCTTGAATTACCCTAGATCCCTAGAACAAACGAAACTCAAGACGGATGATCAAAATGTGAATGCTTCACTCCTTCTTTAAATGAGGAAAAAGAATACCCTTGGCAGGGAAGGGAGAGGCAAAGATTAAAACAGAGACTGAAGTAACACCCATTCAGAGCCTGCCCCACATGTGGCTCATACATATACAGCCACCCAATTAGACAAGATGGATGAAGCAAAGAAGTGCAGACCGACAGGAGCCGGATGTAGATCGCTCCTGAGAGACACAGCCAGAATACAGCAAATATAGAGGCGAATGCCAGCAGCAAACCACTGAACTGAGAATAGGTCCCCTATTGAAGGAATCAGAGAAAGAACTGGAAGAGCTTGAAGGGGCTCGAGACCCCAAAAGTACAACAATGCCAAGCAACCAGAGCTTCCAGGGACTAAGCCACTACCTAAAGACTATACATGGACTGACCCTGGACTCTGACCCCATAGGTAGCAATGAATATCCTAGTAAGAGCACCAGTGGAAGGGGAAGCCCTGGGTCCTGCTAAGACTGAACCCCCAGTGAACTAGTCTATGGGGGGAGGGCGGCAATGGGGGGAGGGTTGGGAGGGTAACACCCATAAGGAAGGGGAGGGGGGAGGGGGATGTTTGCCCGTAAACCGGGAAAGGGAATAACACTCGAAATGTATATAAGAAATACTCAAGTTAATAAAAAAAATGTAAATAATAAATACTCAAGTTAAAAAATAAAATAAAATAAAAAAATAATAAACCCTACCTATTGAAAAAAAAAAAGAACAAGAATCGACAAATGGACCTCATAAAACTGTAAAACTTTTGTAAAGCAAAAGACACTGTCATTAGGACACAATGGCAACCAACAGATTGGAAAAGGTCTTTACTAATCCTACAACTGATGGCTAATATCCAAAATATACAAAGAACTCAAGAAGGTAGATTCCAGAGAGCCAAATCACCCTATTAAAATTGGGGTACCAAGCTAAACAAAACATTCTCAGCAGAGGATTATCGAATGGCCAAAAAACACCTAAAGAAATGTTCAACATCCTTAGTCATCAGGGAAATGCAAATCAAAACAACCCTAAGATTCCACCTCACACCAGTCAGAATGACTAAGATAAAAAAAACTCAGGTGACAGCAGATGCTGGCAAGTATGTGGAGAAAGAGGAACACTCCTCCATTGTTGGTGGGATGGAAAACTGGTACAACCACTCTGGAAATCAGTCTGGAGGTTCCTCAGAAAATTGGACATTCCACTACCTGAAGACCCAGCTATACCTCTATTGGGCATATACCCAAAAGATGCCCCAACATACAACAAAGATACATGCTCCACTATGTTCATACCAGCCTTATTTATAATAGCCAGAAGCTGGAAAGAACCCTGATGCCCTTCAACAGAGGAATGGATTAAAAAAATGTGTTACATCTACGCCATGGAATACTACTCAGCTATCAAAAATGACCTTATGAAATTCATAGGCAAATGGATGGAACTAGAAAATATCATACTGAGTGAGGTTATTCAATCACAGAAAAACAAATTTTGTATGCACTCATTGTTAAGTGGATATTAGCCTAAAAGCTCAAATTCCCCAAGATGCAATCTACAGACCACAGGTATCTCAAGAAGAAGGATGACCAAAATGCAGATCTTCAACTCCTTCTTAGGAGGGGGAAAATATTCATAGGAGGGGATATGGAAACAAAGTTTAGAGCAGTGACTCAAAGAATGAGACACAAATGTGGCCCATATCTATACAGCTACTAAAACTAAATAAGATTGATGAAGCTAAAAAAAAAATGCATGTGGAAAGGGACTGGATATAGATCTCTCCTGAGAGACACATCCAGAGCATGTCCAATACAGAGGTCAATGCTAGCAGCAAACCACCGAACTGACAATAAGACCCCCTTGGGGAGAATTAGAGGAAGTATTGAAAGAGTTGAAGGAGCTTGTAACCCCATAAAAACAACAATGCCAACCAACTGGAGCTTCCAGGGACTAAACCACTACCCAAAGACTATATATGGACTGATCCAGAGTTCCAACTGCATATGTAGCATAGAATAGCCTTGTTGGGGCACCAGTGGAAGGGAAAGCACTTGGTCTTGCCAAGAATGGACCCCCCAGTGCAGGGGAATATGGGGGAGGGCAATAAGAGGGATGTATAGGGGGAACACCAGTATTAGGGAGAGGGAGGGGAGGGAATGGCAGCTTTTGGACAGGAAGCCGGGAAGGGGAATAACCTTTGAAATGTAAGTAAAGAAATATATAATAAAAATTTTTTAAAAAGGTTGACTTCTATGTGATTATGAGAATAATTTCTAGTGACAAAACACTAAGTAGCCTTACTTGGACTATGAATTATGACACTAAAATGGTTCTTTCTTGGGAAGAAAATGTACCATGTGTCCACACAGAGCCATTTCAACGGATCTCTCTTTCTCAGTGACATGGCAATATGTTAATTAACCACACAATACTACTTAGTATTCTACAAATCAACTGCTGGCATATTTTAAGCCATCTTATAATAGAAATGAATTGCAATTAAGAAATGAAAATTTAAATAATGCCAAGTTTCACTCTTGTTAAGCTAAGTGGTTGCCAAGATTCATATGAAATTGATTTTTTGTCAGGAATTTCAAATCAATACATTAAATATGACTTAAACTAGAACTTGGCTGGCAATGTGTTAGACATGAAGGAATTTGCTCAAGGTGCCTTTACATAGAAATTGAGGAGGTTGAAGAATGAAATGAAAGGAAAATATTCTAAGTGATATGTCATGTTCTTCTCATTTATAAGGAAATAAGGTATGCTTAAGCAAAGCATATTTTATGAGTCCTAACCTTGATGCTCTATGGAAAGCTTAACTAATCAGTAAGTGACATAAGTAAAGACCTAAACAATTAGAGACTTATTCATTTCCTACACAAACCAGTAATGCTTATTTAATATGAATATTTAAGCAGAATACATGAAAATTATCTTCAGATTTTCTAAAAGAATCCTTAATTTCAAGCCAAATATTTATATTTTTTATTTTGTGATTAAGATTTAATTATATTTTCCCTTCTTTTATTCCCAACACATGCTTCTATACGCCCCTCTTCATTCTCCTTAAAATACATAGCTTCTTTTGAAACTATTGTTATCGAATGTATGTGGGGCCCTGGCACCTGGGGCTCTCCGCAGAGATCTCTGGCCCGGCTAGATGCTCGGGTTCTGGCTAGCAGGAGAGAAGTCAGGCAGGGAGGGAGAACTGTTTCTGCCACCTCTGCTGCTGGTACTGCTCCTTTCTGCCACTGCTACTTCTGTAGTCTGGGCCATGCTGAGCCAGCAGGAGACAGACTAGCCAGCTAGGAGTGGGTAGGGGAACTTCTGGTGGTGATTTCTGGAGAGCAGATCTCTTCTCCAAGCAGCGGGTGTGACAGAAGCTTTAAGACGATGGAATAATTCCTCTACACTTTTTCATCTTGAACATGATTCTTAAATACAGTTTTTGGATGAGTCAGTTTCTGACAAGTACTTCCTATTGGTTTGGCCTGAGAGCCTGGGAAAACCTCATCTACATATTTGGGGCTGTGGTCCTGCTTCTACAACTGATCTGACCTCTGTTCATGTCCTCACCTGTGCAGGAGGGGCTTGGGGCATTGCCCTATGTGGCTATCTTAAACCTGTCTACAGAGGTCTGTGGGAAACTGGGAATGCACCTGCCGTCCCTTTTAGGGTATCTGGGGATTTGACCCATTGTGTCCAAGAATCAGGGTACCTTTCACAGCCTGCCGTGTAGTAGGTTTTTTAGGGCTAATTGTCAGATTTAGACAACTATTTGGTGTTCTCTTTCCCTTGGAAAAATATCTCCCCTATGCCAGTCTTTCTTGGTTGCCTACGGATTTTCTGTCCCAAATTGGGAGAGTCTCTTCTCCAAAACAGTCAGAAATAATTGGGGAAGAGGGGGCAGAAAGACTATATGGCAGATGTATATCTTTTTGTTAACTTGACATAAGCTGGTATCATCTGAGCAAAGGGAACCTCAATTGAGAAAATATCTCTGCATGATTTGCCACTAGACACGTCTGTTGTACATTTCCTTGTTTAATTACTGATGTGGGAAAGCTTAGCCCACTACTAGTGATGCCAGTCTGGAGCATGCGATACAGAGTTTTATAAGAAATCAAGCTAAGTGCCCCCTGGGGTAAGTAAGCCAGAATGCAGAGCTCTCCTATATTGAATATAGGTTCCTTTGTAACCTAGACTCCATAACCTGCTGTGAGCAGGACTTCTTTTATGATAGGCTATAAACTGTGATATGAAGTAAACCCCCTAGTCCCCAAGTTGTTTTAGTCATAGTGTATTATCATATTAATAGAAATAAAACCGAGACAAATTAGAAACCAGAGATTCTAATGGACGCCTGTAAAAATATTTTCTGGACATGACAGGGATGTTTCATAGGCTGTGTTTTATTATGTGTAGTAAAATTCTGGTAGAATATCATGATTAAACAAAAGATGAGCATTAGGGGGACATCATAGATGCTAATATATCCATGCTTGGGGTTGGAAGAGATACCCTATACAAGAGAAAATGAAGTGAATATTTTAATCTGCCCTGATTTAATCCCTCTATTTCTTGAAATTCTTATGCATATGATGTACTGAAAGTATTTCAAAAAAGGATTAAATATTTAAACTATAAATTTGGGGATGATCACTAGGTGCACTGATAAAGAAATTGGAGGGATTCTACACGAGCAACATAAAGCACAACTGAAAGCCCGAGAACAAAAAGAATTGAATAAACCCAAGAGGAGTAGAAGGCAGGAAATACTCAAAAGCAGTGCCCAGATCAAACAAATAGAAACAAAGACTATGTTAGAACAATAAAACCAACAGTTGGTTCTTTGAGAAAATCAACAAGATAGAAAAACCCCTAGCCAAAGTAAATAAATGACACAGAGAAAGTTTCCAAAACTTCCCTAACCTAAAAAAAGAGATAACCATAGGCATACAAGAAGCCTACAGAACTCCAAATAGATTGGACCATAAAAGAAACACCTCCCGTCACATAATAGTCAAAACACCAAATGCACAAAATAAAGAAAGAATATTAAAAGCAGTACGGGAAAAAGGTCAAGTAACACATAAAGGCAGACCTATCAGAATTATACCAGATTTTTCGCCAGAAACTATGAAAGCCAGAAGATCCTGGACAGATGTCATACAGACCCTACGAGAACACAAATGCCAGCCCAGGTTACTGTATCCTGCAAAACTCTCAATTAACATTGATGGAGAAACCAAGATATTCCATGACAAAACCAAATTTACACAATATCTTTCTACAAATCCAGCACTACAAAGGATAATAAATGGTAAAGCCCAACATAAGGAGGCAAGCTATACCCTAGAAGAAACAAGAAACTAATCGTCTTGGCAACAAAACAAAGAGAAGAAAAGCACACAAACATAACCTCACATCCAAATATGAATATAACAGGAAGCAATAATCACTATGCCTTAATATCTCTCAACATCAATGGCCTCAACTCCCCAATAAAAAGGCATAGATTAACAAACTGGATACGCAACGAGGACCCTACATTCTGCTGCCTACAGGAAACACACCTCAGAGACAAAGACAGACACTACCTCAGAGTGAAAGGCTGGAAAACAACTTTCCAAGCAAATGGTCAGAAGAAGCAAGCTGGAGTAGCCATTCTAATATCAAATAAAATCAATTTTCAACTAAAAGTCATCAAAAAAGATAAGGAAGGACACTTCATATTCATCAAAGGAAAAATCCACCAAGATGAACTCTCAATCCTAAATATCTATGCCCAAATACAAAGGCACCTACATACGTAAAAGAAACCTTACTAAAGCTCAAAACACACATTGCACCTCACACAATAATAGTAGGAGACTTCAACACCCCACTCTCATCAATGGACAGATCATGGAAACAGAAATTAAACAGAGACGTAGACAGACTAAGAGAAGTCATGAGCCAAATGGACTTAACAGATATTTATAGAACATTCTATCCTAAAGCAAAAGAATATACCTTCTTATCAGCTCCTCATGGTACTTTCTCCAAAATTGACCATATAATTGCTCAAAAAACGGGCCTCAACAGGTACAGAAAGATAGAAATAATCCCATGCGTGCTATAGGAGCACCATGGCCTAAAACTGGTCTTCAATAACAATAAGGGAAGAATGCCCACATATACGTGGAAATGGAACAATGCTCTACTCAATGATAACATGGTCAAGGAAGAAATAAGGAAAGAAATTAAAGACTTTTTAGAAGTTAATGAAAATGAAGGTAAAACATTCCCAAACTTATGGGACACAATGAAAGCTGTGCTAAGAGGAAAACTCATAGCAGTGAGTGCCTACAGAAAGAAACAGGAAAGAGCATATGTCAGCAGCTTGACAGCACACCTAAAAGCTCTTGAACAAAAAGAAGCAAGTACACCCAGGAGGAGTAGAAGGCAAAAAATAATCAAACTCAGAGCTGAAATCAACCAAGTAGAAACAAAAAGGACCATAGAAAGAAGAAACAGAACCAAAAGTTGGTTCTTTGAGAAAATCAACAAAATAGATAAACCCTTAGCCAGACTAATGAGAGGACATAGAGAGTGTATCCAAATTAACAAAATCAGAAATGAAAAGGGAGGCATAACTACAGATTCAGAGGAAATTCAAAAATCATCACATCTTACTATAAAAACCTATATTCAACAAAACTTGAAAATCTGCAGAAAATGGACAATTTCCTCAACAGATACCAGGTACCGAAGTTAAATCAGGAACAGATAAACCAGTTAAACAACCCCATAACTCCTAAGGAAATAGAAGCAGTCATTAAAGGTCTCCCAACCAAAAAGAGGCCAGATCCAGACAGGTTTAGTGCAGAATTATATCAGACCTTCATAGAATACCTCATACCAATACTATCCAAACTATTCCACAAAATTGAAACAGATGGATCACTACCGAATTCCTTCTATGAAGCCACAATTACTCTTATACCTAAACCACACAAAGACCCAACAAAGAAATAGAACTTCAGACCAATTTCCCTTATGAATATCGACGCAAAAATACTCAATAAAATTCTAGCAAACCAAATCCAAGAGCACATCAAAACAATCATCCACCATGATCAATTAGGCTTCATCCCAGGCATACAGGGATGGTTTAATATATGGAAAACCATCAACGTGATCCATTATATAAACTAACTGAAAGAACAAAACCACATGATCATTTCATTAGATGCTGAGAAAGCATTTGACAAAATTCAACACCCCTTCATGATAAAAGTCCTGGAAAGAATAGGAATTCAAGGCCCATACCTAAACATAGTGAAAGCCACATACAGCAAACCAGTTGCTAACATTAAACTAAATGGACAGAAACTTGAAGCAATCCCACTAAAATCAGGGATTAGACAAGGCTGCCCACTCTCTCCCTACTTATTCAATATAGTTCTTGAAGTTCTAGCCAGAGCAATCAGACAACAAAAGGAGGTCAAGGGGATACAGATCAGAAAAGAAGAAATCAAAATATCACTATTTGCAGATGATATGATAGTATATTTAAGTGATCCCAAAAGTTCCACCAGAGAACTAGTAAAGCTGATAAACAACTTCAGCAAAGTGGCTGGGTAAAAAATTAACTCAAATAAACCAGTAGCCTTCCTCTACACAAAAGAGAAACAAGCCGAGAAAGAAATTAGGGAAACGACACCCTTCATAATAGACCCAAATAATATAAAGTACCTCGGTGTGACTTTAACCAAGCAAGTAAAAGATTTGTACAATAAGAACTTCAAGACTCTGAAGAAAGAAATTGATGAAGTCCTCAGAAGATAGAAAGATCTCCCATGCTCATGGATTGGCAGGATTAATATAATAAAAATGGCATTTTACCAAAAGCAATCTACAGATTCAATGCAATCCCCATCAAAATACCAATCCAATTCTTCAAAGAGTTAGACAGAACAATTTGCAAATTCATCTGGAATAACAAAAAAACCAGGAGAGCTAAAACTATCCTCAACAATAAAAGGACTTAAGGGGGAATCACTATCCCTGAACTCAAGCAGTATTACAGAGCAATAGTGATAAAAACTGCATGGTATTGGTACAGAGACAGACAGATAGACCAATGGAATAGAATTGAAGACCCAGAAATGAACCCACACACCTATCGGCACTTGATTTTTGACAAAGGAGCCAAAACCATCCAATGGAAAAAAGATAGCATTTTCAGCAAATGGTGCTGGTTCAACTGGAGGTCAGCATGTAGAAGAATGCAGATTGATCCATTCTTATCACCCTGTGCAAAGCTTAAGTCCAAGTGGATCAAGGACATCCACATCAAACCAGATACACTCAAACTAATAGAAGAAAAACTAGGGAAGCATCTGGAACACATGGACACTGGAAAAAATTTCCTGAACCAAACACCAATGGCTTATGCTCTAAGATCAAGAATCGACAAATGGGATCTCATAAAACTGCAAAGCTTCTGTAAGGAAAGGACACCATGGTTAGGAAAAAACGGCAACCAACAGATTGGGAAAAGATCTTTACCAATCCTACAACAGATAGAGGCCTTATATCCAAAATATACAAAGAACTCAAGAAGTTAGACCGCAGGGAGACAAATAACCCTATTAAAAAAATGGGGTTCAGAGCTAAACAAAGAATTCACAGCTGAGGAATGCCGAATGGCTGAGAAACACCTAAAGAAATGTTCAACATCTTTAGTCATAAGGGAAATGCAAATCAAAACAACCCTCAGATTTCACCTCACACCAGTGAGAATGGCTAAGATCAAAAACTCAGGTGACAGCAGATGCTGGCCAGGATGCGGAGAAAGAGGAACACTCCTCCATTGTTGGTGGGATTGCAGACTGGTACAACCATTCTGCAAATCAGTCTGGAGGTTCCTCAGAGAATTGGACATTGAACTGCCTGAGGATCCAGCTGTACCTCTCTTCGGCATATACCCAAAAGATGCCCCAACATATAAAAAAGACACGCGCTCCACTATGTTCATCGCAGCCTTATTTATAATAGACAGAAGCTGGTAAGAACCCAGATGCCCTTCAACAGAGTAATGGATACAGAGAATGTGGTACATCTACACAATGGAATATTACTCAGCTATCAAAAACAATGACTTTATGAAATTCGTAGGCAAATGATCGGAACTGGAAAATATCATCCTGAGTGAAGTAACCCAATCACATTAAAACACACATGGTATGCACTCATTGATAAGTGGCTATTAGCTCAAATGCTTGAATTACCCTAGATGCCTAGAACAAATAAAACTCAAGACGGATGATTAAAATGTGAATGCTTCACTCCTTCTTTAAAAGGGGAACAAGAATACCCTTGGCAGGGAATAGAGAGGCAAAGATTAAAACAGACACAGAAGGAACACCCATTCAGAGCCTGCCCCACATGTGGCCCATGCATATACAGCAATTCAATTAGACAAGATGGATGAAGCAAAGAAGTGCCGACCGACAGGAGTGGGATGTAGATCGCTCCGGAGAGACACAGCCAGAATATAGCAAATACAGAGGCATATGCCAGCAGCAAACCACTGAATTGAGAATAGGACCCCCGTTGAAGGAATCAGAGAAAGAACTGGAAGAGCTTGAAGGGGCTCGAGACCCCATATGTACAACAATGCCAAGCAACCAGAGCTTCCAGGGACTAAGCCACTACCTAAAGACTATACATGGACTGACCCTGGACTCTGACCTCATAGGTAGCAATGAATATCCTAGTAAGAGGACCAGTGTAAGGGGAAGCCCTGGGTCCTGCTAAGACTGAACCCCCAGTGAACTAGTTTGTTGGGGGGAGGGCAGCAAGGGGGGGAGGATGGGGAGGGGAACACCCAGAAGAAGGGGAGGGGGGAGGGGGATGTTTGCCCGGAAACCGGGAAAGGGAATAACACTCGAAATGTATATAAGGAATACTCAAGTTAATAAAAAAAATAAAAATAAAAAAATAAAATCAGAAATGAAAAGGGAGACATAAAAACAGAATTTGAGGAAATTTAAAGATCATCAGATCCTACTACAAAAGCCTATACTCAACCAAACTGGAAAATTTAGATGAATTAGATAATTTTCTAGACAGATATTAAGTACCAAAGTTAAATCAAGAGCAGATATACTATCTAAACATGCCCATATTCCCTAAGGATATAGATCTCTCCTGAGAGACACAGCCAGAATATAGCAAATACATAGGCGAATGCCAGCAGCAAACCACTGAACTGAGAACGGGACCCCCGTTGAAGGAAGCAGAGAAAGGACTGGCAGAGCTTGAAGGGGCTCGAGACCCCATATGAACAACAATGCCAACCAACCAGAGCTTCCAGGGACTAAGCCACTACTCAAAAACTATACGTGGACTGACCCTGGGCTCTCACCTCATAGGTAGCAATGAATAGCCTAGTAAGAGCATTAGTGGAATGGGAAGCCCTTGGTCCTGCCAAGACTGAACCCACAGTGAATGTGATTGTTGGAGGGAGGGCAGTAATGGGGAGAGGATGGGGAGGGGAACACCTATAGAGAAGGGGAAGAGGAGGGGCTAGGGGGATGTTGGCCCGGAAACCGGGAAGGGGAATAACAATCGAAATGTAAATAAGAAATACTCAAGTTAATAAAGATGGGAAAAAAAGGATATAGAAAAAGTCGTTAAAAACCTCCCAACCAAAAAAAAAAAAAAAAAAAAAAAAGGTCCAGGGCCAGATGGCTTTAGTGCAGGGTTCTACCAGACCTTCAAATATGATTTAATGCCAACACTCCTCAAACTATGCAATAAGGAGAAATAGAAGGAATACTATCTAATTCATTCTATGAAGCCACAATTACTCTGATACCTAAACCACAAAAGGATGCGAGAGAGAGAGAGAGAGAGAGAGAGAGAGAGAGAGAGAGAACTTCAGACCAATTTCTCTTATGAGTATCAATGCAAATTTACTCAATAAAATATAAAATTCTGGCAAACCAAATCCAAGAACACATCAAAACCATCACTCACCATGATCAAGTAAGCTTTATCTCAGGGATGTAAGGTTGGTTCAATATACAAAAATCCATTAATGTAATCCACTCTATAAAGATACTCAAAGAAAAAAATCACATGATCCTCTCATTAGATAATGAAAAACATTTGGCAAAATACAATACCCCTATATGTTAAAAGTATTGGAGAGGTCAAGAATTCACAGCCCATATCTAAACATAATAAAAACAATAACAAGAAAACCAACACACAATATCAAATTAAATTGAGAAATACTTGAAGCGTTCCCACTAAAATCAGGGACAAGACAAGGATTCCCACTCTCCTTGCATGTATTCACTACAGTATTTAAAGTTCTAGCTAGAGTAATAAGACAACAAAAGGAGTTCAAGGGGCTACAAATTGGCAAAGAAGATGTCAAGGTATCATTATTTGCAGATGATATGATAGTATACACAAGTGACCCTCAAAATTTTACCAGAGAACTTCTATAGTTGATAAACAACTGCCTTGATTTCTTTTAAAATTTGTTTTGTCATTTAGTTCCATAACCAAGTATTTCTTTTTTTATTCTAAAGGAAAACTTCTAATGGGGTTGGCTTACAGCTTCAGAAGTTCAGTCCAGTTTCATCAAGGGGCACTGGCAGCATCCAGGCAGGCATTGTGCAGGCAGATCTGAGAGTTCTACATCTTCATCTGAAGGCTGCTAGCAGAATACTGACTTCCAAGCAGCTAGTACAAGGGTTTTAAAGCCCATGCTCACAGTAACACACCTACTCCAATGAGGCCACACCTCCCAACAGTGCCACAGCCTGGGCCAAGCGTATAAGATCCATCACATTCCCCTCCCTGGCCCAGATAAGCTTGTTCAAACACATGAGTCTATGGGGGCCATATCTAGCCCCCATATCTAGCATATTTCTAATAATATAAATATCTAATTTAACAGAATATTATCTGAATAGGAAAAATAAAAATGGAATTGAGAAAAATTTCTCATTACTCTAAATTACATATGTTTTAGAAAATTTACTTCTCTGTATATTGCAAGAAGCAATGAAAGAAAGTTCTTATATCCATTGGTTTACTTGTTTCCAACAGCGTCTTATATAAAAAAATAAAGGAAGAATCAGCAGTATGTATTGATGGGTTAATGAATAAAACTGTACAATATATTGTACAAAGTGTGGAATACTGTTCAGATAAGGAAATGTGAAATGCCAGCATTAGCTATGAGTAGATTAAACCCTGAGGATTTGAACAGTCTTGAAATACTACTCACAAAGCTGCTTTAGCCCACATACATATAAAATATAATGTCATTAAATTCAGGCAGTTTAATTAATGCAGCCAAAAAATCATGTTTTCATTGGGGTGTAAGCCAGAATTATCATAACATATTTCTCAGTGTGGTCAGATTTTTATATTTCCGGCACAGCAGGTACTGGATGCAGACAGTAGTCATAACTGGAAATAAATATTTAAGTAATGACTTGTCCTACACTAAAATAAATGTCTAGGTAGGTTCCAAGAAAGGCTCATGGATAAACCTCCAGTGTCCAACCCTGGCAATACACAGTTGATCTTGGATCTCATGAAACACTAAATAGAGAATTGACTCTACAAAGTTGCCCTTTGAGTTCTACCTGTACTCATTCGTGTACACCCACCATATACATCTACAGCAGAAAATGTAAAAATGCTGAATCATACACTTTATTTTACATAGATTGAACAAATTGAAGAAGAATGTACAAAATATAATGGAGTTTGTAAGACTTGTATCCGGATTCCTTCAACTTAAATTAGAATGCTATTGTTATAATTTCTATGACAATAATTATAAATTTGTACCAACAGCCACTTTGGGCTTCACACTCTTATCGATCATAAGTGTTGCTAAATTCTAAAGTTTGAATAGCATGCGCTCAAGTGTAGTGTTGCTGATCATATTTCCAGGTGGTTTGGCCATCTAGCACCCTTAATTTGTAAATTCAAATCCAAATATTCATAGTTTAACAAATGGTAGGCATTGTTCTGTATTTTTCCTTTTACATTCTAATAAAGTGTTTTTATGCTATATCATATACATTTAACTATTCGTATATATATGTGTGTGTGTGTGTGTGTGTGTGTGTGTGTGTGTGTGTGTGTGTGTGTGTGCATGTGTGTGGTCATTTGGGATGACAGAGAAGGACACATTTATTTAAAACATCCACTCTCTTTCAACTATTTGTCTAGCTTCCATGGTGACCATACTACTGAGTACAGCTCTATGGTAAAATCCAAAATCTCTTAGTCCAAATATCCCCAATTGTTTTCTTTGTCTAGTATAAGTGATGGTTGTTGATCTTGTCAAATATTTTAATTTTGTTTATTTAAATAACTATTTTTCTGCTAATAAAAATTGTAATTATGTCAAATTATCTAAATTTCATGAGAAAATATAATTTTCAAAATTGTAAAATAGAAAATCGTTTAAAGAAAAGGAAGGACCTCAAACTATTTGAAAAGTAAGAACATTATATAATTTCATGGGGAATGTATGAAATACTTTGCTTTGGTAGCAAAACAAGCATCCTGCAAGGACGCCCCTTATGGATGTAGTCAAACAACTTAAAATAGCTTCAAGAAATTTCCTACAATTGACCAGATTCATTAGGTCCCTCTCTTTCCCAGTAAACATTAACGATGACTAAGAGTTACTCAGATAAGCCAGCTTCAAGGAAGACTCTAGGTGAGTCAAGCTACAGATAATACTCTGAGACAGGACCCAGTTACCTAGAAGAAGCAGAAACAAACCAAGCTGCATGAAGAGGTTTAGTCCACTGAAGCACCCAGAAAGGCTACTCTTCAATAGGTGAAGTGTCACCAGTGCTGAGGTAGGATTTGTGATGAAGCTGTCTTTGTAGCCCTTCTGCTTCTGTAAGTGACCTCTCACTTACATATTCCTGTAAGTAACCCCAATAAAAGCTATTGGTTAACCAAGTTGGACTGTGGTAGTGTTCATATTTTGGTCTGTTGTGGGCTCCCTATCTAGGGTAAGTAGATGCATGTGTAGTATCTTCCAAGGAAAAGTTTTGTCACACAACAAAGGACAATATATGAATAAGTCTTACTTAAGTGCCAAAGAACAATTTATTGACAAAGAGTGGATTCTGTCATTCTAGTTATGATATTTTTACTTCATTTATTTGAGCATTATTATTTCTAATAACACATCAGTTATCCACAAGAGTATAAAAGTTAAGAATTATTTTCTGTCATTCAGAATTTTAGAAATTTTTTCCTATTTATTGAAAGGGACTATAAATTCTCATTTTCATATGTGTTTATTGCATTGTGAAGTCATAAATAATACATTTAAAGTGGGCTTTCCTGAATACATTTACTCTTACCGGCTCCACATTAATACTTATTCTGATGTTTTATTGATATTTCATTTAATATATTATCAAAATTAAATTTCATTTTATTCATATTTTATTATCATACAAAAATAAAACATTTTTGAAAATCCAAATAATAATACTAAAAGAGCTAAATAAGTCAGTCCAAATAAAAAGGGCACAAGTTACTACATTAACAGAAGATTTATATACTTTGTCAATACTTGTCCTATTCTACTTACTATAACTCACTAAAGCATAACTGCCAGCAAATGCAAGGTTAGGATGACAATTTACGGTATAATACAAAGTACTAGAAAAATGGTTTAAATTTATTTGCCAAGCACTAATAATAAATTTTTAAAGAGTGACATATGTTGACCATCATTGGAACATTACTCATTTATACAAACATGTAAAAATCACAGGGTACTTGTTGGCCGTGTATGCTTTAATTTCTACTTTAAAATTAAATAGAAAATAAGTTTTAAAAACATAGATAGTCCACAGTGGTCAGTGGAGTTTACTGCTAAGCCTGAAGACCTGACTTTGAACATCAGCACAGAAATAATTTTATCTGAAGTTTTGAAGGATTATTGGAAGGAAATCACGACTTAGGCAGTTTTACGTAAGTAACATTGAGAGTGATTTTTACCATCTTTCTTTTTTCAACCTCAATTTCTTTCAATGTAGGGATACTTGTTTCAGAGGAGGTAAGCATTTTTTCTTAATTCATATTTCATTGTTCTGATTTTATTTTTGCTTTTTGTGCATTTTTTTCTTTTATTGGATTTTTTAAATTTATATTTCAAATGCTATTTGCTTTCCCAGTTTTCGGGACATAAACCCCCTATCCTCTACCCCTCTCCCTCTTCTATAAGGGTATTCCCCTCCCCATCTACTCTACTTTCCCACCCACCCCCAACATTCCCCTACACTGGGGGGTCCAACCTTGGCAGGACCAAGGGATTCTCCTTCCATTGGTGCCCAACAAGGCCATCCCCTGCTACATATGCAGCTGGAGCCCTGTGTCAGTTAGTCCCTGGGTTAGTCCCTGGGAGCTCTGGTTGGTTGGCATTGCTGTTCTTATGGAGTTGCAAGCTCCTTCAACTCTTTCAATCCTTCCTCTCACTCCTCCAATGGGGATTTTTATCATCTTATGAGGCTTCTATTTGCTCTATCAGAACAGTAACAGGCTAGAAGGAACTTTAGGTTTATCATTTAAACTTCTAACACTGTGGAATTTTAAACTGTTGCAAAGTTCTATCTGACTTTTCTCATATTTGTGTCAATGAGGCATTTGTATCACTTTTTGGTTACTTAATGAAAAATAAAGTATCTTTTTTTCCCATGTGAGTGAATGACTAACCCAGTCCTGTGTGTCAACACACTTAAGTTCTCCTCCTGGCATCACCTTCTGTGTCACTGTCGGCATCACCAGTGGATACTATATATACAGGTCTGTTGAGGAACTGTGTTGGGTCCATTGAGCTAGCATATGTGCCAGCTAGTTTGACACTGACTTTCAACTGTGAGTGATATCTTGTTCTACTT
The DNA here is from genome assembly GCF_021556685.1 of Rattus norvegicus. Taxonomy (NCBI): domain Eukaryota; kingdom Metazoa; phylum Chordata; class Mammalia; order Rodentia; family Muridae; genus Rattus; species Rattus norvegicus. The sequence goes on from NC_141535.1 coordinate 82,079,026, forward strand.
TTAGATGGTTTGTTATTCTTTTCTCAGTCAGTGTCCAGCTCTATGTCAAATTGTGTGTGTGTGTGTGTGTGTGTGTGTGTGTGTGTGTGTGTCTTCCTGCATTAGGTTGCTGTTCAACTAAACATATATGGAACTCTCTCCCATCTCTAGATCTCTTCACTGAGCTCCTTCCATGAAGCTCTTTCCTTATTATTGAGTTATGTTTTCTAGTTATTTCCAACCCCAAATATCTAAATCATTATGACTAAGGTTTGTAAAATTTCTCCATTCACCTCATGATATTTTTACAGTTCTGTATTATGGATATGAAAGCAGTTTACAAACAGAGGCTGTCATGGGGTTCATCTTGTTTGTTTTTATTGAATTACGTAGAATTAACTAAATCTAATATTATAAGTTCATAAAAAATAAAATTTCTGTATATTTTATTGGGTTTTACTTATTTGTGTTTGCAAGACAATTTGCTGCCAATTACTTCCTTATAGCTAGAATCCATACGAGCTAGCTGAAGAATTTTTATTTTATTTTATTTCATGTGTATTAGTGTTTTGAGTGCATGCGTGCACTGAAGATAGGCCTGGTGCTTAGATAGCTGTAAGTCATCATTCAGGTGCTTGGAACTAAACTTGAGTCTTCTGTAACAGCATCAACAGCGATTAACTACATAACCAGCTCTTCAGCCCATATCAATAATTTTTAAAGATTATATTTTTTAAACATAAACACTGCTCACACACTCAATATAATCTTATTTCATTTAAAATACGGTATATTTACTTTTTCATTTGGCACTAGCTAGATCTCTTTACATGGAATATTTGTTTAATAGATATTATGTTACTGAATATAAGACAGATTTATGCAATTATGAATGGATATGTTGAAATCATCAATGGCATAATTCTTAATAAAGTAGAGAGAGTAGTATAAAATCATTACAGAATCAAAAGGTAAAACCCAATCTCTGCCCTATTTAGTTACAGATGAAAGCACTCATCTTCAATTTTTTATTATGATACTGTATTTGACAATCTTATACTACTTTTTGTAATTATTTAAAGATAATAAGTCCTTTCTCCCTTCACAAAACAAAGTTTTTATATTTTTTCTAGAAGAAAAACAATAATGTTTAAAATATAACCTTACAGGTTTCCATATTAAAAGCATATAACTTCACTAAAAAGGTCTTACCCGCGACACAAATCATACTTTTCTTTTTCTTTCAGTTTTCTTTGGAAAACGTGACCTTGACCATATCCCCAGCTCTCTGAACATCCCAGTGCCTAGCTTAGATTCCTGGTGATCCGACCACTTCAGCATTCCTAATGGTGGACTTAATATTAAAAGTATCCTAAGTGTCTGAGAACAGAGATTTTTTAAAGATGGTTCTTGAAAATCCTTTGGTGAAGGAAAGTTGTACAAATCTGCAAAAATTGTGCAATCCATTATGTTTGCAGGAATTGGATTGTTGAGTCATACCTGCTGCTGCTTTTCCTGGGATGTTGCATTCAATATGGCTGATAGGTTTAGCCACTCTGCTGTCTGTCAGAGATGCCTTTCAGGTAGGCATTTTCCAAGATAATGTACACTGATGAGATGTTAGAGAATGCGATTGTTGACTTATTTATTTTTCAGAGCTAATGAAGTATATCTACACTTGCAGGTGATATTCAGGTTATAACCTCATTCCACCAAGACGCAGAAAGCCAAGGATGACTCCAACGTTCTAGTTTCTGAATTTGATTCTACAGTTCACAATCTGTATATCTTTAACTACCGACCCAGTAACTTCAGCTTGTACAAAGAGTATGTATTTTGTGCTTTAACACTTTCCTATGTAATTGGGTCGGGTGTTTTTTTTTTTTTTTTTTGGTTTGGTTTGGTTTGGTTTTCCTTTTCTTTCTTTCTTTCTTTCTTTCTTTCTTTCTTTCTTTCTTCCTTCCTTCCTTCCTTCCTTCCTTTTTTTAGAGAATGAAGGCCAGGCTCAGACTCATAGAAGAACAAATCCAGTTCTGGGCGATGGAGAACCATATGCTGGGCAGATGGTTCTATAATATAGGCCAAAGTGACATGAACTGGAATATATATATATATATATATATATATATATATATATATATATATATATATATATATCCACCAAACCCAGACACTATTGCTGATGCCAAGAAACGCATGCCGACAGGAACTTGGTATGGCTGTCTCCTGAGAGGCTCTGCCAGAGCATGACAAATACAGAGGCAAATGCTAGCAGCCAACCATTGAACTGAGAATGGGGTCCCCATTGGAGGAGTTAGAGAAAGGACTGAAGGAGCTGAAGGAGCTTGCAACCCCATAAGAACAACAAAACCAACCAGAGTTCCCAGGAACTAAATCACTACCCAAAGATTAAACATGGACAGATCTATGGATGATGGCTCCAACTGCATATGTAGCAGAGGATGGCCTTGTTCGGCACCAATGGAAGGAGAAGTCCTTGGTCCTGCCAAGGCTGGATGCCCCACTGTAAGAGAGTATCAGGGTGGGGAGGCAGGAAGGTGTAGGTAGGTGGTTGGGTGGGGGAACGCCCTCGTTAGAAGAAAGAGAAGTTGGGATGGGATCAGGGAGTTACGGATGGGAAACCAGGAAAGAGGATAACATTTGAAATGTAAATTTAAAAAATAAAAAATAAAAAGTTGTTCTGACTGACACAGTCTAGGGGTCATTTACCAAATCTTTCAGTCTGTGATGTTATAAGTTGCTTCTAATCCTGGGCTTTGACTTGTAATTTTGAGTCTGGGCATCATTTGTAAAACATAAAAAAAATTAACCTTTTTTGAGGGGATAGTTGTAGGAATTATTATTTTATTATTTTATGCTGAAAAGTCTAGAGAAATGTGGACTGAAATATTTTTAGTACAAACATCTCACTAGGAATTCTAAAGAAAATATAGACAAGGAAAGACATCAAAATTGGCCCTTGGGAATGTCTCTGGTGATGAACGTAGAGACAAAAGCTGCGATGCAACTATAATATTCATGGCATATGCTTGGAATATGAGAGGTTAATTTAGGACATTTGTGTGGCCCTTTATCACAATAAGAAACACAACTTGTGGAGTCAACATTTCCTGATGGGACAGGGGCTCGATGATGTTAGCTCTGCGACTGCCTTGCTTTCAGAAAGGATGCAACATTCAGCGTTGTCACTGGGGTTTATCTGACAGGTTCTGTCTGAAGAGGAAATTCACGAGCTTTCAGAAGGCTCACGCTTCTGATGTGCCTTCTCTCAGAATCCACTTCTCTTTCTAGCATTGCTGATCTGCGCTGGATAAGATTTTTAAATGCAAGTCAGGTGTGTTGAGCCTATGGAGATGAATTCCAATTTTCTCCAGGATATGAATAGTAGAATGAAGTAGTGATAAGAACACTTTTAGGAGCAGACTGACTAAAGCCTGCAAATAAATGAATGTCATAGTCTGTCTATATTCCTATAAAAACAACTTTAACATGAATTAAGTTGTAATTTTCAAATTTCAGGGGCATTACTGATGCTGCAATCCAGCTAGTAATTTTGACAGCTAATTAATAAATACTTAACTTTCATCACAATCATAATAGTAACATACATATTTGTTTTTACTATTCACTTTTAGGATTATTCATTCATATCTTATTAGAAAGATGGTATATACTCACAGTCAACAAAAACATTCACAAAAATTTAACAGAAACAAAGAAAATAATATAAAGTTACCACAAAAGCTACTAGTCAGCCAAGTGGGCCCCTCTCTTTATAAATAAAATTTACTGGAGTTTAGGATGCCTGCACATGTATGCACTTTCTGTAAATATTTTCATGCTAGAGTGGCAGACAACACCATTTAGTCTCAACACCTAAAACGTTGACTATCTTGCACTGTACCAAAAGATATAACCAACTCTCGACCTATAGGATATTATGTTTTAATAATTATTTTATTTCTCTGTGTATTAAAGTTATTTTCAATTACTGGATGGTTTAACATTTCAACACTATTAAATAATACATTTCAAATATTTTATGCACATTTAGCCTCTCTAGGGAAACAAAACTACAGATATGTGTTAAAACTTGATTCATGGGCTGGGGAAATGGCTCAGTGGTTAAGAGCACCCGACTGCTCTTCCAGAGGTCCTGAGTTCAATTCCCAATAACCACATGGTGACTCACAACCATCTGTAAAGAGATCCGATTCCCTCTTCTGGTGTATCTGAAGACAGCTACAGTGTACTTATATATAATAAATGAATAAATAAATCTAAAAATAACTTGATTCATGAGAGCTTGAAAGGTGGTTCAGAGCTATAGGGAAGAGCACTGGCTCCTCTTTCAGAGGTCCTAAGTTCAATCCCCAGCAACCACATGGTGGCTCATAACCATCAATATTCAGATCTGGTGTACTCTTCTGGCCTATAGGCACATATGCCAGCAGAACAGTGTATATTTAATAAATGAATCTTTAAAACATTGATTCAGTAGCTAACAGCAAGTTCTAGCTAAAGCCAATACAATAAAGCATAACCAAAATTGTAACTGATAAATTAAACAGACTTCACAGTTCAGGACATCTACTTCCTTCAATTAAAAAGCAATGCAATATAAAACTGACTTCTGCTTATTATAGGTATTAACTAGCAAACTTTATAAGTTATGAAAGACTTTATATTCATCAAAATCTTTATTGGCAAAGAAATTCCAAGTCTTCAAATAATAATACTTGTGAAATCCTTATTTAGATCTGGAAGGTAAATAGCAGTGTTATAAAGTTCTTTTTTCTGATAATGCACAGTTACCTCAACTCTAACTCTCACTCACTGTGATTGCCCATACTTAATCTTCACATCACTGATCCCACAGCATTCACTCATGGATGGTGGCAGGCCTCGTGGGATCTTCTTTGGTTATTCGTGGGTTCTGGGACAAGGGGGTTTGTTGTCTATAATTGTGTGCCCACCAGTCTCTAATGTGTAGTAGTTCTAAATCCAGAGTCATATAGATGGCCCTAATTAAATTAAGTGGATCACAAAAACAAACCAAAACAAACAACATAAATGTGGCTATGGGATCTGTATTAAGAAGTGAGAATTGGCTGGGGAAGGAAAGAGATAAGTGGGGGTGGATAGAGTAAGTAATGAGGATTTGAATATATCCACTCCGAAGGGCAAATTATTTTTTTAAAGTCTTTTAAAATGCATATTCATTTTAAAGTATAAAGTGTATCTAGACAAGACATGAAGATATGTCTCAAATAAAAAATATCCATATAATTGTTTTCACAGAAGGAGAAATAAGAATGTTGAAAGCTAGACAATTAAAAGATGTACATACACACATGCGTGTGTACTAACATGAAAACATACATTGTGTATTTGTACACAAGAAATTCAAATTTTTATAAATATTGATACAAACCACATATCCAAACTATAGGGAAACACTTGTGTTGTCTACTAGTCTATATATATATATATATATATATATAGAGAGAGAGAGAGAGAGAGAGAGCATTAATGAATAATAAAATGGTTTTGAAATATGACAACTTAGAATGTTTGCTAGTACAGTCTGACTACTAAGTATTCTACACAGCCTGCTTTGTTTTTAATATTCAACTTGATATAAGCTAGGTTCTCGTGGAAAGAGCTTGTCAGTATGTCTCTGAGGATCATCTTATTTCCCTCTATGAGAGTCAGGCCTTTGGATTCCTGGACTAAATTGGACAAAGTTAGCGATGAATCATGCACACATATTGAATCATTACTTTTATGTTATCTATGGATAAGATGTGACCAATTGCTGTTTTGCCAAGTAGGTGTTCTTGCAATGATGGGTTATAGCCGTGAATTATTAGTAAAGTAAACTTTTTTCCAATTAATTATAATTGTCAGGGTATTTTATCCCAGAAACCAGAGACAACACTAATGACAGGGATATTCTGGACACTTTGAAGTGGAGTTATTGATGCAGAACTGGGTTACTGGAGTATTTCTTTGCATTTGTATCTAGTGCCCAGTCCTTTTTAACTGATGTAAAGACCTCTTTTCCTGCCTGCCGCTATCCCTAATTTGGAATTTTGCTGAGAATCGAGTAAGAATGTGCTGAACCCTCCAAAATCATAAATAAAAATAAATGTCTTCCCTTCAAATCATAGGAATAATTCAAATATATGCGTGGCAATGTTTAGATAATGGGAGACTTCTCTTTGGTCTGTGGATCCTTTTCGTTTTTAGCATTCATGGTATCAAGGTCTCTGTGGTTTACTGTAACTATTGAAGCTTATTTTAGAAAAATAATTTTATATATGTATTGTTATCTTTTAGGATTTAAACAAGATACTTTGTAGACAGAGTCTTTATTTTACAAACTCTTCTGGAATTCAGTGAATTTAAAAAAATATTCTTGTTTTCCAAAGTAGACAATAACCCTACTCATGTTCTGTGACATGAATTCCTCAAGTTAATACCTTAAAATTATTTTTAACATTTTTGCTTTGTATTAGTTTTTAGACAAATTATCAATCTGTGCCTAGGCTGATGAGTCATCGCCTTCTGTAATAAAGATTCCTAGGCAGGAAATGGTGATATAAGTAATAATGGAAAGTATGTTTAGATGTCAACCAATCATTCTCTTGATCAAATTTAACATCTTCCAGGAAGGAGAGAATTTTTTCTAGGGAATACAAATATTGTCAAAGGTATGTGACAGAAGTCATAGACTGTCAGCGAGAATTTAGTATTAATTAGTGAGTGTTTGTTTTGTTACTCTCCCTTCTAAATATTTATGTTTATATCCATACATATGTGCCACTCTCACTTAAAAAAAGCTTCTTATTACAGAGGGTAATGGTAAAGTACAGAAGCACCTTGCTTTCCAACTGTGGAGAATAGGTAGTATTTACCTCCCTACCTCATTCAGGAGGAGGAGGTAGAAGAGGAGGAGGAAGAGGAGTAGAGGAAGAAGAGGAGGAGGAGCAGAAAGAGGAGGAGGAGGAAGAAGAAGAAATGCCCCTCAGAGAATATAATATCAAGGAAGCAAGAAAGAAGAAGAGAAACAAAGAGCCAGAGAGCCAAAGTGCTGTGAGATGGAATGGTTATTGCTCAGGCAAACTCACAACTTGGTTGCTCCACAAGATCACATAAGTAAGTGAGTTGAAAATCGAACATGAAGCAGAGATGAGATCACAAAGACTCCTCCAGATGGAGGTGCTACTGGCAGTTGATGGGTGCTATGTGAAGGAGAGCTACTGTTCTTTATGAGGATGATGACTGTTGCTGTTTGTCCTTTCTTCTTCCTCCTCCTCTTCCTCCTCTCCTTCTTTCTTCTTTCTTCTTGTTCTTTTTGTTCTTCTTGTTCTTGTTCTTGTTCTTATTCCTATTGTCATCATTGTCATCGTCATCATCGTTGCCATCTTTCTCCTCTTCCTCCTCCTCTTCCTCCTCCTCCTTTTGGTCACAAAGGTGGCAGAGCAGATCTGGGAAGACTGCAAAATGATTCTGATAGGGATTTTTATGGGAAACTCCCAAATAATCAATAAAAATATTATGTTGTGAAAAAAGAATTACACCAATGAGTATGACCACCTGGATTAGAAATAGCCCACAGTGGCTGAACCTTACATAAAGTATTACAGACATCTAGGTAAAGCTGGATATGGCAATCACAAGAACGACAAATAACATACAAATAACATTATATGGACTTAATAGATTATACTTAGGAATATATGCATACATTATATGTCAGTGTGTGTATGTGTATGCAAAAACAATGAAAAGAAAAAGAAAATAGGGTCAAGTTTGTCCATTTAATATACCAGTATGTGGAAGACAAAAATCCTGACTTTTAATAATAGCATAGATATATTTGTGAACACACAGGTAAGTGTACATATATGAATCTTTCAAAGTTTTAAGGAAATATGTATTTGTTTTATCCAAAGGTTGAATAATCTGAGTCCAATTTACAAAAGATTTAAATGATTTGTTCATAAAATTAATAGACATTTTATAAACAACTTAATGTAATGTATTATATATATGTTATATGTCATAATAGGCTATATATTCATAATAATTAATAGTAACCAGTTCTCAGAGATTATTAAATTATAGTACATGTTCTACATTACATTTATACAATTCCTTATTTCCGTAGCACATTATGTGTCAGGAGTTCTTATTATTTTTACTTTAAGTTTGTTTTTAAAATAGTATACTTTCCTAGGGCAATGACAACACCTCCAAATGTAGGATACATTAAAATGTAGATGAAGACCTACATGAAATCAATGGCTGCTACAATGGGAAGAATATGATTTCTTACAGGATAAGAATCTTGCCATGTTCACTGATTGGAAGTCATCAGCCATAAACACATGCCTTTGAGCAACATTAAGTGGAAACAGAATATGTATGTATGCATGCATGCATGTATGTATGTATGTACATATGTATGTATATATATATTTGCATATCTATCTGATATACATATATATTATATATATGGAGAGAGAGAGAGAGAGAGAGAGAGAGAGAATCATGAATGTAAGGAATTACTTGGAAGTAATAAGAAGGAGGAAACATGGCTTAAAATTATATATTTGATCATCAAAAATTGTATTGAAAGAAAAAAATCACCCATTCACACAGTACAATCAGTGGACAGAGATTAAATAGTAAAACAAAGTATCAAAGCCAACAAAGGTAATATGAAATGAATTTTTGACCCAATACAAGTTTAATACAATTGTGTTTCTCAAACAAGATATCACCACAAATCCTGATTGAATCTTCGTTTCCTCATTTTCTTCATTTAATGCAGAGATGAGTTCACATCAAAATCATTTTATTATACTCTTTTCCTAAGGTCAGAGATTCTAACCATTAATATCTCTCATGTCTGGTAACTGACATACTAGGATTCAAAAAGTGGTAAAGGAGACATGAAAATATTGAATGCTGAGTTTGGGTTATGACATCTAAAGTATGAAGCTAGGCAACATAGAGAACAAACTAATGATCCAGGACTTAGTGAAGGTAAGGAGTGAATGGAAAGAGAGAAAGGTAGTGTACAAGATGTCAATCAATAATGAACTATTCATAGAGTGACCATCCATCTGCCTCTTGCCACCCATTACCTGCTCAGTGTCAAATGTGGATATGAGAAAGTACTTACATAAAAGGAAGTAATCAGGAAAAAGCTGCTGTAGAAGTATTATACTAAAGCTCTTTTGGTATATCAGTGTGTTAATACTGGAAACTAGAAAGATTGCAAGAAGACACAGAGCTCTTCTGAGATGACAGTCACAGGATAATACGCATTTACTGTGAGAGTTGTGTTGTAAGAGGAAAGGTTTTATGTTGGGTAACCTTTTAAGTTAGAGATGATGAAGTATGCCAATAAATTATACATCACCGACATCAGCAGGACCAGATGATAGTCATTCATACACCCTGCAGGGTCTCTGAAATTAACTCACTAAGCTGCAAACTAAACTGAGCACAATTTATCATTGACAGCATCTATCCTACTTGAAGACTGAACAGCAGATGAACTTGGAAGAATGACTACACAATCATAAAAGTAACCAGCCCGGGTTACTAAGAGCTGTGTCCAAATAGACCCTGTGTCTGATGCAGCTCAGTTGAGGGTTGATACTAGCCAATGTATGAGAATAATAAAGCATAGAATATAAGTATAGAAAAGTTATTTTAATTTGTGAAATAGAATTTGTCTATGTTTTCAGCAAATTTGTGCAGCTTTTTCCACGTAAAAATATTTCAGGTAATGTGAAAATATTAGTTTCATGTAAACAAGAAAATATTCCCCCTAGACTGACCACCCAGCATGGAAAAAGACAGATATGATAAAAGGTGACTTATCGTGCTTTTGAAATTTTATCAAAGAACAAACTCTTTCTGTATCATATATTCTGGTTACAATTTTACTTCCTTCTACTCATCCCAGTTTCTCCCTATCTTCCTTCCCTTCTGTTTCTAAGGGATAATAATATAATAAAATATAATAGAACAAATATAACTATAGATCAAAATAGGACAAAACAAATGAATATAAACAATACCAAAGAAAAGGCACAAGAAACATATACATATTCAACGACTACGAGTACTCACATTTATGATTTTCATAAAGAACACTAAACTGGAACCCGTGATATGTATACTAATGACATTTAGAAAGAAAAGAAAATAAGAAGATAAAATAAAAAAGGCAAATAAAAAACAATAACAACAAAGCAACAGCAGCAACCAAACAGTTAAAACATTAAGAGACAAGCAATGTACAAATATGACATGGAGTTTATTTTCTGTTGGCGAGCTACTGCTGCGCATGCGCCTATTCTTAAGTGTAATTTGCTTTCCCAGTGAACCTCCCTTGGTGAAAGCTAAATTTTCACTTGCAACAGGTAATCAATCAAGATCTATTCTGAGTTACAGGTGGGATCATCTATCCATTTCTCATTTCAGCTATAGGATACTGTGTAGTGTAGACCCTTTGATGATCCTGTACATACTACCACAGTCTCCGTGGTTTCATATGTTCCTGGATCCTGATGAAGTTTCAGTGTTCTTCATCTACTCTGCTCTTATACTCTTTCTACCTCCTCTGAAGTCCAGTTCCCTGAGCCCAGAGGGAAGGGATTTGATGAAGACATCCCATTTAGGGCTGAACGTTCCAAAGTCAGTCACTTTCTGAATAATGTCTGGCTGTGGGCCTCAATGTCTGTTCACACTGATGTGGGAAAAAGCTTCTCTGATGATGATTGGACAAGGAACTCATTGTATAGATGGAAGTTATTAGGAGTCATTTTATTAGGTCCTTGAGCCATCTTGTCACCCAAGCAGTCGTCGGACATGGAATAGGCCTTAACTCAAAACAGATATTGATCAGTTATTCCCACAAACATTGTGCCACCATTGAACCAGTATATCTTGCAGGCAGAACACTAAAATATAGTTTGTTGTTGGTTTATTGTTTATCTTTCTCCTTTGGTATTGTATATAATCCGTTTTGTACCAAAGATGCTAGAACATATTGGTGAAGGCTTTATGCAGGCACCAGCTGGAATTCTCCATAATCAATGGATTGTGTAGATGTGGTCTTCAAAGTTACAGCCTTCCTATCAGTTTGTATACACTGCAACTGATAATCTTGGCAACAGGATATTTATATGGAGCCCCCATCGGGCCCTTTTGGCTATCATCTACCCACCACGGTACTGGAAATACATTTAATAACAAGAGATGTGTAGTTGGAGCTGTATCTCTGCATTATTAGATAATTTCCTTTAGATATCATTTATACATGTGTCTACTTTATGAAGTTTCTACTAAGCTTTTATACTACTCCAGAAACATTCCTTAATTTCACCTTCATCTCTCTGGATTATACATATATATATGTATATATGTATGTATATATGTATATATGAACACTTACTGTGTTTCTCTTTAAATTTTGAGGTATCTAACTAAGGATATTTTTCTAGTTCCATTCATTTACCTCCAAATTTTATGATTTAATTTAACAGCAGAAAAATGACACTCCATTGTGTAATTGTACCACATTTCCTTTTCATATTAATTTGTTGAGCAACAACCAGGTTGTTTCCAGCTATATTAGAGCAGTAATACCATGTTTAAACAAGTTTCTCTGTGGTAAGATGAAGCATCTTTTGGGAATATTCCCAGGAGTGATGTAGATGGATCTTGATGTAGATCACTTCCCATCTTCCCGATGGATCCACTACTGATTTTTTAGCGGCTGTACGAATTTGCAGGCCTATCCACAAGGGATGAGTGTTCCCCTCACTCTACGTTTTTTTTTCCTAGCACGAGCTGTTGTTTGCAGTCTTCATCCTTACCATTCCGACAGTTGAAAATTGAAATCTCAAAGTTGTTTTGCTTTCCATTTCTCTGATAACTGTGGTTGTTAAATATTTCATTGTTTCTCAGTTTCCTTAAGTGTTTGAATTTCCTCTTTTGAGAATTCTCTGTTTAGATATTTATGATATTTTCAATTTGTCTATTTCCCCTCCACCTTTTCTTTAATTTGGGTAAAGATTGGCAATTTTATTGACTTGTTTTAAAGATTTTAAACTTTGTTTCACTAAATATTTGTAGTTTTTGTTTCAATTATATTGATTTCAGGCATGAGTTTGTTTCTTGTCTCCTTTTTTTATGATTTTTTTTATGTAGGCAAGTAGCTTGATACACTTGTTTCCCATAAGTTTGTGAACGTATGTATTCATTTTTATTCAGTTATGGAGTCTTTAATTTTTTCTTTATTTCTGTGTTGACCAATTTTTCATTCAGTTGAGAGTTGTTCAGTTTCCATAAAATTATAAGCTTTCTAATGTTTCTTTTGTTATTGGCATGCAGCTTTAATCCATAGTGGTCTGAGAGGATGCACAGAGTTATTTCAGTTGTCTTTTATTGTTTGCTTTGGTGGAATGTTCTGTAAATATCTATTAGGTCCACTTGGTTTTTAATGTTAGTGAATTGCCAAACTTATCTGTTTAATTTTTGTTGGATAACCAATCTATTACTGAGAGTGGTTATATTGAAGTCCTCCATTCTCAGTGTCTGAGGGTCAGTAAGTTATTAAGGTGTGTACTGTTTTGTTTACAAACTCAGGTAATGTTTTTTGATGCATGGATTTTGAGAATTATAATATTCTCTTGGAAGATTTTTTTCTTTCCTTTGATAGCTTTGTTGACCAGTTTTAGTTTAAAGTTTTTTTCAGATATTAAAAGGGGTACAACTTGCTCCTTAAGTACATTTGCTTGAAATATATGATTTCATCCTTTTACCCAGAGTATATATATTTGATGTTAAGGTATGCTTTTTGGATTCAGATGATGGATGCATATTGCTTTTGTATCTATCCTTGTAGTCTGTGACTTTTTATGACTTTTTATTGGAGAGAACATTCATGTTAAAAGTTTTCAGTGAAAAATGACTGTTATTCTTTTTATTGTTGTTGATGGTAGTGGTGGTGGTTAGGGTGTGTTTGTGGGTGTGGGTGTGTGCTGCTCCTCTCTGAATTTGATGGTCTGAGATTATTTGTTCCATGTGTTTTCTTTGTTGTTGTTAACCTCTTTAGCTTGTCATTTTCTTTCTAGCATCTTCTGAAGTACTTGATTTGTTTAGAGATGCTTAAGTTTGGATTTATTTGGAATATCTTATTTTTCCATAATTTAGATTAAATTTCTTCTGGGTATAATAATATAGACTAGGATCTCCATCATAATATTTGTAAAAAAAATCTCTTCAGGTCACAGAGATAAGAAAAGTAATCAATACACTAAATATAAATGTAAGTATACCTCATATTAGGTAAAATTATAAGAAATCTTTCAAGACTCATATTCCTGGATAATGATGTTCTCTGATTAATAAAACCTGTGGACAAAAGAAATTAAAAGAGGTATATTATAATAAAATGCATGTATTTTAAAAATGTATTTATATTTATTAAATAATACATACAAAGTGCTCACACATATAAGAAATAAAATAAGCTACACCTTAAAAATGAGAAAGGAGAATCCAAAATGTTTCGATATTACATGTATATTTTTACTGCCATTCACAATCCTTGAAGAACAAACAGTACTACTTAAAACATCTCTTGGAAACTTTTCTTAGTGTTAAATATCATTGCAAAAAAGCATAGTACCCACCTTCAGGAGAGTTCTGAAAGACTGGGTGTGACTCTATGACATCCTACCATTTGCTCTTTTGTTCCTTTTACACAGGATTTGTGGGTGCTGCCAAGTTCTGCTTCCAGCACTAGATGCATTCTGATCCTTTTGGGTGACAGCTACAGAGGGCCCTGTGCCTTTATGGCTATGTCTGAGAAGACACATATTTGGACAGCTATTTTAAAGCAGGAAAGCTCAGGGGTAGTATTTTTATTTCCTGTCCCTCTTTCCAAATGAACCTGCATTTGGCCAGCTAGACATTTCCACAGGTGGTGTTTTGTACTCTTATTTTCCTAATGCAAACTTTCAGTGTCTTGATAATAAGACAAATGTCTTTAGCAACTATAACTCCATTGTTACCACCTGTTCTTTCAGCTCTGTCCAAAATTTAACTATGCTTATGTTTCATTTTTGGCCAAGTGGCCGGTTTTCATATATTATTATTTTGAATTCTCATTTCAGTCTTCAATAAACACAGTGAACAATGGTCATACAGAAGTCTAAACAATATGTTTGCTTACTTCACAGACTACTTTATTCTACCTTTAAACTGAGTTTCACTTGAATTATCAGAATGGAGACAGATTGCAGCACTGTAACTGTACATCTTGGCTACTTTATTGGGTTCTTCTATCTAGCACTTTTCTCCAACCCAATTACTTCAAAACCCTGCCCACAACATCAGGTAATCAAAAGCAGCATTAGAGGGGAAAAGGGTGTAGATCTCTTTAGACAACTTCCTGCTGATTAGGGCCATCGAGTTCCTTGGCGCAAGTCCAAGCTTTGTCATCAGGATATTTCTAAGGAGCAACCAGTAATGTGGCAAACAGCAAATCAATCAGCAGGAATCAGCAGCAGTAAGGGCAGCAGCAACAGGGAGAGCAGCAGGGGGAACAGCATCAGCTACATCTCTCAGCGCTCTGGCATATTTATACCCTCTCAAGAGTCCCCAGAATTCCAAACATAAATTACCTTCCTTCTGGCAGAAGCACATCCTGTCAGAGCATGAGGCAAGTTATGGTCAGCAGCTGTGGACAATCTGAAGCAGCCCCACATCCCACACTTATGATTAAAACAAAAACACATTCACATAACCTAACTGGGTTATTTAAGAAACCAAAGTTCTTACTACATCCATCATTGCCAGATCATAACAGAAATATCCTTTAGCTCAATTTGCGACTGAGTCCCTGCTGTCTTTGAACACCATCTCCATTATCTATACTTCTCTTAGCTTTCTGAATATCCAAACTCACACCCAAATATCTCATTATGCTCTGCTTAAAGCATTAAGTCTCCTCTAACCTACAGCTCCCAACTCATCCATATTCTTCTCAGAAACCAGTTTCAATGGCCTATGAGTCACATGGTTAGCTGATTACAGAACTCAGTGCTTTCTTCTGTATGTGACCCTTTTCCTTTAACTCTGGACAATGACCTTCCACGAAGTAATTTATGAGATGGAATATTTGTTTTTTCACATGTTTGGAGAATAAAGTCCATCTCATGGTCAAGCTAGAGCATCAGGAGTGATTCAGCAAATGTCAATTTTAAATCAAATGAAGGACATGTTGACATGTTGGTTTTCATCATCTCTTTCTGCTTTGTTTTTGTTGATTTTGGTCTTGTTTTGTTTTATTTGATTTTTTTTCTTATCCAGTCTGGAAACTCAGTTAATGAGCTGCAACCACTCACATTTGGAGGTGTCTTGTGACCTAAAGTAAATCTCTTGGGAAACTCCTTGTAAACACACTAAAATATATGTCACTAAATTGAGCTAAACTTAGTAAAGTTGACAATATATACAACCATCATACTTAATGATCAAGAATTCCAGAAAGTGCAGATATTTATCAAACAAAAACAATTACTTTTGGCCCTACACATGAAAAGTAAATGAGAAATAAAACTTTTCAAGAAAGTTAATATATAAAGGCAGGAAGAAGCAAACTCATCTTCAATCTGTAAAGCCAGCTAAGATGTATGGAGAAAGAGCCACTTAAAATTTTATACTGACAATTAACTTCCAAATGTATAAATGCATGCTCAGAAATTAGATGATTGTTTGTTAATCATAGAACATCAGTAAAATTATTCTTCATTAATTAGTTGAAAATCATAAGGGAAGAAAGAGTTTTTATGAAGAAATCTGGCAGACATCTCCACATCAAGGTTACCAAACATCAATAATGGACAGAGCTGCCATCTGATGTGATGCACTGAGGATGTTACACCTTCAAATACATGCTGCTTCTGCCAAATATTCATTAGCTGAACTTAGTTGTGATTAAATGTGAGACAAACACAACTGAGCAACTAACTACAAAAGTCATGGTCTTTAATCCTTCAAAAGTATAAATTTTGGGAAAGGAAGCAAAGCATTTCAGAATGAAAATAGTGATATTGATACACTGTGTACAGAGAAAGGCTACAATCATATACCATGATTTATTGCTGTTCAATTCAATGAAAGAGATTATCAAAGCTACTGAATTTGAACATGAATTGTGTCTGAGTTAGAGACATATCAACCTTATCATTTATCTGAACTTGACAATTATGTTGAACTTTTCAGAAAAGAATGACTTTCTCTTTTGTGGAATGCATATTAAAATATTTATGGGGAGAGCTGGTTATATAACACTCATTTCAGTTATTTCGACATACAATGAAGACAATGACACTAGATATACACTTGAGGAAAAGTAAGAATAACTTGCAAAATGTGAGGAGTTTCTGGAACTAAAAAAGGTTAATCAATTTTATCCTGTAAATTTTCTTAGATTTGGCACATAATTCAAATGAAAATCAGAATAACCCTGCGCATGTTAAATATGGCTTAAATGTTTTCAAAACAGGGTTATTTACATCCTTGTCAAATTAGTTATATAATGACATTAATTGAATACAATAAACAGGAATTGAAGGGAGAGTGAGATCAATCTTGAGATGCCTAGGAAAAATTTTTTTGTGTAAGAGGAGAAAGAATTAGAGAGAAATTTTGATAAATGTAATTTAAAAAACTGAAAAAATGTTAAACAGTAAAATTACCTACATAATTATCAGATTTATGCTGAGATAAATTTTTATTTTTAATGCTAATCTTATCTCAAAACGATTAATATACCTTGTTGCAAACCAGCATAATGAGAGGTTTTATGATTTGAATCTAGAATGTTCCCCCTGTGTTTTAACATCAATATTTGTTCCTACCTTATGACACTGTGAGACTTTTACTAGAAAAAGCCTAGAAGGCAGAATCAGATCAGGATGTAACAGCCTCTGAAGAATGTACCAGACCTCAGCCCAGTTGGTTTCCACGGCTTCGTGGTACACTTCACTTTAACAGCATTGGTATGACGCTAACATGGCACAGACATAGATTTTTATGCTGCCCTGGCTTCATCACAATGATGTACTGAAAACAGAAGCCAAAATAAGTATTTCCTTTATTATTTAGCTTCTGTGAGTTATTTTGTTCATAATAATACAGAAATAAATAACAAAACTGCATATACTTCTGCTAAACTTTTCAAACAACTCAAACTGTCATCCAAATAATGACACCCTGAGAGAAGAGTGAAGTAAAACATTTCATTATACCAGTCTGATCATTTATGTTTGTTTCTGCATTGGTTTAATAGCTAAATTAGGGTAGACACGCATAATATCATGAAAAGATTTAGGTTATATACTAACAGTATGTTTAGGGATATTTGAAATAAATACAGGAAAAATTACAGATTATTGATATTAGCCAATTACAGATTTTCATGTTAATATAAAATCTAATCTATGACATACACACACTAAAGTAATCAATAATTTCAATATCAATAAATGCATAGTGGGATACCAAAAAGGTATCAGAGCTAGATATATCCTAGTATTTTGAGTGTTTAGTTTTGACTAGTGATGTCAATTGTGACATCTCTTTAGTTTCTTTTTCTTTCTTCATCATGTGGCCACACTATGGTGGCAGTTCACCAAGACTACATGACCTTGAATGAACTCTACTCTCATGCATGGTGTTTTAAAGTGTTTTGTTTGACCTATCATTGCACCTGTGGGACTCACTTACCAGACATGCTCAACCAAATCCACAAGGCTAAGTGTTTAACTGTGCAGCTTCTTGAAGACAAGAAAAGAACCTATTAGTTGTCAGTTCTGTATTGTTCTTTGCAAGAGAAAGTCCCATCATTATGGTGGGTTCATGAAGTGGTAAAAACTAATGCTTTCTTCCAAGTGTGATTCATGCAATATCGCTTTCACAGTGGGTATCCTCACATATCTTGCAAGTGATCTATTTTATCTGATCCTGTACTGACCTATTGAAGCTCCGCTTCCTTCATCTTCTGTGTACCTAATCATCCATTTATGCTCTTTGCAGAACTCTGACTTTAAAATTCCAGGCTACTTCCACAGCCTAGATTTCTAGGAATACATTTGCTTCTGACTTCCTTACTCATAAAGTTTATGGTCAGATATAATTGTCCAAGCTATGTCCCGAGGAACATTTAAAGGACATTTGGAATAGGTAGCATTTTGTCTATTCCAGTTTTAAGAGCATTATGGTCTGATGTAATTAAAATATACTCTTTTGATTCAAGTGTTTTAGGGACCTCCTCATTTTATTAAAGGTATGAGCCAAAAGCAAACAGTCAAACAAACAAACAAAATATCCATACAAAACCAAACCAAAAAAAAAATGAAAACAACAGTTCCTGTGAACTAGCTTGTGAGTGAAGGCATTTGTGTACAACTTACGAGAATTCTTAAGACATTCTTGGAGCAATAACCTAAAGCATCATTATATTTTATTAGATAACATTACTTACACTAAACTAAATACTAACCATATGATGATCTAGATCTAAAATCAACTGCAGAATCTCTTTTATAACCCTCTGTTTAGATAGTACAGACCACTGGGCTGTTCACCGCATTCAATCCCAGCTTTCCTGGTGAAAACAGGCGTTCATCCCTTCTGTTGAAGAGTTTAATATTCCTGGTTTCCCTAGTGCCTATCTTTGAGCACAGGTACCTCATGCTTGCTGCCGTCCCTGATTTCTTTACATGTGTGTGCTCCTTCTCATTCTGTCGGAGGTTCTGTGGCAAAATTGGCAATGAGCTAAAGGAATGAATATTCAAAGAGAATTGGCTAGAAAAGTTTATATTTTTGTGATCTTGTTGGAAAAGTGTTTGTTATTATTAATAACACATTACTGTGCTGAAGGAGGAAATAGCCCAACCTGTCCAGGGAAGGCACATCAAATTCATTTTGTAACCATATTGCACAGTTGGTTTTGTGGAAAACGCCATTAGTCACACTGCACAGCATCATGTTATCTAATCAGCTACTACATGGACCAATCCTTAAGCTACACATAATGTACAGTGATAATTGTCAATGCTCATTCAATCTGAAATATTTCTTTATGGATCTACTTGTTTTAACTAACTCCATGGCATGCTATTTTCTGTGTCCTTTCATTTTGTATGAAAAGATATGTATTCTAATGTGTACTGATATTTAAATGGAAGAAACACTAAAAAAAGAACCCTCTGTTTAGGTACTATATTTTTTCTATGAAAAACATTCCACGGCCATCACTTTCAATAGCAGAGATCCAGTGGAGTGGGATTATAATGGAGTGCTGCTCCATTTCAAAATCATAGGTCTGCCTCTGTGTGCAACATCCATTAGATCTATCTATTATGGGAAACTTCTTCAATATTTCTAACACAGCCTTGTCTAGTCCCTGATTTTAGAGGGACTGCTTCAAGTTTCTCTCCATTTAGTTTAATGTTAGCAACTGGTTTGCTGTATATGGCTTCTACTATGTTTAGATATGGGCCTTCAATTCCTATTCTTTCCAGGACTTTTATCATGAAGGGGTGTTGAATTTTGTCAAATGCTTTCTCAGCATCTAATGAAATGATCATGTGATTTTGTTCTTTCAGTTTGTTTATATAATGCATCACGTTGATGGTTTTCCGTATATTAAACCATCCCTGCATGCCTGGGATGAAGCCTACTTAATCATGGTGGATGATTGTTTTGATGTGCTCTTGGATTCGGTTTGCCAGAATTTTATTGAGTATTTTTGCGTCGATATTCATAAGGGAAATTGGTCTGAAGTTCTCTTCTTTGTTGGGTCTTTGTGTGGTTTAGGTATAAGAGTAATTGTGGCTTCATAGAAGGAATTCGGTAGGGCTCCATCTGTTTCAATTTTGTGGAATAGTTTGGATAGTATTGGTATGAGGTCTTCTATGAAGGTCTAATAAAATTCTGCACTAAACCCGTCTGGACCTGGGCTCTTTTTGGTTGGGAGACCTTTAATGACTGCTTCTATATCCTTAGGAGTTATGGGGTTGTTTAACTGGTTTATCTGTTTCTGATTTAACTTCGGTACCTGGTATCTGTCTAGGAAATTGTCCATTTCCTGTAGATTTTCAAGTTTTGTTGAATATAGGCTTTTATAGTAAGATCTGATGATTTTTTGAATTTCCTCTGAATCTGTAGTTATGTCTCCCTTTTCATTTCTGATTTTGTTAATTTGGACACACTCTCTGTGTCCTCTCATTAGTCTGGCTAAGGGTTTATCTATCTTGTTGATTTTCTCAAAGAACCAACTTTTGATTCTGTTGATTCTTTCTATGGTCCTTTTTGTTTCTACTTGGTTGATTTCAGCTCTGAGTTTGATTATTTCCTGCCTTCTACTCCTCCTGGGTGTATGTGCTTCTTTTTGTTCTAGAGCTTTTAGGTGTGCTGTCAAGCTGCTGACATATGCTCTTTCCTGTTTCTTTCTGCAGGCACTCAGCGCTATGAGTTTTCTGCTTAGCACAGCTTTCATTGTGTCCCATAAGTTTGGGTATGTTGTACCTTCATTTTCATTAAATTCTAAAAAGTCTTTAATTTCTTTCTTTATTTCTTCCTTGACCAGGTTATCATTGAGTAGAGCATTGTTCCATTCCACATATATGTGGGCATTCCTCCCTTATCGTTATTGAAGTCCAGTTTTAGGCCGTGGTGGTCTGAGAGCACGCAGCATGGGATTATTTCTATCTTTCTGAACCTGTTGAGGTCCATTTTTTGACCAATTATATGGTCAATTTTGGAGAAAGTACCATGAGGAGCTTAGAAGAAGCTATATCCTTTTGCTTTAGGATAGAATGTTCTAGAAAATATCTCTTAAGTCCATTTGGCTCATGATTTCTCTTAGTCTGTCTATGTCTCTGTTTAATTTCTGTTTCCATGATCTGTCCATTGATGAGAGTGGGGTGTTGAAATCTCCTACTATTATTGTGTGAGATGCAATGTGTGTTTTGAGCTTTAGTAAGGTTTCTTTTACGTATGTAGGTGCCCTTGTATTTGGGGCATAGATATTTAGGATTGAGAGTTCATCTTGGGGGATTTTTCCTTTGATGAATATGAAGTGTCCTTCCTTATCTTTTTTGACGACTTTTAGTTGAAAATTGATTTTATTTGATATTAGAATGGCTACTCCAGCTTGCTTCTTCTGACCATTTGCTTGGAAAGTTGTTTTCCAGCCTTTCACTCTGAGGTAGTGTCTGTCTTTGTCCCTGAGGTGTGTTTCCTGTAGGCAGCAGAATGCACAGTCCTCATTGCGTATCCAGTTTGTTAATCTATGTCTTTTTATTGGGGAGTTGAGGACATTGATATTGAGAGATATTAAGGAATAGTGATTATTGCTTCCTGTTATATTCATATTTGGATGTGAGGTTATGTTTGTGTGCTTTTCTTCTCTTTGTTTTGTTGCCAAGATGATTAGTTTCTTGCTTCTTCTAGGGTATAGCTTGCCTCCTTATATTGGGCTTTACCATTTATTATCCTTTGTAGTGCTGTATATGTAGAAAGATATTGTGTAAATTTGGTTTTGTCATGGAATATCTTGGTTTCTACATCTATGTTAATTGAGAGTATTGCAGGATACAGTAACCTGGGCTGGCATTTGTGTTCTCTTAGGGTCTGTATGACACCAGTCCAGGATCTTCTGGCCTTCATAGTTCCTGGCGAAAAGTCTGGTGTGATTCTGATAGGTCTGCCTTTATATGTTACTTGACCTTTTTCCCCTACTGCTTTTAATATTCTTTCTTTATTTTGTGCGTTTGGTGTTTTGACTATTATGTGACGGGAGGTGTTTCTTTTCCGGTCCAATCTACTTGGAGTTCTGTAGGCTTCTTGTATGCCTATGGGTATCTCTTTTTTTTTTTTTTTTTATTAACTTGAGTATTTCTTACATACATTTCAAGTGTTATTCTCTTTCCCGGTATCCGGGCAAACATCCCCCTCCCCCCTCCCCTTCCTTATGGGTGTTCCCCTTCCAACCCTCCCCCCATTTGCGCCCTCCCCCCACCAGTCTAGTTCACTGGGGGTTCAGTCTTAGCAGGACCCAGGGCTTCCCCTTCCACTGGTGCTCTTACTAGGATATTCATTACTACCTATGAGGTCAGAGTCCAGGGTCAGTCCATGTATAGTCTTTAGGTAGTGGCTTAGTCCCTGGAAGCTCTGGTTGCTTGGCATTGTTGTACATATGGGGTCTCGAGCCCCTTCAAGCTCTTCCAGTTCTTTCTCTGATTCCTTCAACGGGGGTCCTATTCTCAGTTCAGTGGTTTGCTGCTCTACATTCGCCTCTGTATTTGCTGTATTCTGGCTGTGTCTCTCAGGAGCGATCTACATCCGGCTCCTGTCGGTCTGCACTTCTTTGCTTCATCCATCTTGTCTAATTGGGTGGCTGTATATGTATGGGCCACATGTGGGGCAGGCTCTTAATGAGTGTTTCTTCAGTCTCTGTTTTAATCTTTGCCCCTCTCTTCCCTGCCAAGGGTATTCTTGTTCCCCTTTTAAAGAAGGAGTGAAGCATTCACATTTTGATCATCTGTCTTGAGTTTCATTTGTTCTAGGCATCTAGGGTAATTCAAGCATTTGGGCTAATAGCCACTTATCAATGAGTGCATACCAGGTATGTCTTTCTGTGATTGGGTTAGCTCACTCAGGATGATATTTTCCAGTTCCAACCATTTGCCTACGAATTTCATGAAGTCGTTGTTTTTGATAGCTGAGTAATATTCCATTGTGTAGATGTACCACATTTTCTGTATCCATTCCTCTGTTGAAGGGCATCTGGGTTCTTTCCAGCTTCTGGCTATTATAAATAAGGCTGCAATGAACATAGTGGAGCACGTGTCTTTTTTATATGTTGGGGCATCTTTTGGGTATATGCCCAAGAGAGGTATAGCTGGATCCTCAGGCAGTTCAATGTCCAATTTTCTGAGGATCCTCCAGACTGATTTCCAGAATGGTTGTACCAGTTTGCAATCCCACCAACAATGGAGGAATGTTCCTCTTTCTCCACATCCTCGCCAGCATCTGTTGTCCCCTGAGTTTTTGATCTTAGCCATTCTCACTGGTGTGAGGTGAAATCTCAGGGTTGTTTTGATTTGCATTTCCCTTATGACTAAAGATGTTGAACATTTCTTTAGGTGTTTCTCAGCCATTCAGCATTCCTCAGCTGGGAATTCTTTGTTTAGCTCTGAACCCCATTTTTAATAGGGTTATTTGTTTCCCTGCGGTCTAACTTCTTGAGTTCTTTGTATATTTTGGATATAAGGCCTCTATCTGTTGTAGGATTGGTAAAGATCAGTTCCCAATCTGTTGGTTGCCATTTTTTCCTAACCACGGTGTCCTTTCCTTACAGAAGCTTTGCAGTTTTATGAGATCCCATTTGTTGATTCTTGATCTTAGAGCATAAGCCATTGGTGTTTTGTTCAGGAAATTTTTTCCAGTGCCCATGTGTTCAAGATGCTTCCCTAGTTTTTCTTCTATTAGTTTGAGTGTGTCTGGTTTGATGTGGAGGTGCTTGATCCACTTGGATTAAGCTTTGTACAGGGTGATAAGCATGGATCGATCTGCATTCTTCTACATTTTGACCTCCAGTTGATCCAGCACCATTTGCTGAAAATGCTATCTTTTTGCCATTGGACGGTTTTGGCTCCTTTGTCAAAAATCAAGTGACCATAGGTGTGTGGGTTCATTTCTGGGTCTTCAATTCTATTCCATTGGTCTATCTGTCTGTCTCTGTACCAATACCTTGCACTTTTTATCACTATTGCTCTGTAATACTGCTTGAGTTCAGGGATAGTGATTCCCCCTGAAGTCCTTTTATTGTTGAGGATAGCTTTAGCTATCCTGTGTTTTTTGTTAGTCCAGATGAATTTGCAAATTGTTCTGTCTAACTCTTTGAAGAATTGGATTGGTATTTTGATGGGGATTGCATTGAATCTGTAGATTGCTTTTGGTAAAATGGCCATTTTTACTATATTAATCCTGCCAATCCATGAGCATGGGAGATCTTTCCATCTTCTGAGGTCTTCTTCAATTTCCTTTTTCATTATCTTGAATTTCTTATTGTACAGATCTTTTACTTGCTTTGTTAAAGTCACACCGATGTACTTTATATTATTTGGGTCTATAATGAAGGGTGTCGTTTCCCTAATTTCTTTCTCGGCTTGTTTCTCTTTTGTATAGAGGAAGGCAACTGATTTATTTGAGTTAATTTTATACCCAGCCACTTTTCTGAATTTGTTTATCAGCTTTAGTAGTTCTCTGGTGGAACTTTTGGGATCATTTAAATATACTATCATATGATCTGCAAATAGTGATATTTTGAACTCTTCTTTTCCAATCTGTATCCCCTTGACCTCCATTTGTTGTCTGATTGCTCTGGATAGAACTTCAAGAACTATATTGAATAAGTAGGGAGAGAGTGGGCAGCCTTGTCTAGTCCCTGATTTTAGTGGGATTGCTTCAAGTTTCTCTCCATTTAGTTTAATGTTAGCAACTGGTTTGCTGTATATGGCTTTTACTATGTTCAGGTATGGGCCTTGAATTCCTATTCTTTCCATGACTTTTATCATGAAGGGGTGTTGAATTTTGTCAAATGCTTTCTCAGCATCTAATGAAATGATCATGTGGTTTTGTTCTTTCAGTTTGTTTATATAATGGATCACGTTGATGGTTTTCCGTATATTAAACCATCCCTGCATGCCTGGGATGAAGCCTACTTTGTCATGGTGGATGATTGTTTTGATGTGCTCTTGGATTCGCTTTGCCAGAATTTTGTTGAGTATTTTTGCGTCGATATTCATAAGGGAAATTGGTCTGAAGTTCTCTTTCTTTGTTGTGTCTTTGTGTGGTTTAGGTATAAGAGTAATTGTGGCTTCGTACACGGTATTCAGTAGTGATCCATCTGTTTCAATTTTGTGGAATAGTTTGGATAATATTGGTATGAGGACTTCTATGAAGGTCTGATAGAATTCTGCACTAAACCCGTCTGGACCTGGGCTCTTTTTGGTTGGGAGACCTTTAATGACTGTTTCTATTTCCTTAGGAGTTATGGGGTTGTTTAACTGGTTTATCTGTTCCTGATTTAACTTCGGTACCTGGTATCTGTCTAGGAAATTGTCCATTTCCTGAAGATTTTCAAGTTTTGTTGAATATAGGTTTTTATGGTAAGATCTGATGATTTTTTTAATTTCCTCTGAATCTGTTTATATGTCTCCCTTCTCATTTCTGATTTTGTTAATTTGGACGTACTCTCTGGGTCCTCTCGTTAGTCTGGCTAAGGGTTTATCTATCTTGTTGATTTTCTCAAAGAACCAACTTTTGGTTCTGTTGATTATTTCTATGGTCCCTTTTGTTTCTACTTGGTTGATTTCAGCTCTGAGTTTGATTATTTCCTGCCTTCTACTCCTCCTGGGTTTATTTGCTTCTTTTTGTTCTAGAGCTTTTCGGTGTGCTGTCAAGCTGCTGACATGTGCTCTTTCCTGTTTCTTTCTGCAGGAACTCAGCACTATGAGTTTTCTGCTTAGCACAGCTTTCATTGTGTCCCATAAGTTTGGGTATGTTGTACCTTCATTTTCCTTAAATTCTAAAAAGTTTTTAATTTCTTTCTTTATTTCTTCCTTGACCAGGTTATCACTGAGTAGAGCATTGTTCAATTTCCAAGTATATGTGCGCATTCTTCCTTTATTGTTATTGAAGACCAGTTTTAGGCTGTGGTGGTCCGATAGCACACATGGGATTATTTATAACTTTCTGTACCTGTTGAGGCCCGTTTTTTGACCAATTATATGGTCAATTTTGGAGAAAGTACCATGAGGAGCTGAGAAGAAGCTATATCCTTTTGCTTCAGGATAGAATGTTCTATAAATATCCGTTAAGTCCAATTGACTCATGACTTCTCTTAGTCTGTCTACATCTCTGTTTATTTTCTGTTTCCATGACCTGTCCATTGATGAGAGTGGGGTGTTGAAATCTCCCACTATTATTGTGTGAGGTGCAATGTGTGTTTTGAGCTTTAGTAAGGTTTCTTTTACGTATGTAGGTGCCCTTGTATTTGGGGCATAGATATTTAGGATTGAGAGTTCATCTTGGTGGATTTTTCCTTTGATGAATATGACCTGTCCTTCCTTATCTTTTTTGATGACTTTTAGTGGAAAATTGATTTTATTTGATATTAGAATGGCTACTCCAGCTTGCTTCTTCTGGCCATTTGCTTGGAAAAATTTTTTTCCAGCCTTTCACTCTGAGGTAGTGTCTGTCTTTGTCTCTGAGGTGTGTTTCCTGTAGGCAGCAGAATGCAGGGTCCTCGTTGCGTATCCAGTTTGTTAATCTATGTCTTTTTATTGGGGAGTTGAGGCCATTGATATTGAGAGATATTAAGGAATAGTGATTATTGCTTCCCGTTATATTCATATTTGGATGTGAGGTTATGTTTGTGTGCTTTCATTCTCTTTGTTTTGTTGCCAAGACGATTAGTTTCTTGCTTCTTCTAGGGTATAGCTTGCCTCCTTATGTTGGGCTTTACCATTTATTATCCTTTGTAGTGCTGTATTTGTAGAAAGATAGTGTGTAAATTTGGTTTTGTCATGGAATATCTTGGTTTCTACATCTATGTTAATTGAGAGTTTTGCAGGATACAGTAACCTGGGCTGGCATTTGTGTTCTCTTAGGGTCTGTATGACATCAGTCCAGGATCTTCTGGCCTTCATAGTTTCTGGCGAGAAGTCTGGTGTGATTCTGATAGGTCTGCATTTATATGTTACTTGACCTTTTTCCCTTACTGCTTTTAATACTCTTTTTTTATTTTGTGTGTTTGGTGTTTTGACTATCATGTGACGGGAGGTGTTTCTTTTCTGGTCCAATCTATTTGGAGTTCTGTAGGCTTCTTGTATGCCTATGGGTATCTCTTTTTTTAGGTTAGGGAAGTTTTCTTCTATGATTTTGTTGAAGATATTTACTGATCCTTTGAGCTGGGAGTCTTCACTCTCTTCTATACCTATTATCCTTAGGTTTGATCTTCTCATTGAGTCCTGGATTTCCTGTATGTTTTGGACCAGTAGCTTTTTCCGCTTTACATTATCTTTGACAGTTGAGTCAATGATTTCTATGGAATCTTCTGCTCCTGAGATTCTCTCTTCCATCTCTTGTATTCTGTTGGTGAAGCTTGTATCTACAGCTCCCTGTCTCTTCTTTTGGTTTTCTAAATCCAGGGTTGTTTCCATGTGTTCTTTCTTGATTGCTTCTATTTCCACTTTTAATTCCTTCAACTGTTTGACTGTGTTTTCCTGAAATTCTTTCAGGGATTTTTGGGATTCTTTCAGGGATTTTTGCGATTCCTCTCTGTAGGCTTCTACTTGTTTATTAATATTTTCCTGTGTTTCCCTAAGGGAGTTCTTCACGTCTTTCTTGAAGTCCTCCAGCATCATGATCAAATATGATTTTGAAACTAGATCTTGCTTTTCTGGTGTGTTTGGATATTCCATGTTTGATTTGGTGGGAGAGTTGGGCTCCGATGATGCCATGTAGTCTTGGTTTCTTTTGCTTGGGTTCCTGCGCTTGCCTCCTGCCATCAGAATATCTCTAGTGTTACTTTGTTCTGCTATTTCTGACAGTGGCTAGACTGTCCTATAAGCCTGTGTGTCAGGAGTGCTGTAGACCTGTTTTCCTGTTTTCTTTCAGCCAGTTATGTGGACAGAGTGTTCTGCTTTCGGGCGTGTAGTTTTTCCTCTCTACAGGTCTTCAGCTGTTCCTGTGGGCCTGTGTCTTGAGTTCACCAGGCAGCTTTCTTGCAGCAGAAAAGTTGGTGTTACCTGTGGTCCCGAGGCTCAAGTTCGCTCGTGGAGTGCTGCCCACGGGCTCTCTGCAGCAGCAGCAACCAGGAAGATATGCGCCGCCCCTTCCGGGAGCTTCAGTGCACCAGGGTTCCAGAAGGCCTTTGGTGTTTTCCTCTGGCGTCCGAGATGTGTGTGCAGAGAGCAGTCTCTTCTGGTTTCCCAGGCTTGTCTGCCTCTCTGAAGGTTTAGCTCTCCCTCCCATGGGATTTGGGTGCAGAGAACTGTTTATCCAGTCTGTTTCCTTCAGGTTCCGGCGGTGTCTCAGGCAGGGGTCCTGCCGCTCCTGGGCCCTCCCCCACGGGAGCCCAGAGGCCTTATACACTTTCCTCTTGGGCCAGGGATGTGGGCAGGGGTGGGCAGTGTTGGTGGTCTCTTCCCCTCTGCAGCCTCAGGAGTGCCCACCTGACCAGGCGGTGAGGTCTCTCTCACATGGTGTCTGGGAGCAGAGAGCTGCTGCGGGCCGGGATCCTCGGGTGTGGGACTTCTGGTAAACACAGGACGTGCCCGGTCCTAGAGTAATTCTGCCTCTGTGTGTCCCGATTTCACCAGGCAGCTTTCTTGCAGCAGACAAGTTGGTCTTACCTGTGGTCCCGAGGCTCAAGTTTGCTTGCGGGGTGCTGCCCACGGGCTCTCTGCGGCGGCAGCAACCAGGAAGACCTGTGCCGCACCTTCCGGGAGCTTCAGTGCACCAGGGTTCCAGATGGCCTTTTGTGTTTTCCTCTGGCGTCCGAGATGTATGTACAGAGAGCATTCTCTTCTGGTTTCCGAGGCTTGTCTGACTCTCTGAAGGTTCAGCTCTCCCTCCCACGGGATTTGGGGGAAGAGAACTGTTTATCCGGTCTGTTTCCTTCAGGTTCCGGCAGTGTCTCAGGCAGGGGTCCTGCCGCTCCTGGGCCCTCCCCCACGCAAGCCCAGAGGCCTTATACAGTTTCCTCTTGGGCCAGGGATGTGGGCAGGGGTGGGCAGTGTTGGTGGTCTCTTCCGCTCTCGGGTATCTCTTTTTTAGGTTAGGGAAGTTTTCTTCTATGATTTTGTTGAAGATATTTACTGATCCTTTGAGCTGGGAGTCTTCACTCTCTTCTATACCTATTATCCTTAGGTTTGATCTTCTCATTGAGTCCTGGATTTCCTGTATGTTTTGGACCAGTATTTTTTTCCGCTTTACTTTATCTTTGGTTCTTTTTTTTTTTCGGAGCTGGGGACCGAACCCAGGGCCTTGCGCTTCCTAGGTAAGCGCTCTACCTCTGAGCTAAATCCCCAGCCCCTTTACATTATCTTTGACAGTTGAGTCAATGATTTCTAGAGAATCTTCTGCTCCTGAGATTCTCTCTTCCATCTCTTGTATTCTGTTGGTGAAGCTTGTATCTACAGCTCCTTGTCTCTTCTTTTGGTTTTCTATATCCAGGGTTGTTTCCATGTGTTCTTTCTTGATTGCTTTTATTTCCATTTTTAATTCCTTCAACTGTTTGATTGTGTTTTCCTGGAATTCTTTCAGGGATTTTTGTGTCTTCTCTCTATGGGCTTCTACTTGTTTATTTTTGTTTTCCTGGAATTCTTTCAGGGATTTTTGCGATTCCTCTCTGTAGGCTTCTACTTGTTTATTAATGTTTTCCAGTGTTTCTCTAATGGAGTTCTTCACATCTTTCTCAAAGTCCTCCAGCATCATGATCAAATATGATTTTGAAACTAGATCTTGCTTTTCTGGTGTGTTTGGATAGTCTATGTTTGTTTTGATGGGAGAATTGGGCTCTGATGGTGCCATGTAGTCTTGGTTTCTGTTGCTTGGGTTCCTACGCTTGCCTCTCGCCATCAGATTATCTCTAGTGTTACTTTGTTCTGCTATTTCTGACAGTGGCTAGACTGTCCTATAAGCCTGTGTGTCAGGAGTGCTGTAGACCTGTTTTCCTGTTTTCTTTCAGCCAGTTATGTGGACAGAGTGTTCTGCTTTCGGGCGTGTAGTTTTTCCTCTCTACAGGTCTTCAGCTGTTCCTGTGGGCCTGTGTCTTGAGTTCACCAGGCAGGTCACTTGCAGCAGAAAAGTTGGTCTTACCTATGGTCCCGAGGCTCAAGTTCACTCGAGGGGTGCTGCCATCGAGCTCTCTGCGGTGGCAGCAACCAGGAAGATCTGTGCCGCCGTTTCCGGGAGCTTCAGTGCACCAGGGTTACAGATGGCGTTTGGTGTTTTCCTCTGGTGTCTGAGATGTGTGTGCAGAGTGCAGTCTCTTCTGGTTTCCCAGGCGTGTCTGCCTCTCTGAAGGTTTAGCTCTCCCTCCCACGGGATTTGGGTGCAGAGAACTGTTTATCCGGTCTGTTTCCTTCAGG
This sequence comes from Rattus norvegicus, assembly GCF_021556685.1. Classification (NCBI taxonomy): domain Eukaryota; kingdom Metazoa; phylum Chordata; class Mammalia; order Rodentia; family Muridae; genus Rattus; species Rattus norvegicus. The sequence continues at coordinate 82,109,298 of NC_141535.1, forward strand.
TTCTGGTGGTGTCTCAGGCGCAGGGGTCCTGCCGCTCCTGGGCCCTCCTCCACGGGAACCCAGAGGCCTTATACAGTTTCCTCTTGGGCCAGGCATGTGGGCGGGGTGGGCAGTGTTGGTGGTCTCTTCTGCTCTGCAGCCTCAGGAGTGCCCAGCTGACCAGGCGGTGAGGTCTCTCTCACATGGGGTCTGGGAGCAGAGAGCTGCTGCAGGCAGGGTCCTCGGGTGTGGGACTCCAGGTAAACACAGGATGTGCCCGGTCCTAGAGGAATTCTGCCTCTGTGTGTCCCGAGTTCACCAGGCAGGTCACTTGCAGCAGAAAAGTTGGTCTTACCTGTGTTCCCGAGGCTCAAGTTCGCTCGCGGGGTGCTGCCCAGGAGCTATCTGTGGTGGTAGCAACCAGGAAGATCTGCGCCGCCCTTTCCGGGAGCTTCCGTGCACCAGGGTTCCAGATGGCATTTGGTGTTTTCCTCTGGCGTCCGAGATGTGTGCAGAGTGCAGTCTTTTCTGGTTTCCCGCACTCAGTTTTCTATAACTATCATAACTACTTAAGATAATGAACTTATTAAACAAATGTTTTATTTTGACTTGTTAACACAAAGATATTAGTCTATGGCTAGTTGTCCAATTTGCTCTGAGTTCATAATAGGATATCCTGCGGTGAGTACACAGAGGAACCACTCACATATTCAGACACTCATAGGGGAGGAGTAGAAGAAAGAAATGAATGTTCCTTAACAATTTTGAGGGTGTACCCCCCGCCATGATCAGAAGAAATGCTTAGCTTCACTTTAAGGTCATTACCACTTCCCACAAATGCTATTCTCCAGTCTAAAGCCTTCAACACATGTATCTGTGCAATACATCTCAGATCCAAACCACAGCAAATACGTCAGTGATTAATTAACCAGTATAAACAAGAGGCTTCTATTGAGCTGATTGGTGGGCATACATGGTAAAAGAAACTGCTCCCAAAATCAAAACCTGATTTGATATCTGGGACACACATAGTGAAAATTGAGAACCAACTCTGGAAATCTATCTCAGACCTACACGAGTGTGCCATGCATGCACCATTGCACAGACAAAGTTAAAGAACAAAGAGTAAAAAGTCAATTTGAAACTGGTTTCTTTTTTTTTTTTTTTTTTTTTTTGCTAAACTTGAATTTTGGTAATGCATTAGCATTCTAAGATTTATTTCCTAAATAGGTAGAAAAAATTATTGCTTTAAATAAATTTGAGGACCTGGAGAGATTCCTTAGTCGAAAAGAGCACTGACTGCTTTTCCAGAGGTCCTGAGTTCAAATCCCAACAACCAGCTGGTAGTTTACAACCATCTATTATGTGATCTGATACACTCTTCTGATACGTGTTTGAAAACAGAGATGATGTGCTCATATATATTAAACAAACAAATAAATAAATCTTAAATAAAATTTGAGTAGAAATATATATATACATATGTAACATATACATTAATACATCATATGCATTATATACATCTACACCCCACACATATATATGTAATCATTTTACATATATGTATAGAACATATATATACACATTCATATACGCATACACATACACACATATATACACATATATAATGTATTATTTTCATTTTCTGTATACAGTATGAAGTGTGCTTTCAGATTCATGCTTAATGTACATCTTAACACAAGTTTTCAAATTAAAAGCACTGAAATATTTTTGCACATGAAGGCAAGTAATGATTCTTATAAAAAGAGTAAAAGGAAAAATTAAGTTTAGCCCAAACTTAGTAAGGTTGTAAGGAATTTTGTCAAAGAACATCACAGAGTGCCAATGTGTAAGAAAGGTTTTTATTATTGAAAATGTACAAATGAGGATTTGAAAGAAAATATAATGTATAAATCATCAATAAGAAGATGGATGGGTTACATTCTCTCTCTTGGGTTTATAAGGATCTTGATAGCTACAAGTTGATGACAAATGCACACTTTGTGAGTGTGTTATTGCCTCCCAAGCCTCTGGGCTTGCTAGAGGAGCTCACTGTTACTCTGCAACTCCACATCAGCTGATGTTACACATTTACTGGGCATGAAAGTAGTTAGGGTGTAAAAATATTAGTGATTTTCTTAAAATTTACTCCTCATTGAAAATTTTAACATGAAAATATCCCATCTAGAAAATCAACTATGCCATGATTGATGAATGTTGCAAATGAACTCCAACCAAATTACCCAAGATGCAATCCACAGACCACAGGAACCTCAAGAAGAAGGATAACCGAAATGTGGATGCTCCCACTCCTTCTTAAAAGGGGAGACAGAAGAATCCATAAGAGGAGATATGGAATCAAAACTTAGAGCAGCGACTCAAGGAATGGCCATTCAGAGCCTGACCCACATGTGGCATATATATATATATATATATATATATATATATATATATATATATAATATATATCTCCATCAAAACTAAATAAGATTGATGAAGCTAAACAATGCATGTGGAAAGGACCTGAATATAGATCTCTCCTTAGAAACACACTGAGAGTATGTCCAATACAGAGGTCAGTGATAGCAGCAAACCACAGAACTAAGAATAGGACCCCATTGGGGGGAATTAGAGGAAGTATTGAAAGAGTTGAAGGATCTTGCAACCTCATAAAAACATCAGTGCCAACAACCAGAGCTTCCAGGGACTAAACCACTACCAAAAGACTATACATGGTCTGACCCAGGGCTCCAACTGCATATGTAGCAGAGAATAGCCTTGTTGGGGCATTAGGGGAAGGGGAAGCCATTGGTCCTTCCAAGGTTGGACCCCCAGTTCAGGGGAATATGGGGGGAGAAATAAGGGGATTGTATAGGGGGAATACCCCTATGGGGGAAAGGGGGAGGGAATGGCAGCTTATGGACAGGAAACCAGGAAGGGGAATAACCTTTGAAATATAAGTAAAGAAATATATCTAATAAAAAAAGGAACTCCAACCAATAAAGTGACTTAGTTGATTCTACCATAGCAACAGCACATAATGCCCTGGTATACCAAGAAGAGCAGTGCAGAGAGGTCATGAAGGTGCTGTTAACTCTCAGTTTGTGATACATAATTGTTGTGTAGTAAACAAGGTTGAAATGACATCTATTCTAACTTAGACTCTGTGCGTTTGAGAATTACATGTACGGAAATTATCGTGATCTGCTTTGTCACATAGTGTAGTGTCACGTTTACTGCAAACCAGAATTGTGGCTGCTCTACCATTATGTATTTAGTTGTCAGGGTGCTAGAGGAAAGTGAGTTTTGCTGTAGTTTTGCCACACACTACAGTCCAATGGAGGTGAATTATCTTATTCAAAGCTTGTGTTTGTGTCACTGTCATGCTGACTTGCACTTAAAAAGGGGGATGGGTGATCTGACCACACATGTTGCATACACTGAACTCGTCACAGGAACATACATATCAGTGAAATTTATATAAACCATAGCTAAAATGAAAGATAGCCTTCTCATTGGACCTTAAATAATACAAGCATTTTTTCACACAAAACAAGGAATTATTAAGAAATGCTTAATCATTGTTTCCTCCAAGTGTTTGCCTGGCTGGTGGATTTCATTTTTGTATTCTTTAATCTTGTTATTGTGTATGGGTTGTGTGTGTTTGCATTTGTCTCTGTGTACCTTTGTGAGTGTGTTTGTGTGAATGAGTGTGTGTGTGTGTGTGTGTGTGCAGGTGTGTGTGTGTGTGTGTGCAGGTGTGTCTATATGTGCACATGTGTGTGTATGTCTTGTGTTTGTGTGTTGCACTCATTAGTGTGGGTGTCTGCGACTATGTGTGTAGGTATAACATAAATAGGCATGTGTGAGGCTAGAGTAAAACTTTGGTGTCTTTCCATTATCACTGCCTGCCTTTGCTTACTTGTTAGTTCTTCAGTTCCACTACACTGGCTGGCCAGTGAATCTCAGGGATTCCCCACTGTCTGAACCCACAGAGCCCCACCACCCTTAGATTTTTTTAACAGGAGCTAGAAATCTTAACTTAGGTCTTCATGCTTGTAACACAGGTTCTGTACTCCTGAGCCATCTTCCTACTCAATGATTTTATTTAAGGAGAATTTTCTAGTTTCATGTTTACATTTATTTAATGCAATTTTAATAGAATTGTGTTCACAACAAGACTTCTGAAATGGATTATACACTGGCTCAGTGGCATGCAGTGTCATATTATTTTACATCTTCTTGTCCACAGCCAACAGAAGTATGCTATCACAAATCTGACAGAGCAGGCCAGTGAGGAGAGAAAAATACAAGATCAAAAGCCAGTATCAGCCCTGGGCACAGGGTCCTTAGCAAGGGCGGGCAAGTCCTTCTGGTTGCTGCCCTCACGGAGAGCTGAAACCCAGCTCTGAGATGTGACTCCAGGCTCCAGACCAGAGGTAAGACCAACTTTTCTGCTCCAAGTGACCTGCCTGGTGGACTCAGGACACACAAAGGCAAAATTCCTCCAGGACCGGGCACTTCCGGTTTTTAGATGGGGCCCGAACCACACTGATCCCGGCTCAAAGCTCCCTGCTCCCAAACCCCTAGGGAGAGAGAGATCACCACCCCCCTGACAGGTGGGCACTCCTGAGACTGCAGTTCAGGGGAGACCACCAGTACTGCCCACGCTTGCCCACATCCCTGGCCCAAGAGGAAACTTTATAGGGCCTCTGGGAACAGGAAGATAGGGTCACTTAACGCTGTGGTCCAGACACAACTGGGATCTGAAGGAACCTGGTCAAACATCTCGCTGCACCCAAATCACGTGGGAGGGAGAGCTAGACCTTCAGAGGGGCAGACACGCCTGGGAAGCCAAAGGAGACTACTCTCTGCCCACATTTCTGACTTTAGAGGAAAACGCCTAGAGCCACCTGAGACTCCTGTGCACAGGGTCACAAGCAAAGGCTGAGCAGGCCCTTCTGGTTGCTACCATCACAGAGTGCTGAAATCTAGCTCTGAGAAGCAACTCCAGGCTGGAGACCAGAGGTAAGATCAACTTTTCTGCTCCAAATGACCTGCCTAGTGGACTCAGGACACATGCCCACAGGAACACCTGACAACCAGTAGACAGGAACGACTACACACCTGAAAGGAGAAAACTCTGTTCCCATAACTGGCTGAAAGAGAACAGGAAAACAGGTATACAGTACTCCTGACACACAGGCCTATACGATGGGCTAACCACTGTCAAAAGTAGCAGAACAAGTTAACACCAGAGACAACGTGATGCCAAGAGGCAAGCACAGGAACCCAACCAACAGAAACCAAGACTACATGGCATCATTGGAGCCCAATTCTCCCACCAAAACAAACAATAAATATCCAAACACGCCAGAAAAGCAAGATCTAGATTTAAAATCACATTTGATCATGATGGTGGAGGACTTCAAGAAAGATGTGAAGAACTCCATTAGAGAAACACAGGAAAACACACATAAACAAGCAGAAGCCTATAGAGAGGAAATGCAAAAATCCCTGAAAGAATTGCAGGAAAACACAATCAAACAGGTGAAGGAATTAAAAATGGAAATAAAAGCAATAAGGAGAGCACAAAGGGACACAATCCTGGATATAGAAAATCAAAGGAAGAGACAAAGAGCCACAGATACAATCATCACCAACAGAATGCAAGAGATAGAAGAGAGAATCTCAGGAGCAGAAGATTCCATGGAAATCATCGACACAAATGTCAAAGATAATGTAAAATGGAAAAAGCTACTGTTCCAAAATATACAGGAAATCCAGGACACATGAGAAGGATACCTAAGGATATACTTATACATAAGGATAATAGGTATAGAAGAGAATGAAGAATCCCAGCTCAAAGGACAAGTAAATATCTTCAACAAAATCATAGAAGAAAATCACCCTAACCTAAAGAAAGAGATGCCAATAAATATACAAGAAGCCTACAAAACTCGAAATAGATTGGACCGGAAAAGAAACTCCTCCTGTCACATAATAGTGAAAACACCAAATGCACAAAACAAAGACAGAATATTAAAAGCAGTAAGGGAAAAAGTCAAATAATATATAAAGGCAGACCTATCAGAATTACACCAGACTTCTCACCAGAGACTATGAAAGCCTGAAGATCCTGGACAGATGTCATACAGACCCTAAGAGAACACAAATGCTAGCCCATGTTACTGTCTCCAGTGAATCAGTCTGTGGCCCTCAGAGTGAAAGGCTGGAAAACAACTTTCCAAGTAAATGGTCAGAAGAAGCAAGCTGGAGTAGCCATTCTAATATCAAATAAAATCAATTTTCAACTAAAAGTCGTCAAAAAAGATAAGGAAGGACACTTCATATTCATCAAAGGAAAAATCCCCCAAGATGAACTCTCAATCCTAAATATCTATGCCCCAAATACAAGGGCACCTACATACATAAAAGAAACCTTACTAAAGCTCAAAACACACATTGCACCTCACACAATAATAGTGGGAGATTTCAACACCCCACTCTCATCAATGGACAGATCATGGAAACAGAAATTGAACAGAGATGTAGACAGACTAAGAAAAGTCATGAGCCAAATGGACTTAATGGATATTTATAGAACATTCTATCCTAAAGCAAAAGGATATACCTTCTTCTCAGCTCCTCATGGTACTTTCTCCAAAATTGACCATATAATTGGTCAAAAAACGGGCCTCAACAGGTACAGAAAGATAGAAATAATCCCATGCGTGCTATCGGACCACCACGGCCTAAAACTGGTCTTCAATAACAACCAAGGAAGAATGCCCACATATACTTGGTAATTGAACAATGCTCTACTCAATGATAACCTGGTCAAGGAAGAAATAAAGAAAGAAATTAAAAACTTTTTAGAATTTAAGGAAAATGAAGGTACAACATACCCAAACTTATGGGACACAATGAAAGCTGTGCTAAGAGGAAAACTCATAGCGCTGAGTGCCTGCAGAAAGAAACAGGAAAGAGCATATGTCAGCAGCTTGACAGCACACCTAAAAGCTCTAGAACAAAAAGAAGCACATACACCCAGGAGGAGTAGAAGGCAGGAAATAATCAAACTCAGAGCTGAAATCAACCAAGTAGAAACAAAAAGGACCATAGAAAGAATCAACAGAACCAAAAGTTGGTTCTTTGAGAAAATCAACAAGATAGATAAACCCTTAGCCAGACTAATGAGAGGACACAGAGAGTGCGTCCAAATTAACAAAATCAGAAATGAAAAGGGAGACATAACAACAGATTCAGAGGAAATTCAAAAAATCATCAGATCTTACTATAAAAACCTATATTCAACAAAACTTGAAAATCTTCAGGAAATGGATAATTTCCTAGACAGATACCAGGTATCGAAGTTAAATCAGGAACAGATAAACCAGTTAAACAACCCCATAACTCCTAAGGAAATAGAAGCAGTCATTAAAGGTCTCCCAACCAAAAAAAGCCCAGGTCCAGACGGGTTTAGTGCAGAATTCTACCAAACCTTCATAGAAGACCTCATACCAATATTATCCAAACTATTCCACAAAATTGAAACAGATGGATCACTACCGAACACCTTCTACGAAGCCACAATTACTCTTATACCTAAACCACACAAAGACACAACAAAGAAAGAGAACTTCAGACAAATTTCCCTTATGAATATCAATGCAAAAATACTCAACAAAATTCTGGCAAACCGAATCCAAGAGCACATCAAAACAATCATCCACCATGACCAAGTAGGCTTCATCCCAGGCATGCAGGGATGGTTTAATATACGGAATACCATCAACGTGATCCATTATATAAACAAACTGAAAGAACAAAACCACATGCTCATTTCATTAGACACTGAGAAAGCATTTGACAAAATTCAACACCCCTTCATGATAAAAGTCCTGGAGAGAATAGGAATTCAAGGCCCATACCTGAACATAGTAAAAGCCATATACAGCAAACCAGTTGCTAACATTAAACTAAATGGAGAGAAACTCGAAGCAATCCCACTAAAATCAGGGACTAGACAAGGCTGCCCACTCTCTCCCTACTTATTCAATATAGTTCTTGAAGTTCTAGCCAGAGCAATCAGACAACAAAAGGAGGTCAAGGGGATACAGATCGGATAAGAAGAAGTCAAAATATCACTGTTTGCAGATGATATGATAGTGTATTTAAGTGATCCCAAAAGTTCCACCAGAGAACTACTAAAGCTGATAAACAACTTCAGCAAAGTGGCTGGGTATAAAATTAACTCAAATAAACGAGTAGCCTTCCTCTACACAAAAGAGAAACAAGCCGAGAAAGAAATTAGGGAAACGACACCCTTCATAATAGACCCAAATAATATAAAGTACCTCGGTGTGACTTTAACCAAGCAAGTAAAAGATCTGTACAATAAGAACTACAAGACACTGAAGAAGGAAATTGAAGAAGACCTCAGAAGATGGAAAGATCTCCCATGCTCATGGATTGGCAGGATTAATATAGTAAAAATGGCCATTTTACCAAAAGCAATCTACAGATTCAATACAATCCCCATCAAAATACCAATCCAATTCTTCAAAGAGTTAGACAGAACAATTTGCAAATTCATCTGGAATAACAAAAAACCCAGGATAGCTAAAGCTATCCTCAACAATAAAAGGACTTCAGGGGGAGTCACTATCCCTGAGCTCAAGCAGTATTCCAGAGCAATAGTGATAAAAACTGCATGGTATTGGTACAGAGACAGACAGATAGACCAATGGAATAGAATTGAAGACCCAGAAATGAACCCACACACCTATGGTCACTTGATTTTTGACAAAGGAGCCAAAACCATCCAATGGAAAAAAGATAGCACTTTCAGCAAATGGTGCTGGTTCAACTCGAGGTCAACATGTAGAAGAATGCAGATCGATCCATGCTTATCACCCTGTACAAAGCTTAAGTCCAAGTGGATCAAGGACCTCCACATCAAACCAGACACACTCAAACTAATAGAAGAAAAACTAGGGAAGCATCTGGAACACATGGGCACTGGAAAAAACTTCCTAAACAAAACAGCAATGGCTTACGCTCTAAGATCAAGAATCGACAAATGGGATCTCATAAAACTACAAAGCTTCTGTAAGGCAAAGGACACGGTGGTTAGGACAAAATGGCAAGCAACAGATTGGGAAAAGATCTTTACCAATCCTACAACAGATAGAGGCCTTATATCCAAAATATACAAAGAACTCAAGAAGTTAGACCGCAGGGAAACAAATAACCCTATTTAAAATGGGGTTCAGAGCTAAACAAAGAATTCACAGCTGAGGAATGCCGAATGGCTGAGAAATACCTAAAGAAATATTCAACATCTTTAGTCATAAGGGAAATGCAAATCAAAACAACCCTGAGATTTCACCTCACACCAGTGAGAATGGCTAAGATCAAAAACTCAGGGGACAACAGATGTGGCGAGGATGTGGAGGAAGAGGAACACTCCTCCATTGTTGGTGGGATTGCAAACTGGTACAACCATTCTGGAAATCAGTCTGGAGAATCCTCAGAAAATTGGACATTGAACTGCCTGAGGATCCAGCTATACCTCTCTTGGGCATATACCCAAAAGATGCCCCAACATATAAAAAGACACGTGCTCCACTATGTTCATTGCAGCCTTATTTATAATAGCCAGAAGCTGGAAAGAACCCAGATGCCCTTCAACAGAGGAATGGATACAGAAAATGTGGTACATCTACACAATGGAATATTACTCAGCTATCAAAAACAACGACTTTATGAAATTCGTAGGCAAATGGTTGGAACTGGAAAACATCATCCTGAGTGAGCTAACCCAATCACAGAAAGACATACATGGTATGCACTCATTGATAAGTGGCTATTAGCCCAAATGCTTGAATTACCCTAGATGCCTAGAGCAAATGAAACTCAAGACGGATGATCAAAATGTGAATGCTTCTCTCCTTCTTTAAAAGGGGAACAAGAATACCCTTGGCAGGGAAGAGAGAGGCAAAGATTAAAACAGAGACTGAAGGAACACCCATTCAGAGTCTGCCCCACATGTGGCCCATACATATATAGCCACCCAATTAGACAAGATGGATGAAGCAAAGAAGTGCAGACCGACAGGAGCCGGATGTAGATCGTTCCTAAGAGACACAGCCAGAATACAGCAAACACAGAGGCGAATGCCAGCAGCAAACCACTGAACTGAGAATAGGACCCCCGTTGAAGGAATCAGAGAAAGAACTGGAAGAGCTTGAAGGGGCTCGAGACTCCATATGTACAACAATGCCAAGCAACCAGAGCTTCCAGGGACTAAGCCCCTACCCAAAGACTATACATGGACTGACCCTGGACTCTGACCTCATAGGTAGCAATGCATATCCTTGTAAGAGCACCAGTGGAAGGGGAAGCCCTGGGTCCTGCTAAGACTGAACCCCCAGTGAACTAGACTGGTGGGGGAGGGCGGCAATGGGGGGAGGGTTGGGAGGGGAACACCCATAAGGAAGGGGAGAGGGGAGGGTGATGTTTGCCCGGATACCGGGAAAGGGAATAACACTTGAAATGTATATAAGAAATACTCAAGTTAATAAAAAAAATTATATTAAAACAAATTCAAATCATAGCGCAGCGGGAAGAAAGGCTTAGGTGGCAAATTGTTATATAAACGACTCACAACAAGCTACTATCTCAGGAGTTATTAAAACAAGAAAACTCGTGTGAAGGAAAAAAAGACGCAGATTAACAAACTAGATACACAACGTGGAACCAACATTTTGCTGGCTACAAGAAACACATCTCAGAGACAAGGACAGACACTACCTCAGAGTGAAAGGCTGGAGAACAACTTTCCAAGCAAATGGTCTGAAGAGGCAAGCTGGAATAGCCATTCTAATATCGAATAAAATTGATTTTTAACCAAAAGTCATCAAAAAAGATAAGGAAGAACACTTCATATTCATCAAAGGAAAAATCCACCAAGATGAACCCTCAATCCTAAATATCTATGCTCCAAATACAAGGGCACCTACATACATAAAAGAAACCTTACTAAAGCTCAAACCACACATTGTACCTCACACAATAATAATAGAAGGTTTCAACACCCCATTCTCATCAATGAACAGATCATGGAAACAGAAATTAAACAGAGACAAAGACAGACTAAGAGAAGTCATGAACCAAATGGATTTAACAGATATTTATAGAACATTCTATCCTAAAAGAAAAGGATATACCTTCTTCTCACAACCTCATGGTACTTTCTCCAAAATTGACCATATAATTGGTCATAAAACAGGCCTCAACAGATACAGAAAGATAGAAATAATCCCAGGCATACTATCAGATCATCATGAGCTAAAGCTGGTCTTCAATAACAATAAGGAAAGGATGCCCACATATACATGGAAGTTAAACAATTTTCTACTCAATGATAACCTGGTCAAGGAAGAAATAAAGAAAGAAATTAAAGACGTCTTAGAATTTAATGAAAATGAAGGTACAACATACCCAAACTTATGGGACACAATGAAGGCTGTCCTAAGTGGAAAACTCATAGCTCTAAGCGCCTACAGAAAGAAACCGGAGAGAGCATATATCAGCAACTTGGCAGCACACCTAAAAGCTCTAGAACAAAAAGAAGCAAACACGCGCAGGAGGAGTAGAAGGCAGGAAATAATTAAACTCATTGCTGAAATCAACCAAGTAGAAACAAAAAGGACTATGCAAAGAATCAATAAATCCAAACGCTGGGTCTTTGAGAAAATCAAAAAGATAGATGAAGCCTTAGCCAGAATAACCAGAGGACTCAGAGAGTGTGTCCAAATTAACAAAATCAAAAATGAAAAGGGAGACATAACAAGATAGCCAGAGGAGTTTCAAAAAATCATCAGATCCTACTACAAAAATCTGTATTTAAGATAACTTGAAAATCTGGAGGAAATGGACAATGTCCTAGACAGATGCCAGGTATCAAAGTTAAATCAGGAACAAATAAACCATTTAAACAACCCCATAACTCCTAAAGAAATAGAAGCAATCATTAAATGTCTCCCAACCAAAAAGAACCCAGGTCCAGATGGGTTCAGTGCAGAATTCTATCGGACCTTCATAGAAGACCTCATACCAATATTATCCAAACTATTCCACAAAATTGAAACAAATGGAGCGCTAACGAATTCCTTCTATGAAGCCTCAATTACTCATACCTAAATCGCACAATGACCCAACCAAGAAAGAGAACTTCAGACCAATTTCCCTTATGAATATCGATGCAAAAAATACTCAATAAAACTCTTGCAAACCGAATCCAAGAACACATCAAAACATTCATCCATCATGATCAAGTAGGCTTCATTCCAGGGATGCAGGGATGGTTTAATATAAGGAAACCGTCAACATAATCTACTATATAAACAAATGGAAAGATAAAAACCACATGATCATTTCATTAGATGCTGAGAAAGCATTTGACACACCTTCATGATAAAAGTCCTGGAAAGAACAGAAATTCAAGCCCCATAACTAACCATAGTAAAAGCCATATACAACAAACCAGTAGCTAACATTAAACTAAATGGAGAGAAACTTGAAGTAATCCCACTAAAATCAGGGACTAGACAAGGCTGCTCACTCTCTCCCTACTTATTCAATATAGTTCTTGAAGTCTTAGCCAGAGCAATCAGAAAACAAAAGGAGATCAAAGGGATACGGTATGGAAAGGAAGAAGGGAAAATATCACTATTGCAGATGATATGATTGTATAATTAAGTGATTATAGAAGTTCCATCAGAGAACTACTAAACCTGAAAAATACATTCAGCAAAATAGCGGGGTATAATATTAACTCGATAAATCAATAGCCTTCCTCTACACAAAAGAGAAACAAGCCGAGAAAGAAATTAGGGAGACGACACCCTTTATAACACTCCCAAATAATATAAAATACCTCGGTGTGACTTTAACCAAGTGAAAGATCTGTATGATAAGAACTTCAGGCCTCTGAAGGAAGAAATTGAATATCTCAGAAGATGGGAAGATCTCACATGCTCATGGATTGGCAGGATTAATATAGTAAAAATGCTCATTTTACCAAAAATGATCTACAGATTCAATGCAATCCCCATCAAAATGCCAACACAATGTCATAGAGTTAGGCAGAAAAATTTGCAAATTCATTTGGAATAATAAAAACTCAGGATAGCTAAAACTATCCTCAACAATAAAAGGACTTCCAGGGGAATCACTATCCCTGAACTCAAGAAGTCTTACAGAGGAATAGTGATAAAAAACTGTATGGTATTGGTACAGAGACAGACAGATAGACCAATGGAATAGAATTGAAGACCCAGAAATGAACCCACACATCTATGGTCACTTGATTTTTGACAAAGAAGCCAAAAACATCCAATGGAAAAAAGCATTTTCAGTAAATGGTACTGGTTCAAGTGGAGGTCAACATATAGAAGAATGCAGATTGACCTTACCTTATTATCTTGTACAAAGCTTAAGTCCAAGGACCTCCACATCCAACCAGATACTCTCAAACTAAGAGAAGAAAAAGTGGGGAAGAATCTCGAACACATAGGCACTGGAGAAAATTTCCTCAAAAAAACATTATGACTTATGCTTTAAGATCAAGAATCGACAAATGTGATCTCATAAAACTATAAAGCTTCTATAAGGCAAAGGACACTGTTGTTAGGACAAAACAGCAAACAACAGATTGGGAAAAGGTCTTTAAGAATCCTACAAGTGATAGTGGTCTTATATTCAAAATATACGAAGAACTCAAGAAGTTAGATGGCAGGGAGACAAATAACCCTATTAAAAATGGGGTTCAGAACTAAACAAAGAATTCACAGCTGAGGAAACTCCAGCAAGAGCAGATGCTGGCGAGGATGTGGAGGAAGAAGAACACTCCTCCATTGTTGGTGGGATTGCATAGTGGTACAACCATTCTGGAAATCAGTCTGGAGGTTACTCAGAAAATTGGACATTTTACTACCTCGGGACCGAGCTATACCTCTCTTGGGCATATACCCAAAAGATGCCCCAACATATAAAAAAAGACACATGCTCAACTATGTTCATAGCAGCCTTTTTTATAATAGAAACTGGAAAGAACCCAGATGCCCTTCAACAGAGGAATGGATACAGAAAATGTGGTACATCTACACATTGGAATACTACTCAGCTATCAAAAACAACGACTTTATGAAATTCATAGGCAAATGGAAACTGGAAAGTATCATCCTGAGTGAGGTAACCCAATCACAGAAAAAAACACATGGTATGCACTCATTGATAAGTGGCTATTTGCCCAAATGCTTGAATTACCCTAGATACACAGAACACATGATACTCAAGACGGATGATCAAAATGCGGATGCTTCACTCCTTCTTATTTAAAAGGGGAACAAGAATCCCCTTGGGAGGGAATAGGGAGGCAAAATTTAGAACAGAGGCTGAAGGAACACCCATTCAGAGCCTGTACCACAAGTGGCCCATGCATATATAGCCACCAAATTATATAAGATGGATGAAGCAAAGAAGAGCACTCTGACAGGAACCGGATGTAGATCTCTCCCGAGAGATACAGCCAGAATATGGTATATACATAGGTGAATACCAGCAGCAAACCACTGAACTGAGAACGGGACCCGGTTGAAGGATTCAGAGAAAGGACTGAAAGAGCTTGAAGGGGCTCGAGACCCCATATGAACACCAATGCCAGCCAACCAGAGCTTCCAGGGACTAAGCCACTACCCAAAGACTATACATGGACTGTCCCTGGGCTCCAACTGCATAGGTAGCAATGAATAGTCTAGTAAGGGCAGCAGTGGAAGGGGAAGCCCTTGGTCCTGCCAAGAGTAAACCCCCAGTGAATGTGATTTTTATGGACAGGGCAGTAATGGGGGAGGATGGGGAGGGGAAAACCCATATAGAGGGGAAGGGGGAGGGGTTAGGGGGATGTTGGCATGGAAACCGGGAAAGGGAATAACAAGTGAAATGTAAATAAGAAATAACCAATTTAATAAAGATGGAGAAAAAATAAAGTATTGTTTTGAGAGTAATAACATGAAGCAGGGTGATAAATTTTAGAAGGCCAAAAAAATATCACAATACAACTGAGTTCTTTATCTGAGTGAGAAAAAAAAAAGCCAGTATCAAACACATGTGAACGATGCAAGGGAATCAGAGGTTATGCGATGTGACTAGAGTCACTGGGAATGTCAAGATTTTACATTCTCTTGTTAGACAAATATGTGAAAATATGTACTTTAGATTTCTGGAACTTTATAACATAGTTTGCCTAGTTTTGTCACAGTCCAGTTTGGTTTGTAGAGTATTGGGTTTAGTGTTCTTCATGAATATACCTAAGATGCTCATGTAACTTTACTGAGAGTAAGAGCACCATCAGCCGACTTGACACTACCTTAAGAAAAATTCAATTGCTTTTCTTCTAACGCCTCATGCATGCTAGATGAGCCCTCTACCACTGAGCTTCATCCTCAAACCTCGCTAATAAATTAGGATCCACCATTGGGAAAGCACTTTCATCTTTCACACTATCAAAATAAGTTTTACAAGTTCATGTGATAGGCCATGAGTCAGTTTCAAGCTAGGACTCTCATCTGAAATAATGTCATACCATTTATCTTAAGATAGATAACTTAAGTCCAACTGATACAAAATTGCCTGGTCCTATATACCCTCTATCAAAATTAATGTCAAAAATGTATAGAAAAGATACAATTCTAGTGCTTCGGTGAAAGCTGGTATTCATTGTGCAGTACCATAAATCAAGTTTAATGCAGTTATGCATTAGAGATTATAGAAATAACTCTGAGTAAATATATTCTGATGTTCGTGAGTACTCTGTCATGATTGTCTGTCCATACAGGTTGTGCAGGTTGACACAACAATAGTGGAAATGACACAACTATAAGTCATGAAGCATTCCTTTTGTCAATTTGTCAAATGTGTCAGTGTGGACACTTTTCTGTATTGAAGGTGATATTTACTATTCATTAACTACAGCATCCATAAGTACTTGACAGCTTTCAGACTGCCTCCATCAAAATGGGTCCTATGATTAGAAACGCAATTTGTCTTCGAAAAGAGAAGCCACCACACAGTCTCTGGACTAACCTCCACGTGGGAATGAAATACCACCATCATCACATGGAACTTGACACTTAAGTGAAACTTCCACATTTAGAGCAATTTGGTTGTTGCTGGCTAAGATACTTTAATGTACCACACAGATCCGGAACATAAAGATACTCCACCCCCACTAGTCAACAAATATTTATTGAGCACTTGGTTCTAGGGAGATATCACAGTGTCATAATTAGGGCATATCTCATGGTCTGCAGATCTTATTTTTGTAGGACAAAGAAAGATCAAAATAGGTTTAAAATTATAGTTGCATTAAATATACGTAGATTTTAGTTGTGAGATGCTTTGAGTAGACTCCAAGTCAGAAGAATGAAGACAAATAGGTGCTAAGAGCTTAGAGTATATATATATATATATATATATATATATATATATATATATATATATATATATATATATATATATATAACACTGGGATCATATCAATACCTGGGACCCCTGATACTTTCTCACTAAATGATGTAATCCTCGATGGTAATAAAAGGTTTTCTCTTAAAAAAGAAAGAAAAGGAAAAGAAACACCATCTGAAGAATATCCTTGGAGGCTATTCAGTCTCTTCATCTCTCGTTACAGATCTTTGTACTTTGTCATGTTAAATACATGGTAATGTAGTATGTACCATGTTCCCACTTGTATTTCAGCTTTCAGAAACTCACAGTAAACATCTTATGATCTGACATATTTCATTATTCCCAGACAGCATTTTTGCACTGTGTTTTTGATTGATGTTTCCTTTGGAGGTAAAGAATAATAGAAAAAACTCTAAAAAATTAGACCTCACTTTGTATACAATACTTACAATTGTACTGTAATATTTTTAATAACAATAGGCTAAAACAAATATATTCTAATTTACTCTAAAGTATGTAACATAACAATATATCATTTGAAAATCCTTTGAGAGCAGTTACAGTGAAGCTTGTTGATATTGCAATTCCAAGAAGCATAAATTAAACTTTATCTTTTATTTCATGCTATAAGGCTAAGTTATGGCTATAACTTCACATATTGTAGACTGAAACTCGACAGGAGGAACTGAGAAGTACATGATAACTATCTGGTCTTAAGTGGATTTCCAAAAATATTTTAATGTTGTTTAAAAAACATTAGTTTGTTATTGGTAAAAGCATAAAGCTTTGTTTTAATAAAACATAATTACAAAAATGTGCCCTTAAAGTTTAAGGCTTAAACAATAATTAAAGCCGGAGGGCTACTGAATTAACTTTCATTATGTGTTCAGCTTAGCAACATCAATTCCCTGACTTAATGCTTAGAAAATCAATCCACTGATTCCATTCCTCCCTGGATTTCTTAGACAAACTGTGGCAATAGCTGGTGTTTTCTTTTTTCACTGTTGTTGGTCTCTGTTTTTCTCCATATGCATGGGGATCCCATGGGCTTCATTTTGGACTCACTCCTGGTTAAATTCCATGCAAAATATATGATCAATTGAGTTCTCAGTTTAAATTAGTGTATATGTACACAAAACCACACAGAATATGTATTTAAATATTTGTTTTTATGTATGTGTGTGCTACCAAACTCGTGAAGGATTTCTTAATCAAGGACAAATGTTTAATTGGCTAGTCAAATTGTAACATACCCTTACTTCAAAAATGCAGATCTCTATAAACATCCATGCCATCTAGATTTCCAATCACTGGTTCATTCATAATTTTCTCATTATCATTTGAATTGGTTTCCAGATTCTTCTCTATTGCAGGCATCCTACAACCTTTTCTGCTGTCTACCTTGTATCTTCACATTACACGGTCCATCTCTTCAGTATGATTTATTAATTTCCTCCCACTTCTAATGATGTTCTTCCTAATTTCCCTCACATTTTTCCAGATTTTCCTGAGTCTTCTTAGAGTCCAATGTTTCCTTCAGTAAAGACCCCTTCCCTCCTGACTTGCCACATACATAACCCCAACCCCGACTCTCAAACTCTACTGTCAAGTTTTAGTTTTGCTTTTCATTTAAGATTCTTACCAGTTATCCAAAGGGTTCCTTTTAAGTTAAATAGCTATATTTGCTTTGTGTTTCTGTCTGTCTCTGCCTATGTGTGTACATGCATGTGTAAGTACTGTGTGTGCATGTTTGTGTGTATGCTCATGCTCGTGTGTGTGTGTGTGTGTGTGTGTGTGTGTGTGTGTGTGTTTGTGGGGGGGCGTGCATGTGAACAGGTACAAATTCATTTGTGTGCACAGAAATTTCTATCAGGTGTCTTTTTCAATTACTGCCCACTTCATTTTTTGCTGAGCCAGAAATCCAGTATTTGCCTCCACTAGAAATTCATAAATTGCCAAGAATCCTATTTCTGCTCTCACATTCAGAATTAACATTATAAGTTTACCTTGATGCAGTGTTTCTCCATGGGCTCAGAAATGAAGACTCATGCTTCTGAGCAGTGGACTAGTTGCTCTGTATCCACAGCCCCTAGATGGCTATCTTTTCATTTCTCTCAATTAGACTGCCAGGTCCCTGGTTCCTATTTTCTCACTATAATCATTTGCATGCAATACAACTACATCAGGAGCCTAAGGAAGTACTGGTTAATAAATTAACTCTGTTCTCCACAGGACAGGGAACATTTATTAAGTTGACAAAAGCAGATTCACTTAGTCAGTGTTCTTTGTGCAGTTACTGTAATGGAGATGTCTTTCTAGTCTTTGATCATTTATAACACAATGTTTTCCAAACATGAACTTCAAGACTGCCAGAAACAACTTAAAGACAGACATCATTAAGAATAAAACACAATTTTACAGTAGATAGGAAATTAGAAGTAACCATTCTTTATGATTCTAAATGATTTTGATATTTGAATCTAACAATATATGTTTTACTTAATTTTAATTGCCCTATTTATGTCAGTTAAAATGCAATATGTTTCTACATAGCAAATGAAGGATGTTTGAAAATTCAATGTCACTCTGTAATTTGGGAATCACATTACTTAGTACATATATACAATGCAACTTGCCTTGGGTGTAACAGAAAATAAAAGAGACAGACACTGTATAGAAGTAAATTTGGTATATTTATAAGAATGATGCAGCAGAATAATTTCATTCTTCATTTATTATTATTACATAAGAATGTCTAGAATTAAGAAACTCCAGTACACATTCAGAAAGAAAAAACTGGATTTCTTTTTGTTGAGTTTTTAGAGAAGGGCAAAAGAAGTGTTCCTTACTGTCAGCCGCATTCATAATTTATCCTACTGCAAACTTTATACATTTGCTATCAGGTTCTCTGTCTCTGTGTAAATGTCACTTTTATTTCCTCAGATGAAGTGATGAGTTGAGAGCTATACTCAAGTTATGCAAATAGACTGCTTGTGCTGAGTCCAGAATATTTCCTTCTGTGTACTAACCATCCCTAAATCTAGGCCTGGAAGCTTCTAGCCTCTGTAAAATCCAGTCGTCCATGCTGACTGATACAATCTGACTTTTCTCAACTTTAGACTGAATTGGTCTGCCTGGTCTCTTACAGACTTTGGCAATATGTTTGAATCTTCTGCCTCCTTCCAATTCTTGGCTAATTCTGTCTTCACCTGTGTCTAGCTTGATCTCCCTGTAACTTGTCTCTGAAAAACTGCCTTACACACTTATACCACCCACCACACACCACATACCCACACTGCTAGCACATAGCACACAGCACACAGCACACAGCACACACCCACACAGCACATAGCATTCGGCACACAGCACACAGCACACAGCACACAGCACACAGCACACACCCACACAGCACACAGCACACAGCACACAGCACACAGCACACAGCACACACCCACACAGCACACAACACACAACACACACTACCCACCACCCACCACACATCTTTTGTCTCACGCATTGTTCTTAAGTAGCCCTTCTTCCTCTCCTGTTATCGTGTGAGTTGGCTGTGTCCTATCTCAGACCATTCTGTCCAATCTTTCTTTGATTGTCACCTTATCTGCCCCTAAATTACATGTCACTTTCAAACATGACTGCTTCCTTCTACAAACTAACTTTACCTTCACTGTTAAGGAATAAAGGTGTGTACTAACGACGTGTTTATATTTCAACCAGATAGTACTGCATGAGAGAGTGTGTTTGTATTCTGGCCTGATCATATCTTTGGATGTGATCTTTTGCTAGAACTGTCATGTTGCTGGGTTGAAATTCCTCTACATCTCTAAGTACTTCTATCGAATAAGACAATCTCAATCTAAAACTAGGAAAACTGAAGTTCACTGAGATTACTTTGCTGAGACTAAAAGATAATGAAATATCTTGTTATTCTACTGCATTAAAGGGACATGTGTTTAATTGCAACATGTAGATCATAAAGTAGCTATGGTAACAGTATTATAACAGACTTTCATTTGATCTTATATAAAAGTCAATGTAGTTAGCACTTTTTCATAAACATAGTAGGACTCAGAGAAGTTGTTCCTGATGATGCAAGTTAAGTAGTTGATTATATTATTTCTTGCCCAATAATCACTTTTTACTATCAAATAAAAATTAAAATGGTAATATTGTAAGTGTGGAAATTTTTCACTTATAAATGGACATTAAATGTTTAGTAAATGATAATCAAACTATAAATATATAAACTCAGAGAGATTAGCTAAAGAGGAGGGATTTACAGGGATCAACAGGAATAGAATACATTCTATGGGTAGTTAGTACGGATGAGTACTGGAACATTAGAGATCAGATGGTGAGGAAAAGAATGGAAGGAGAGACAGCTAGAAATGGGGGTATTTGTGGAGGGCAGTATGGAAGCCTAGTGCAGTGAAAATTTTCTGATGAGGACTTGTAGTGATGTAAGATATGGAGTCTAAACTGGTAGTCTTATATAGCCAGGCAAGGCTTTCAGTGGTGAGTCTGGGTTGCACGGTTTGAGTTCTTAGATGCTGTGGTCCTGTGGCGATCTCTAAATAAGTCAGACTGATGCTAAGGCAGAGAGTCACTAAAAACTAATAGTGGATCCCCACTTTAAAGGACAACCTCAACTCAGTTTATTGAATGAATAGAGATCGAGCTGGTACCTGAAGAGAGCCTTCACCCCAACATCCAGTCAATTTGGTGCAGAAAGTTACGGTGCAGGCAATGAAAAGAGAAATTTGAACACCAAGCCAGCCCCCAAACTCTTGACCTATAATCTGTCTAGGATG
This sequence comes from Rattus norvegicus, assembly GCF_021556685.1. Taxonomy (NCBI): domain Eukaryota; kingdom Metazoa; phylum Chordata; class Mammalia; order Rodentia; family Muridae; genus Rattus; species Rattus norvegicus. The sequence goes on from NC_141535.1 coordinate 82,130,636, forward strand.
TGCTGGAGTAGCCAGAAATAGTGGGAGTGGCCAAACTATGATTAGTTTAACTTGTGACCCATCCATGCATGCATGACAAGAAACTGGAGACTTAGGTGAAACCAAACACAACTGACCAAAACTAAAATAAAGTAAAATAAAATAGTAAAATCAATGAAATAATTCCTAGTGATTTTCTGCTATACTCAAAGATCAGTGATTTGTCCAGTCATCATTAAAGAGGTTTCCTCTGGTTCCAGATGGCAATAGGTACACAGACCCAACCCAGACACTAGGCAGAGACCTCTAAATTGGAGGTCTCTATAAGGTTTCTACCCCTTCCTCGGATCTCATGGAATCCTGCAGGAAAAGGGAAAGAAATATTGTAGGAGTAAGAGGGAATAGAGGACATCAGGAGAACATTGTCGACTGAATCAACTAATCAGGGCTCATAGGGACTCGGAGAGACTGAAGCGGCAAACTCAGAAGCTGCTGCACATGTGTAATGGCTGTTAGCTTGGTGGTTTTGTGGTACCCGTAACAGTAGCAACAGGTGTGTCTTGAAGTCTTTTGTCTGCTCTTGGGAGAGTCTACCTTTGTCCTTGTCCTTACCTACCCTTGTCCTGCTTTGATATGAGGGCTTTTGTCTTACCTTGTTGTGTCTTGTTTGGTTGGCAGCCTGCTCTTGTCTGCAGGAAAAGAAGGGAAGTAGATCTGGGCAGTAGAGGAGCTCGGTAAATGGGAGGAGTGAACAGAAGAAAAACAATGGTTAGGATGTATTTGATGAGACAAAAATCTGTTTTCAATTGAAATGAAAAGAAATATATTTTTACTATAAAACACAATAAATTTTTAAATAATTAAAATGATTCCCCTCACATTTTTTAATTTCACAGTTTATTATGATTTCTTCTTATTCTCAAGGTGAGAGAAAAACAACCCTTGCAGCTTTCTCTTTAAGAATCTGAAAATAGTGAAGACTACTGAGAGATTATCACTTCTAAAAAAAATGTAGAAGGTCTTTAGTATTTCTGAAGTATAGGATATTTTCTTCAAATAGGAAATTTTATCTCACTGTGCATTGTTTCTTGGTATTTAGTTTTCATGTCTTATTTCTCTACTTTTAACTTTTACTGTTACACTAAATAAGTTTGCAGTGTGAGGAGACTCTTCTGTAATTCCTTATTTAGAGGATATATTTTGCTTAATCTACAGTCCAACGCAATCACATAAACATTTCACTAGCATTATGTACACAGTTAGAAGGACATCCCAAAATACATATGAAAACATAAATATCACAAGGAGCAGCCATAAGAGAAAGTACAATATTGTGAAAGTATCATAATAGCTGATCAGGAATTATACTTGGCGTCTCTTCTATAGTAACAAGGTAAATATGTTACTTGCAAAATAAGATACACACAGACAAATAGAATAACCCATACCAAATTAAAAAAAAAACAACAAAACACACAAAGAAACAAAAAACATCCAGCTACTTTTAAAATTATACCAGAACACATATCTGAGAATACATGGACTCAAACAGATGGTCATTTTGAAAATAAATAACTATATGTAGAAGAATGGTACTAGATACTTCCTCTCTCACTTTGTGTAAAAAACAACCCCAAATTATTCAAAAATGTTAATGTAAAAAAAACCTAAAGTGGGACTAGAGACATGGCTAAGCAGTTAATAGCGCCAACTGTTCTTCCAGAGGCCCTGAATTCAATTCCCAGCAACCACGTGGTAGTTAACAATCATCTTTAATGGGATCTGATGCCCTCTGCTGATGTGCCTAAATACAGCTACAGTGTACTTATATACATAAAATACATAAATATGTCTTTTAAAAATGAAGTAAAAAACAGTACAGAAAAGATATAAGATATTTTAAGGCATAGTAATGGGTAAACTTCTCTAAAAAGAATTCAAGTAAATTGCTCAAAAGATGATACAAATAGGTTTTCAGAAATCCTAAAGACGGTACCACAAATACATACCAATAGAAACCTAATGCATGGGGGGAAAATCTTTGAAAACATCCATCTGACAAACGTATCTAAAATATAAAAAGAAATTATAAATAGAAAAACATATACTCAATAAATTAACATTGAAATGCATAGAGAATTCTCAGAAGATGCAGAAAAATGGTCTACAAGAAATACAAATATTCCTCAGTCACAGCATCTAAGAGACATAAATCTAAACTGTGTTAGGATTCTATGTGGCCCCAGCCAGAATGACCACAAATTTAAAAATCAGGGAGGAGGAACCATAGTCAGTATGTATTGTCTAAAAAATAATCTATTTAAAAACCAATGCAACAACAATGAAGGGGCTGGGAAGAGGCACACTGATCCTGGTGCTGGCTGACCATGAGCCTCCCTCCAAGTTGCATGAAAGTCCCTGTCTTGAATGAATGTTGGAAGTGAGAGAGAAGGACAGAGATGAGGTCAACATGTACACAGTGCGTGAGTGCGCGTGCACGCACACACACACACGCACACACACACAAGAAATAAGGTAGAGCACTTATACAATACTGGTGGGAAGATAAATTAGTTTATTGTCCATGGAAATCAGTGGGGAAACTCTTCAAAAAATAAGCAAAATTACATTGTTATCTAATTGTAACTTTTCTGATAATATATTCAAATAACTATAACTGAATATTACAGGAAATCTACACAACCTAGTTCCTTACAGCCCTAATTATAAGACTGAGTAATGAATTCAGCCTGGCTGTAAATCAATAGACTAAAGAAGAAATGTTATGAGCATGTACATATATACTTATGCATATACATACATGTATATATACATATATATACATGGATTAAAATTTATTATTTATCAATTTCTAGAATTATTTTCACAGTGATTTTAAATATCTGGGTATTTAAGGAACTATTTAAATTAAATTTTATTTTTTTACTTATTCATTTTCCATCCTATTCATTGACCCATCCTAGTCACCCCCTCACATAATCCTTCCCCATCCCCCCATCTCCTTCTACTGTGCGCTGCTGGGGCCCTGTGGGTATCACTTCACTTCAAGGACTGTAGCACTTCAACTCATTGTGAGGCTTGGTGCTTTCTCTCCAACAGAAGCAAGACAAGGCAGCCCATGTAGAACATACGCCACAGATAGACAACAACTTTTGTGATATCCTCTACCCCTGTTGTTCAGAACCTACATGAAGACCAAGATGCATATCTGCTACTTATGTGCAAGGAGGCCTAGGTCTAGCCCATGTATGCACTTTGGTTGGTGGTTTAGACTCTGAGAGCCGCAAGGATCCAAGTTCGTTGACTCTGTTGGTATTCCTGTGCAATTTCTATACCCTTCGGGGGCCACGATCCTTCCTCTTAATCTTCTATAAGAGTCCCCAAGCTCCAGCAATTGTTTGGCTGTGGGTATCTGTATCTGTCTGAGTCAGTTGCTGGGTGGACAATGTGCTCCTATCGGAAAGCATAACATAGAAACATTATAGTGTCAGGGATTAGTGTTTGCACATGGGATGGGTCTCAAGTTGGGCCAGTTATTGGTTGGTCATCCCCCAACTCTCTGCTCCATCCCCTGCAATACTTGCAGACAAAATAAATTTGGGGTTGAAAGTTTTGTAGGTGGGCTTGTATCTCTGTCTGGGGTTCCTTCCAAGTTATAGGAGGTAACCTCTTGTGAGTCACAACTAGGTTTTACCCCCATTGATTCTTGGGTGCCTCCCTTATTCCAGGTCTCTGTCACATGCTGGAGATCGCCCTTACCTCCCTACCCCTGTCATCTACAGATTACTATTCATTATCATGGCCATCTGGCAATCTCTCCTGTCCATTTCCACACCTGATCCTGAGCACCCCCATTACCCTGCCCATCTCCAGTCACCCCTAGTCTTCCCTCTTTCCTGCCTCTTATAACCTCTTTCTAAGTGGGATTGAAGAACCCTTGTTTCTGCCTTCTTAAGGAACTTTCAGTAAACTTACAAGAATACCCCTTGTTTATATATGTTTCCTATCAAATATTTCACCATGGTCTGGTTTTTACTAGGCCCTCCCCTTCCTCTCTCTTATCTACTTATCCAACCTACATGCTTCTTCCTCTTTCTCTGCTTGTGCCTCACCACTGTTTGCCTTTGTATGAATTATTTGGCCACCATTCATAGAGCTGCCAACAGCTGATAAGATGCTGTTCCTGAATGGATCATACCCTTTACAGGATGCTGTTATTACATGGTCTTAATCTTGCTTAAACTATTCTCATGATATCCCTTTACTTACTTCAGACTATTTACATGTTAGAACAAACTCACAGAATTGGCTCTGACATCTTTTGGGATATTAGGTCATAACTATGAATTGTACATGTTATGATTTTATTTATTATGATCATTATTAAAAATTATTATTAATTTGATTTTTTAAGGTTTCTCGATGTAACCCACACTGTCCTAGAACTTACTACCAAGATAAGCCTGTCTTTGAACTCATAGAGATCCACCTGTCTCTGTTTTCCCAGTGCTGGCATTAAAGGCATTCGTCACTGCGGCTGGCTTAGGTTGCGATTCTATAATCACCAACCTCCTGAAGCTTTGCTTGTTATCTATATTGTAAATTATTTTCTTGCCCTCCATAGATAGCAGGTTGTTTGTTGGAGGTCCTTTGAGTTATGAGTTTCCTCTTCAATGATCTGTCAGCACTATGTATTGAGGTGAACATTTTTGTTTGTTTGTGCAGAGGGCAATACAGCGGAATAGTTGTTTCATGTTTTATTTTCTCTTTTCTTTCAGAAAAATAAATTATCCATGCTACATTCTGCTTACTTTACTATGCATACCAAAGGTACTTTTTCTTTTTACAATTTTCTACCCTGAAGTATAATTTCTGCTGGCTTAGAAGCTATAAACATTTTTTTACTCCTACACTGTCATATAGTTTTAAATTTTTATATTGTAGTATACTCTCCAGATTTAATTTTTTTAATTTCTACATTTACCATTTTTACATAGGTCTGGGCAACTTCAACAGCAGAGAAGCCGTGTGTCTACGCCTCCACATCAGCCATCTTACAGAACTACGGTTTACTTATTAAATTACCAAAATATGATTTGTATGTTATCAAAGAGAGTGAGTTTTTATTTTTACATACATTAATGAATATATCTTACCATAATTTTTACAGTTTGTTCTATTTTTAACTTAGGAAACTATTCTTTAATGTAAAAATTCAAAACAACAGATGTGTGTTGGTTTCCTTTTGTTCCTTTCTGAATCTCTATGAATCCCTTTATTCTACACTTTTCTCATTCTCATACTTCATCTATTCACTGACTGAAAGTTTGTCATGTGTGAATTTCTGTTTATCTCCATAAAGGAGATCCTGCTGACCTTCCATGCCCCTTGTCTGTCATCTTCAGAAGTGGATGCAGGATTCAGTGGGAGCCTCAAGCTTTCTAGTTCAAATCACAGTTTTAGAAGAAATTAGGTTGCTCAGCCCTGCACAGTCAGCTCAATACTTGCTAAAGCAGCTTTCTTCTTGCGTCATCCTGGAGGAAAGCACCTCACTCGGGAGACTCCTCACAAAGACAGGGGAGCAGCTCATGACATAACACTCACCATCCTTCCTTCCTGAATGCACCTTGAGGAGTTGCCTGTATTTCCTGTTGGGCACAACTCATCCTAAACTCCTGCATAAATGACTTATCTTTTGCTCCTTAATTCCAAAGATAAACGTATTTTTTCTCTTAAATTTTTATTTAGCAAATTATATCACAACCTGGAAAGATGTACTAAGTAAATGAATAACATAATAATATTCTAGTTGAAGATTTTGAGTAAATTTTCAAATCATACAAGAATTAATTTCTCTATTTTAAGTTCCTCTGTAGAGTAAGGCCATTCATTTCTTCATGCATGTTTTTTGTTAAGTAGGTAATTTTTGTTTTTGTTTTTGGTCTTTTCAAGACAGCACATGCTGGACCAGTTGACATTTGGCTAATTAACTGAAAGAAGGCAGAATCAATTCTGTATTCTAATAGAAAATTATATGTGTTCTCTCTCTCTCTCTCTCTCTCTCTCTCTCTCTTTCTCTCTCTCTCCCCACCTATCTCTTTCTATCTCTCTCTCTATCTCTCTCATAAATACACATACACACACATGCACACACACATACACACACACATGCACACACACACGCACACAAACACAAACACAGACACATGCAAACAGTCACATCAACAAACATCATCATATTTTAACTAATTTTGTTAAGTAAAAGGATATATGTGGATATGGAAAGTGACACAGATGTATGATTTTCCTACAAGGTTGAGGAGTAGACTATGCCCCATTAAAAAGTAAAGTGAAGAATGAATGTTGAGTCACCTTTGAACATTTCATTCACATGTTAAAAGAAATAGATGCAATTACTTGGAGGAAAAACTGTCATCACTGAAGCACCACAGGCAATAGGGGAGACTACAGGCCCCAGAGTATATAAGGAGCCAGCCCTGGATGGTGCAAATAAAAAGTCAAAATAAAAACCGAAAAACAAGATTAACAAGAATCAACCAACCGATCAGCCAACCAAACAAGCCTTTCCAAAATGTAATAGCCAATGTATAGTCTTATAGTGCATATGCTAAAGGCGGGGAGAGAAACCCATGGAATTCTGAAGGGAGTGCTTCCCTAGGGGCATGATTCCTGTAAAGCAACTGTGCCTGGCTTTCAATGAGAGAAGACTGACTATAAACCATGATAGGTTTATTGTGATTTTATAGAAAAGTATGAAGAAACTGCATATATGCATTTCAAAACAGAAATGACAAATATAGATCTGAGATTGGGGGCTGTCGTTTTCTATTTCCATATATTTTCTTGGTTTGTGTTATTATTTTCAGACTGTAACTACTATGGAGCACATGCCAGCCTGCAAGTTTCTATTTCTTAGGCTGGCCTCAATTCAAGACATACTTAACAAAGCCTCTGAGAGCCATGTTTATCAAAATGAGCCATCATCCACAACAACAAATTTAACTATTTAAAAATAATAACAATCTAAATAATTTTTCATGAATAAACAATGTGGTTAGGAATAACCATACAGAAAAATATACAGGATCATAATAAAATCAACAGTCCATGCTAATTACATGATTCTCTGTATATATAAAACTCATAGTTGGCAATTACAACATGAGATATTGTATTAAAGGATAGTGTGAGAAAGGTTGAGAACCACTGATCTGATACATCCTAAGCACATATCCCAGTTCTTTATATATTGTTTACAATATATAATGCAATTTAAAAGTTGCTCAAATTATTGTGATACTATATTGTTTATGGAATAATAGTAAAATCTAACTGTCTTCAGATAGTACACACAAGTTTGCTTTATGGATGTAATATTTACCTGTGTAGCTAGGTAACCATTGAAGAATAACCAGTGATATGGAAATATATATTAAATATATATCTTTTATACATAATCTTTTAAATATGTACTTTTAAATATATACAGTTTATAAATGTGTTTACATAATATAATTTAGAAACTATCACATCTTTATTTTGACATGTTTCTACTACCTGTCTAAGATAGTCTTCATTCTGGGATATCTGGTCAATAAATCAATATCTCTGCCCTTTTAAAAATGATTACTTAAGTGTATGTACATGTAACTGCATGAGTATATGTGCACCACATGTTTTTTGATGCTGCAGTAGCCAGAAGGAAGTGTCAAATATCTGGAAATTGATTTGAAAATGGTTATAAGTCACCTGATATGAGTGTTAGGAACTCAACCTTGGTCCTCCAAGGGAGCAATAAGTGTTCTTCATGACTGAGCCCTTTCTCCAGCCCCCAGTAAAACTGTTTAGGGAAAATAATGTAAAATCAAATTACTATTTTCTCAAGTGAACTTTATAAGCATGAGGTAATATTCAATTATGATAATTGGGTGTTTATTTTCCTCTGTGAAAGTCTCCTGTGCCACTGTAAAATTAATAATGGAATTTTCAGTGGTGTAATGAGAAAAATAGAGTGCATAGCAAATACTTTGTATCAAAGGACTTGGTTGAATCTAGAGTACATTTTCCATTTTTCTTCTGAAACAAGTATATAAAGGCATTCATTCATTACAGATATATTGATTGATGATTAAATTTACACCATAGAATCCTCTTATCTGTTAACATTCTTTTGGCTTCTTTAAGCTCATTTCTTCCTTTTGCAAATAATTGAAACCGAACATTTGTAGACAATCTACAGACCCTACAGTTATTTCTCTGGAATCAGGAGCTCACACATTAGACAGTTTTCTCAAGGGAGATTATGTTCCAACCTCATTTTTGTTTCTGTTTTACACACAGCACTTTGTACTAGTCTATCTGAGCTACTTTTAAATAACCATGTTTTCCAAAATACATATAGAAAACATTTCTGAATTAATGAGTACAAAAGATTTTATGTTTTCTTGAGTGAAGAAGCAGTTGAAGATAGAGATGAGTTGTCATGAAATAAAACTAACACAGGTTGAAGTTTCAAAAGGAAACTACAGCACAAACAATGTGCTATTGGATAGAGACTTTGCAGATCATCATACGGCACAGAGTTAAGTTCCCTACTAACAGTTAAATTCTGAGTAAGTGCTGATGTCTCCTGTATTTTGGCTTGGGAAGGGTGAGATCAAATCTCCAGAGAAATCTGCTTTTGAGATCAGTCATATCTGTAAAAATAAGTGTTTATGATTTACAGGATGATAAACTGGAGGAATCAAATACTATGCAGAAGTCTAGCATGCTGGTGTCTTCCATTTACCCAGATGGAGACGCCCGAGTGAGCTCCCATGTACATTTTAAAACACATTAGAGGAATTCCAGGGAGGGATAGGTGACCTTTTACCTTAATTAGTTGCTTCTGTTTCTAGGGACATTACAGAACTATTGCTGGGGGATGGAGGGCTGGAAATTGTTGCTAGGGAAGCCTAGAATCTGTTGCTGAATTGAAACTCTGAAGCCTGGAAATTCATTGCCCTTGTCTCGGACCTGGTGACTGTGCAGCTTCTGATGGGGCAGTTTCCTTAGCGTTTTTTCCTTAAGGCCAGCCGAGGTTGTTCCAGTAACTGACTTGTCATGTTCCTAGAAACCGAAATCTAGGCCTAGTCTCCTGAACTGCCAATTTGAAGCCTGTCATGGAGTCTTGCACTCTCAGTTCTCTGAAGAACTCTAGGTCTGACTGAGAGACCCAGCCTCAAAGAATAAGATATAAAAATGATTGAGGAAGATTCCAGAATTTCTACAGGTGCAATCATATACTTGTTTATATGTGTATATATGGGACCATATACATAGAGAACATAGGTACACACATGCATACACACAAATGAGGAGAAGGTGGAAAAACAAGAAATAGATGATTCAAAATTTTATTACTAAACTAAAAGGCCATGAATATGTTTCTTTAATTCACCCCTAATGGTCAAGGGAAATATTATTCAATATTCAAGCTCATGGGATTTCTGCATAAATGGAAAAATAAGTATGGACTTACACACTTTGAGAATGAAATTTGTCATGTGTTAGCACAGACAGCAACAGTCTTGATTACTTATTGCATCTGTTTAATAATTTGTAAATATAAATTAGTGATAAGCATGATGTCACCTTGCCTGGCAGGTTTCACTGAAAGTAGCATCTTTACCAAACCGTACCAAACTTTACTGGAGCCCAGTGGAGTTCAATAGTGACAAATATTTGGTTTTGGAACTTTTTCTCAAAAAGCCTGCATGGAAATTTCATTTAAAGAAATGTGACAACTTCTGATAAATACACATCTTCACATAGCACTGACACTGTAGGAAGTTGATGATTAGAATGTTCCAGAAACAACTCCGTGGGGCTGCTAATGATTAGGTATGATGGACAAGAAATTTGTAACAGGTACAATTGAAGGTATCCCAAATGAGGTGTGACTGTCATTAAGTAGAAAATTGGTAAGGTTTCTGTACATGTCTGTGAATGGGGGAATGAGGAGTAAAATATCAATATAAATTTCTCCTTTCTCCTTCTTTACATTACACTCCCTTCTTTCTTCTTTTCCCCTGCCTCTCCTGAACACTTCCCGTCCTTCCTCTCTCCTCTTTTCTTTCTTTCCTCCTTTTCACTTCTTTCTATCCTTCATTCCCTACCTTTCTTATTCTTGTATATAATGCTTGCTTTCCTATCTATCTCCATTAATAGTGAGTTACTTCCTACGACATCCCACTTCTTAAAATTAAACATTCCCTAAGAAACTATAGTTATTTTTCTGATATTTGTCAATATTAATGATAAGGTCTAGATAACATAGGAGAAAGTCAGGGGTGGAGTGGGCAGGTGGGTGGATGGAGAGGGGAAAATCCTTAGAGAAGAAGAGGAGGGGAATGGGATAGGGGGCTTATGTTTGGGAGACCAGGAAAGAGAATAACATTTGAAATGTAAAGTTAAAAATACAATAAAAGAAAAAAGGAAAAAAATAGTCATCTATAAGAATATTATGTTACTTAACAGTTTTGGAATACATAGATTTTCAAAACATATTATTGATGTACACAAATGTAAGTCGCTTTTGATTTTTCTTTTCAAATCTCATAGCAATGTATGATTCATTTATTATAAGTTATAAACTGTTACTGTCACACGATTTCAAAACCATGCTCTTTGTAGATTTCATTAATTTTTACTGAATGCCCCCCATCTGTCTCAGGGTCCCATTCAGAACACCAGATAACATCAAATTTATTATGTCCCATGAGGCTCCTCTTCAGTGTGACAGTTTCCCAGTGTGACATTTATGAGGAGTGATAGCTATGTATTTCATAGATTGTCCTTCTCCTGGAATTTATCTGCTCTTGTTATCATAATTAGATTGAGGTTATGGCTTTTGGAAGAGTAGAGCACAGAGGTGAGATACCATTTTCACTGAAACTAATAAACACAATTCAATATCACAATAAATTATGGTTCCTAATGTTAACCTTCACCAAAAGCTTAGGAAGTACTTAATAGTTTTTACACTATAAAATTATTCTTCACAACCTCCCTTCCCTCCCTTTTAGAAGGAAGCCCTTGTATACATCCTATTGGCAAATCTTTGAGGACCATGTTCTCTCTCCTTGAGGTTGTAATGCTTATATATTTGACTCACATTTGTTCTGCATGAGTCCTTTGACGTTCTTCATTGTATTACCTACTCACACATGTTTCTAAACATTAACACCATTCACATTGGTTTATGAAAGTTCATTTTCCACCTTTCCTTCTAGTCTACAGAGAAAGAATGTGCACAGCCTCTCAGATTAAATGTCCTAGAACCCAAAAGTCACTGTGTCAGTTTTAGGAGGCCAGGTTTTACAGAAATGATGCATGTATAAAAATGAACCTGATTGTAGTTGGGAGGGTGGTAATGGGGAGGATGGGGAGGGGAAGCCCATATAAAAGGGGAGGGGGAGGGGTTAGGGGGATGTTGGCCCGGAAACCAGGAAGGGGAATAACAATCGGAATGTAAATAAGAAATACTCAAGTTAATAAAGAGAAAAAAATAAAAAAAAAACAAAAGAACGGTCATAAAGGAGTCTCCCTTCCTCTGAGTGAGGTATGGCAGGACTACAGCCATAAGAATTGGGAAGCTGACCCTCTGATAATAGTGAATCTGCCGTCCTTTGTCCTAGAGGTGTAGCCTCCATGACAAGCTCCTTCGTTTTCTTAGGGCATCTTCAGCAGCTTGAATAGACTGACAGTCAAAAGAGGCTCCATGTTCTGACTTTAATTGCTTCACTTGAGGCACTGGGAAGTCTTCCTTTTGGCTTTCAAGTACTTCTGTCACTAAGACTTATTATTCTTTTTAATTGTGTATGTCTGTGTTGATGTGTATACATATGAGTGGAATTATCCTTGGATGCCAAGGAGCTGTCAGATACCCTTCAACTAGAGTTACAGGCAACTGTGAGCTGGTCAGCCATTTTATCTTTAATTCCTGAATCATCTGCCTACCCCTACACTCAAATGCTTTTATTTTTCTCACAGTTTTGTTTTATTTTCTCTATGCTCATCGATTTTGTCATAGTTATATCAGCTTCATAACATACTTTATTCCTATATTTGAATAAGTCAAATCTACAAGTATATATAAGACAATTTCCTCATTTTATGGAGTAAAGATTTATCAGTCAACATATAGATGTCAGATATAACATGTGCTGGGAGTCCTAACATTTAGAGTTTCACTGCTGATAAAGCAACTAAATATTATGTAAATAAATATTAGTAACTACATTATATTAACTATGAATTTTATTGTGTCTCCTAATGTGGCACCATAATCTGTCCTGTCAGCCCTCCACCCTCATTAACTGTGCAGTGTTATTCCTAAAATAAGAAACTGGTCTTGGTATATTAACTACTCTATTAATGTATCCACATGTCCTCAAACAAAATAGTTTCTATTATCACCATAAGTAATGTCGTTGTCTAAATTACATTGCTTTTATATGCAGTTTTTCACATTTAAATATTTTGATCATTTTACATGTTTCATTTTACAACCTTTGTTCTTCCAACCTCAGTGCAAATAATTCGCCTAATTATGTCAAATTAGTTGTTTTACACACTGTTTCTGATAGGAGGCTGAAACTTCCTAAGTGATTTCATTTTTAAAGGTATACATCAAAGTTGACCATATGTGGTGTAAATTATAATGGGTTATAAGATATATGACACAGTATATCTTACAGTATAGTTTCATGTAAAACATTTTCAATGCCCTCAAAAAAGTATGTTGTATGTTTCCCTTCAATGCTCTGTTCCTACCTTCAGCCTCTACCAGTAATATATTTTAACATTTATCACGTTTTGTCTTTTTCATCATATTATTGGAATTCTGGTAACTTTTTACTTATTTGTGGGCATATATTTTCGAAATAGCTTGACCTTTTTTTTCTTTAATTGAATACGATGTATCTATTTTCTGAGTGTTTTAAGTTTCTGAGTAATTGTAAGCCATCCTTCCACTTCGCTGTACAATTTGCATGTCTCATTCAGAAAACACATTTGTTCTTAACAGAGCATTTTATTTTATGTATTCTTAGGTTTTCTAACCATTGTTATTTCGTCCTTTTCTTTCAATAATGATGAAAACACTCAACGTTTTCAAATGCAGGCTGTACATTTATGGAGACTTAGAGTGTTTCTATTAGGCTGTGTTGCCTATTGTTAATTAGCTTGTTACTATATATTTTGTTGTCCTTGAATAGCTTCTTCTTATTCTATAAATATATTCACCTTTATTTATGATTTGCAAAGGCTTTCTTGTAAATGAAGTTTTTCCTTTGCACTGAATATCACAGAGCACTCCTTTATGGTTTTACAAATAGCTAATGATGTCTAACTTACTTTGCATTAGGTATTGTATCTAAAATGCTGGACTCAAACTCAGATTAATTTATACTATCATTAGTCTTCTCCCAAAACCACTTAGTTTAACATTTTGTATTTATATAAGACACCCATTCTGTCCTGAGTTTTGTGACATATTCATAATTGGAAAGGTGACAGAGTTCAGCTATTTTTTTCCCTAACACCTTTGATGAAAGCTTCATTCTTTCTTTAATAAATGATGTAAGTCTTTTGTTGAGGAAAAGTCAACTCCAGTTGTGCTGGGAATTCCTGGACACTTCTCTGTTCCTTTGCTCTGCTTTACTGACTATTGTCATCGCCACTTCTGCAATTCTGTAGTCCTGTGCACTCGCAGAAGTGTCAGTCACTTTTTTATGATTTGTTACTGTATAGATACTTCTGGCTTGATTGCCCATTCAGGGAAAATAGGCTCCTTTTTCTTTTTTAGTAAAATACGTTTCTGCTGTTTCTATTGATGTTATATTAAATCTCTGTATCAAGTTGGTATGATTGATATTTTAAGTAATAAAAACTGATCCTATCTATCTCTCAACAATTTGTATCTGTTTATTTTACAATAACAGAAGTTTTGAGTTCTGTATATGGTTTTTAATATACATTGTTTTTGAATTCCAATCAAGAATCACTATTTACTTCTTTCCCCCATCTTTATTAAATTGGGTATTTGTTAGTTACATTTCAAATGTTATTCACTTTCCTGGTATCCATGCCAACATCCCCCTAACCCCACACCCTCCCCTTCTATAAGGATGTTCCCCTCCCAATCCTCCCCACATTACCGCCCTCCCCACAAGAATCCCGTTCACTGGAGGTCCTGCCTTGGCAGGACCAAGGGCTTCCCCTTCCACTGGTGCTCTTACTAGGCTATTCATTGCTACCTATGAGGTCAGAGTCCAGGGTCAGTCCATGTATAGTCTTTAGGTAGTGGCTTAGTCCCTGGAAGCTCTGGTTGCTTGGCATTGTTGTTCATATGGGGTCTCAAGCCCCTTCAAGCTCTTTCAGTCCTTTCTCTGATTCCTTCAACGGGGATCCCATTCTCAGTTCAGTGGTTTGCTGCTGGCATTTGCCTCTGTATTTGCAGTATTCTGGCTGTGTCTCTCAGGAGAGATCTACATCCGGTTCCTGTCAGCCTGCACTTCTTTGCTTTATCTATCTTATCTAACTGGGTGACTGTATATGTATGGGCCATAGGTGGGGCAGGCTCTGGATAGGCTTTCCTTCAGTCTCTGTTCTAAACTTTGCCTCCCTATACCCTCCCAAGGGTACTCTTGTTCCCCTATTAAAGAAGGAGTGAAGCATCCGCACTTTGGTCATCCTTCTTGAGTTTCATGTGTTCTGTGCATTTAGGGTAATTCAAGCATTTGTGTTACTATCCCCTTATCAATGAGTGTGTACCATGTGTGTTTTTCTGTGATTGGGTTAGCTCACTCAGGATGATATTTTCCAGTTCCATCCATTTGCCTACGAATTTCATAAAGTCGTTGTTTTTGATAGCTGAGTAATATTCCATTGTATAAATGTACCACATTTTCTGTATCAATTCCTCTGTTGAAGGGCATCTGGATTCATTCCAGCCTCTATCTATTATAAATAAGGCTGCTATGAACATAGTGGAGCACGTGTCTTTGTTATATGTTGGAGCATCTTTTGGGTGTATGCCCAAGAGAGGTATAGCTGGATCCTCAGGCAGTTCAATGTCCAATTTTCTGAGGAACCTCCAGACTGATTTCCAGAATGGTTGTACCAGTCTGCAATCCTACCAACAATGGAGGAGTGTTCCTCTTTCTCCGCATCCTCACCAGCATCTGCTGTAGCCAGAATTTTTGATCTTAGCCATTCTGACTCCTGTGATAGAGAATCTCAGGGCTGTTTTGATTTGCATTTCCCTTATGGCTAAAGATGTTGAACATTTATTTAGGTGTTTCTCAGCCATTCGGCATTCCTCAGCTGTGAATTCTTTGTTTAGCTCTGAACCCCATTTTTTAATAGGGTTATTTGTCTCCCTGCAGTCTAACTTCTTGAGTTCTTTGTATATTTTGGATATAAGGCCTCTATCTGTTGTAGGATTGGTAAAGATCTTTTCCCAATCTGTTAGTTGCCGTTTTGTCCTAACAACAGTGTCCTTTGCCTTACAGAAGTCTTGCAGTTTTATGAGATCTCATTTGTCGATTCTTGATTTTAGAGCATAAGCCATTGGTGTTTTGTTCAGGAAATTTTCTCCAGTGCCCATGTGTTCCAGATGCTTCCCCACTTTTTCTTCTATCAGTTTGTGTATATCTGGTTTGATGTGGAGGTCCCTGTTCCACTTGGTCTTAAGCTGTGAACAGGGTGATAAGCATTTATCAATCTGCATTCTTCTACATGCTGACCTCCAGTTGAACCAACACCATTTGCTGAAAATGCTATCTTTTTTCCACTGGATGGTTTTGGCTCCTTTGTCAAAAATCAAGTGACCATAGGTGTGTGGGTTCATTTCTGGGTCTTCAATTCTATTCCACTAGTCTATCTGTCTGTCTCTGTACAAATACCATGCAGTTTTTATCAATATTGCTCTATAATATTACTTCAGTTCAAGGATAGCGATTCCCCTGGAAGTCCTTTTATTCTTGAGGATAGTTTTAGCTATCCTGGGTTTTTTGTTATTCCAGGTGAAATTTCAAATTGCTCTGTCTACCTCTCTGAGGAATTGAATTGGAAATTTGAGGGGGATTGCATTACATGTGTCGAAAGCTTTTGGTAAAATGGCATTTTTACTACATTAATCCTGCGAATCCATGAGCATAGGAGATCTTTCCATCTTCTGAGATCTTCTTCAATTTCTTTCTTCAGAGGATTGAAGTTTTTATTGTACAGATCTTTTACTTGCTTGGTTAAAGTCTGGCGTGATTCTGATAGGTCTGCCTTTATATGTTTCTTGACCTTTTTCCCTTACTGCTTTTAATATTCTTTCTTTGTTTTGTGCATTTTGTGTTTTGACTATTATGTGATGGGAGGAGTTTCTTTTCTTTTCCAATCTATTTGGAGTTCTGAAGGCTTCTTTATGTTTATGGGCATCCCTTTCTTTAGATTAGGGAAGTTTTTTCCTAAGATTTTGCTGAAGATATTTACTGGTCCTTTGAGCTGGGAGTCTTCACTCTCTTCTATACCTATTATCTTTAGGTTTGATCTTCTCATTGACTCCTGGATTTCCTGTATGTTTTGGATAAGTAGCTTTTTTTCGTTTTACATTATCTTTGACAGTTGTGTCGATTTCTATGGAGTCTTTTGCTCCTGAGATTCTCTCTTCTATCTCTTGTATTCTGTTGGTGATGCTTGTATCTACGGCTCCTTGTCTCTTCCTTTGGTTTCCTATATCCAGGGTTGTATCCCTTTGTGCTTTCTTTATTGCTTCTATTTCCATCTTTAACTCCTTCAACTGTTTGGTTGTATTTTCCTGGGTTTCTTTCAGGGATTTTTGTGATTCCTCTCTATAGGCTTCTACTTGTTTATTTTTGTTTCCCTGCGTTTCTCTAAGGGACTTCTTCATGTCTTTCTTGAAGTCCTCCATCATTGTGATCAAATATAATTTTAAATCTATATCTTGCTTTTCTGGTGTGTTTAGATATTCAGTGTTTGCTTTGGTGGGAGAATTGGGCTCTGATGTTGCCATGTAGTCTTGGTTTCTGTTGCTTGGGTTCCTGCGTTTGCCTCTTGCCACCTTGTTGTTTCTGGTGTTACCTTGTTCTGCTATTTCTGACCGTGACTAGACTGTCCTAAAGTCCTGTGTGTCAGGAGTGCTGCAGACCTGTTTTCCTATTTTCTTTCAGCCAGTTATGGGAACAGAGTGTTCTGCTTTCAAGCGTGTAGTCTTTCCTGTCTACTGGCATTTAGCAGTTCCTGTGGGCCTGTGTCCTGAGTCGACGAGGCAGGTTGCTTGGAGCAGAAAAGTTGGTCTTACCTGTGGTCCCAAGGCTCAAGTTGCTTGTGGGGGGGCTGCTTTTAAGCTCTCTGTGAGGGCAGTAACCAGGAGGGCCTGCGCAGCCTTTTCCGGGAGCCCCCGTGCACTGGGCTCCCAGATGGTGTTAGGTGTTTTCCTCTATAGTCAGAAATGTGGGCAGAGTGTAGTCTCTCCTGGCTTCCCAGGTATGTCTGCCCCTATCAAGGTTTAGCTCTCCCTCCCACGGGATTTGGGTGCAGGGAGCTGTTGACTGGGTCCCTTCAGGTCCGGGCAGTTTCTGTACCCCAGGGGACCTGCAGCTAGAGTGCCCATATTGTTTTTCTTTAACTAGATATATTTCCATTATTTTTTCTGTTTTAACAGTGAATCATAGTAATCATAGAAGACAGATGCTTTTCCTTGATTTGGATTGCATGACAAAGCTCTACAATTTTGACCATTAAGTATAATAAACTTTTTTATTTCTTTATTAAATATTGGTCAGTTTAAAGTATTTTAAAGTGTTTATACATTATTTTCATTAAAATGAACATTAATATTACATAGATCTTAAAATGAATATCTTCTACATCAAAAAGTACGAATATAAAAGTTTTCCTTACCATTTAAATATAATGTATTTCATTTGTTGATTACTCAAATGTTCAGTGTGCCTGGCCCACCTGTATCTATATTTTTATTCTGAATACTTACTTTAGCACAATGTAGTATACAATTTTCGTATGTTGATAGTATGTAGTATTCTGATGCAAAATACAATAAAATAATTGACATTCCAAATCAGCATTTTATAGTGTCCCATCAAGTTATTAAGTATTATTTAGTAATTTGCTGTAATCCGTCAGGAAACATGCTTACTGAAGAATTTGTGGGGAATCCTTCTATTACTAATTCTATTGTATTTTATTTTATTATAATGAATCTTACTCAATTGCAATTTTTATATATTTATTTAATGTTTAGGGATTTGTGGACTTGTTTTAGAACCTATCAAATATGAAGCTGTACCATGTTTAATTAAGGATTCTGACAATTTTTGCTTTTATGTTACATTGCTTTATCTGTCATATTTTACTGGGACAGTTAGATTTTTACAGGCTATCTTAATATAAATTTCCTATAGTCTGTCTCCATGTTTTGTTTTTGTTTTGCTGTTATTTCTTTACTACTGTTCACAAGTGAACATTTTCTACTATAGTATTTGAAAACTGAAGTATTATTTGCACTAATGTCTTACTGACACTGGTACTGATGATACACTGATATCCTTTCAGCACCTATATTAGATGTATTCCAACTAGAGATATTTGTCAGATCTATTTTCAGAAAGGTTTAATTATAAGACAGAATTTCGATAGTTATGTCTACTGTTTCTTTCTGTAGATTTATTTCAATAAATATCATATCTATATTTTGCAAGCCAACCCAAATACCATAATTATTTTATGTTTATCTTTAGTTTTATAAAGTTAGAAAAGAATAAGAGAAGATACACAGCTTATGTAATTCATTATATTTATCTTCTGAAACACTTGATTCACAGTAGATCCTATGGGATACATCCACCCTCTGGGGTCATTTCCTCACTCCCATGAATCATATTCATTTACATATATTCAATTACACTATCACATGTTTTTAAATAGCTATCCATAGCAGTATTTATCTCACGTGTAATAACATTTCTATCTTATGCTATTCACTTTGTACTTGAAGAAATTTTGAGCATTTCTTCAGTATAATCAACTAAATAACTATATTGTATTTTAATATGTATGAGAATTGTTACTCATCTTCATTTTGAATGACAACTTTGCCTTACATAACATTTGAGTGACATTATGTTCTCTCTCAGTTTTTTGTACTTTCTCTTAATTTTTGATAAAAAGTCAAATTTTTTGATAAAAATTCAGTCAAAATTTAAGTAGATGATGCTTTTTAAGAGTTTCTCTGTTTTAGGATATCTCAATATTAACTATCTCTTTATATTTGCATAAATATTTGAAGACCTTTCCAGTGTATCTGCTATGGATTTTCAGTGAATTATCCAGAGTTTTAGTTTCAAAAGGGGAAGAGAAAATAGTGGGAAATAAGTACAAAGTGCAATAAATATTTATAATATTGTAATAATCACAATATTAGCGTGGTATATGAAGCAAAGATTTATTTTTAAAAATGCCTAAATTTTCTCTACATATCTTTCATATTGTGGGGTTTTTTTTCTATATTTTACAGTCCCCAAACTCCCTCTTCTGATTGGCGGACTTGATTTCCTGCTCTCTGCTAGTTCATATCTCCTAGAGATAATCAGGTAATTTTTCACTCACATTATATATTCACCTCCATATCAACACCTACTTCCCCAAAGAGTGTCTCTCACCTCAACAGAGAAGGAAGCATCTTAGCCAAGGGCACTTCAGCCCTCCTTTGCCATTGTCCTCTTTTGGTCATCTTTGTCTTCACAATCTCCACATAGTACTTTTTTATCTGCATGTAGAACTCATGGCTGATTTCTTTTTCTATGCCTCACAACTTTCCTCTAAAAAGCTCCCTTTAATACAATATATAATATGAAGGATAGGTACTTATTTTTACCTCCTTTATTTATGAATTGTTTTTATCTGTCACATGTTCATGTATTTGTGGTATTATGAGAATAAATCTCGTTCCCTCTCAAACATCTGTTCTTACTCTCCCTTTCTGTTTAGTGTCACATGTGACTATGTCTCCCTAAGAGACCATGGCCTATAGTGTTCTATAACCATAGATTTTCCTTCTCTTTCTGTTGTTGATGCTGTTTTTTGTGTCATTGATTTTATTCCTAACAATACTTTGGACATCACCTCTTAACATTCTCTTTCTTTCTTTCTTCCTCCCTTTCTTTCTTTCTTTCTTTCTTTCTTTCTTTCTTTCATTGGATTCTCTTATGTATTTACATTTCAAATGTTATCACCTTTACCCCCTCAACCTTCCTTCTTCCCCCTCCCCTGCTTCTATAAAGATGTTCCAACTCCCAACCACCAACTCCCAACTACTCACTCCCACCTCAACACACTGGCATTCCCCTAAACTGGGGAAAGGAGCCTTCACGGGACCAAGGGCCTCTTTTCTTATTGATGCCAGACAACGCTATCATCTGCTACATATGTGGCTGGAGACATGGGTACTCTTTGGTTGGTTGGTCCCTGGTAGCTTTGGGGGGGGGGTCCGGTTGGTTGATATTGTTGTTCTTCCTGTAGGGTTGCAAACTCCTTCAACTCCTTCAGTCTTCTCTCTAACTCCTTCGTTGGTGTCCCTGTGCTCAGTCTGATGACTAGCTGCAACCATCCTCATCCGTATCAGTAAGGCTCTGGCAGAGCCTCTCAGGAGATATCCATATCAGTTTCCTATCAGCAAGCACTTCGTGGCATCAGCAATAGTGACTTGTGGTTGCATATGGGATGGATCCCCAGGTAGGGCATTCTCTAAAACCATCCAATGGGGGAAAAAAAAGAAAGCATTTTCAACAAATAGTGCTGGTTCAACTGGCAGTGATCATGTAGAAGAATGCAAATAGACCCATTCTTATCACCTTGTACTAAGCTCAAGTCCACGTGGATAAAAGACCTGCACATAAAACCCAATACACTGAAACCAATAGAAGAGAAAGTTTGGAAGAGCTTTGAACACATAGGCACAGGGGAAATTTTCCTGAACAGTATACCAATGGCTTATGCTCTAAGATCTTTCTTAATATCACATGAATCCATATGCAGCAGTATTTGGATTTGGAGCCTTTAGAAATAAATTAGGGTTAGAAGATCTGAGTCTCTACTATAGTGTTTATCATAAAAAGAGGAGGGGAGAGAGAACTGAGCTGCAAAGCTTCTTGTGCCTCATTACATGACACCTTCTGCTAAAGTGCCTGCAGATGAAATAGACAGGAGTCAATGCTGTCTCTGGATTTTCAATATTCAAGGCTTCCCAGTAAATGAGGCTGTTTTCTTTATAAACAAATATTTTTGTGATATTCAATTTACAGTAGTGGCAAAGAATGTAAAATCACATCCAACTATTAATCTTTGCAATTGGAGGCTGACAATGTTCTTGTTTTAAGCACTGTGCTAGTCTATTCATTTCCTAGTTGACCAGTCCAATTAAATAAATTTAGAGTATGTGGGAAATAAGTATGATATCAAACTATATCACAAGAAACTTTAAAAAAATGTAGCTTTCATAGCGCAGCTGAACAAAATATTTGAAAACTTCTCTGAATGAATATCTGGAATCAATACATGAATGTTTCCAGGAACAGAGAAAAAGGCAATGAAAAAGAGGAAACAATATGAAATCTCCTTGAAATGAAAAGCAAACAATATTCAGTCAATGGAGGCTGAAAACAAACAAGCAGAAGACAGAATTCAGCAACAGCCAAGCTCATGTAAACCGTGTGGGAAATCACAGCGAGGCAGAGCAGTGCAGGAGAAAGACACACTGAGGTCCAGAGCACAGAACCTGAAGGCATGGCCCAGCTGTCAGACACCAAAGTGAGATAGCAGCCTTCAGGGAAATGGGAATTTAAATAACAAATACAGGCACACAAGGAAAATATTCAAATAAATTGGTGACTATGTGCACACAAACATCCAGCACAGCAAATCCCAAAACAAAGAGTACATAAAGATGGAGTACCCTGAATTTAAATAGGAGAGGATCGCCCCAGAAAGAACCAGCTGCAGCAGGAAATTGGAAAGCAGTAATTCTCCCTTTGTCCTTCTCCACTTTTAGAGAGAAAAGATTGTTAGGTCCTAGGATGCTCTGGAGAATGGCAATGCTGGTGACAGACAACGTCCTAAACAGAAAAATCTGACCAGTTAAACAAAAGGATTGCTATTGGCTGAACGGAAGCCTAAATTCAGCATTCCTGGGAAGCTGGCAAGGCAGGTTTCTGTTTACCAAAACAAAATAAAACAAAGAAACAACCAAGAACAGCAACTTATCTCACTTATCTATGGCAAAGGTGAACCACCTGGGAAGGGAGAACCCAGTTCCAAATTAATCTTAACAGTCCGCAAGATAACAGACTCAAAGACCCCGATCTTAGTATCATATAAAACTCATGTGCTTTCCAGCCAACCTTTTGCCTTTCTTTTCAGGAGAAGTTCTGTTGTTTATTCCCTAATAAACGTTCCTTTCTAACCAAGGTCCAGTTCAATGGCTTCCCTGTAGCCTCACTGGTGCCAAAACCCTTGAGACACACAATTGGGCCCCTGATAACCTAGCCCCTCTAACCAGAACAGACAGTCTGTTCGACCCTCACAAGCTGTAGATCATTTGCCTTTGCTGCCTTCTGCCACTCACTATATCCAACTCCAATTCTAGTGTACGCGTCTGTCTCTTCAGTCAGTTCTTTCCCACACCTGCTCTACCTACTAGTCTCTCTTTGCCTCTTCTGATAAATGTCCTCCCAGAGTTGCCTGCTCTATCTCTTCCCCTTTGAAGCTTGTTCTGCCTCCACTCTTTGGAGCCTCTCTTGATCATTGGCTAAATGAAAGTTAAATTGGTTCTTCATAAAACATCTCTACAGCCTCCTGAGTTTCCCATCATGTGGGATGGAACTTCTTTCCACTACACTCCTAGGCCTTTCTCTGACAGGGCTCGGTACCCCTTGGAGATACACCTTGAATGAAAGTATATCGTATGGCACTTACTGGTCACACCATTGTCGCACCATGTCTCTATTCCTATGTTATTGGAAGCCCCCTTCTGGTGGGACTCCTATTTATAGAGGACCTTTTCCTAAGTCTGTCCTATCTCCTCTTTGTTCTGCTCTTGAAAATTGTTTACTGTTACCTTTTCTTCAGGGACAACTTCCATCTTCTCTGACTAACCATGGGCTACTTATTGACTCCTCCCACTTACCTTTTCAAATGTCTTTCCCTCCTCAGACAATTAAATGTACCACTTAATTTTTGCTGCAAGATGACCTGGGTTCAAATTGATAACCATTCTCGGTAGCCAGAAAATGGCACATTTTGTCTCCAAATTCTCACAGATCATGACAAATGTTACAGGGAAAATGTCAGATACTGCTTTACTCTGCTGAAAAGCTGGCTTTGGACATGAGAGTCGGCATGCATACTTTAGACCCAAGCGTGTTTAAAAGAGTCTCCCCTTCTCTGTTCTGGGAAGGCTGGATCTTGGCTCTGTACAGGCAAGAGAACAACGGAACATCTGAGGAAAATATACTATGCAGTGGAGAACAGCTAAGAGGTAATATGTTTCCAATAGAGCTTACTGTTGCTTATTACATATACTTAATTTTTCTAATCAAGCGAACTTCAAATTGAAACGTCTCAATGTAATTACAAATGTTTAACTCTTTGAATACTCCCTACAACTTTTTATTTTTATTTGCTGAAATGCTCTAAGGTTATATCTAATGGTTTATTCACAATAGCAGACACTGACTTAAAGACATATGTCTTTGCTAATTTTGTTAAGTTTTAGTCTGGAGCAACTGAGTCATATAAGAAACTGTGATATTTTTAAGAGAACACTATTTTCTTCCTAGAGCAGACACTTTTTTTGGATAGACATTTTCCCTATTAAAACTGAGTCTGAATAGTGATATTTGACCCATTGTTGAAATTCCTAGATCCATAAAATTGTATAATGATCTGGTATGCATCTATAAAGTCACTTCTATAATCTATAAATTTACTTTAATGTGATGTGTATCACAGTAATAGAAATAAATTCATACAGTGATGATAAATTTGATTTTTAAATAATGCACTTGCTTTTTAAAACAAAGCATAGTATACATATGTAAGTATTATAAGGCATAAAATATTAAAACCTGAAGGCATATATTTATACATAGTATATGGAAGAGTATGATACTCTGTGCTAGAAAAGCATCAATATGCTGAAATCCAGACTTTATATTTTACACACACACACACACACACACACACACACACACACACACAGGATCACACATGATGAAAATTTCACCTAGACAAAATCTCACATCATTAAGTAAGAGTCTGGAAAGTTTTAAGATTTATTTCTCTAGTACCAAAACTTGTTAATAATTTAAACTCTTTATTGAGACTCTAGGGATTTTGAGCTTCTCAGTTCCTAGAATTTTTATTTCATTCTCACGGATCCCTATTTTCAATTATTCTTCATTACATTTGATGCATATTGAAGAATTGTTCCCTCTTTTTACTTTATACTTAGTCCAAGTGTAATAAATTAAGTATCCTACTTTATGCTTACATATACATTACCTCTCACTAACTAAAAACATTGTATTGATAATTATAGAATATTTTTGAAAATGATATTGACAAGAAAATACATTTTCTGTTTTGTACAGAAATTTCAAGTCATTTAATATAAAAATATGTTTATTCAGTTTTAAATGTGGGAAATTTTTATGTACTTTTCATAAAAATGGAAGTGATATATTTTCATGTCTCTATTTTAAAATAAGAACTACAACTACATTATGACATTATATTCACAAAATGTCTGATGACATTCATATATTTACCATTTTTAATTGTTAATACTTAGCTTTAGAGGTGTCAGTTGAAAGCAACATAAGACAAGACTTTAGAAGTATTTACTCTTCAACTACAAAATTTAAACCAATGTGAAATCAAACAAATTTATAAATATGTATTCCTGTACTTTCATTAAATAATTATACATTTTTCAAGTTCTCCCACAAAATAAGAAGACAAGTAAGAAATGTTATCTTTGAAATTAATAAATGTTAATTAAATTAAATGAGATCTCCAGTAGAGAAACCATTATGTATACTCTCATTCATAACTTAAAGTCAAGTAAAGAGAAGTCTATTAAGCAGTTGCTAACTTTCCCCACTTACAATGAGCAGAGGGCATATTTTTCACTTGAGTAAATTAACACTTGATCTGCAGGTTTAGACTATGCCTCTTGCTCATTGAGGTCTGAACAAATATAATGTAGCCTTTCCTTTATAAGCACCAGCCGTTAGCAGAGAGCTGGCCCTTAGTAGTGCAGCTAATGCATTGTGAATAACCATTATGTCTTAATCAGTCATGCCTAAGCAGGAAACAGATGGTTGAAAATTTTTGAAGGGAATGTTATAAAGATGGAGCCAGGAGGTAGGAAACACATCTCAGGTGTTGACGTATGGTGGCTAAAGTGATGGGTTGTATGTGACTTTGTGCCTGGCAGTCAGCAGGATGGTTTTATTATCAGGAACTATAAATACAAAAGGTTAAAAAAAACAGTCCCCAATAGTGCTGACATATTCCTACTTTGTGGGCTGAGAGACCATTCATGGCAACATTGCAAAGTGGGAATCAGGGCTACATCACTGATGAAGTCTTTCTCCCCTTTTTTTCCTGTGCTCTAGACACAACAAGTTGAACAAGGTGACAATGAGCCTTGGTATATTCCAGAAAGAATGTTTTGTTTTGGAGTGTGGCCAAAAATGGAAATGGTAAGATTTCCCTAAGGATTAAAAAAAACCAGAGATTTCAAAGAAAGTGGCTTTATTCCTTAGAGCTAGAGCACAAGAGACTTATACTTGGAATTTGCTGAAGAAATTTCTTACCTATTGTCGTAGTTAGGGTTTTACTGCTGTGAACAGACACCATGACCAAGGCAACTCTTAAAAGGTCAACATTTAATTGTGGCTAGCTTACACACTCAGAGATTGAGTCCAATATCTTCAAGGCAGATGCATAGCAGTGCCCAGACAGACATGACTCAGGAGCAGAGTTCAACATCTTGTTCCAAAGACAAACAGGAGCAGACTGATTCTAGGCAGCAAGGATGAGGATATTAACCTAATTAACCACAGTGACACACCTACTCCAACAAAGTCACCTGCTATTAGTGCTACTCCCACTGTATGTATTGTAGTACATACAATCTTTCACACCATTTTTTCAAAGATTTTGCTGGAAAAATAGTAAACAAAAAAAATGGTCAGAAATCAATAAATGATACAGCATTTGTGTTTTGAAATTTGGCATCTAGGTGTATGTACTTAAAAGACTACAATTTACCCTAGATTAGTAAAATTAAGAAGATTACAGCACTCTGTGAAGGCATGATCATGCAACAGGGTCACCTGACTCTTACATGAAGACAAATAAAATCTCTGAACACAAACAACAAAACATCTAGTTTTTTTTTAATTAAACAAACAATGTATGCTGATTTGACACAGTTCAATGAAAATATTGGCTCTCAAGATCTTTCTTTGTTCATTTATCCAAGATAAATCTTCACTGGTAAAAATATTTTTCTAATGGATTAAATAATAAAAATCTTGATCAGCTATAACCAAATTAAAAAAATACTTGCTTCAACTAAGCAGATGTGATAAAATACTTCCAATGACTGACCAATCTCCAGTTTTACATATGTGTAGGCCAATGATGCAGCCTGTAAATTTCAAATGAGGGAGGGCATGAAGGTTTACAAGCATCATGTGGTCAGATATTTTAAGTTTATACCATATCTGCCTTAGTAATAATATGTGTTATTTTGTTTAAGTTTGTGTTATAATATATAGGTAATATTTTCCTTTTTTCTCATGTATATATGCTATTTACAGTTTTCCAAAATCAGGGGTATTACTAAGATAGGACATTGTTCTTTTAGTCATTGTGAAATTTTTGCCTCAAATTTCAGACATACTTCAGCTTACTAAATAGCAAAGAAAATAATATTCTTATTTTATTTCACACTCTAGTAGAGTTACCCAGTCTATGCTTTGAGAATATGTTCAAACATCAACTTCAGACAAATAGCTCATTAATCATAAGGTACATTTCCATTATTCATGGCAAGCAATATCCATTAAGTTGTGAATATATTCCAGCTAGCTCCATATTCCTGAGAACAATCAATAAATAATAGTGAAATTGACTGTTAGAAAAGCTTTTGATTTTGTCTAAAATGATCTGCTCATCAATCATGTTAAAAATCATTTAAGCTCTGATGCCAATCTGTGGTTTTGCAAATGATCACAGGATTCTATGTGAAAGAGTATTTACAGGTAACACGATGTCAGCCTGAAATATAGTTACAATAGCCCTTTGACATGTCCTCAAATGGCTTGGTAAATAAATGATTTCTCACAATAATGACATGCCTACCATTATTATGGAAGAGTAACCTGACATTCCAGGTTTTCTAGATAAATTGCTATAGACAACTTCAATATTCCTAATAATTGAGACCAAATATAAACCATGTTGTTTAGAGGTGCTGGAGCTGTACAGAAGGGTAATTTATGACAACCACATTTCATTCATGTAGCAGAAAAGATATTTTAGGGAGCACCATGATTGCATGGACCATTCTTGCAATTTAGGAATATCTGAAATTAGAGACCGACCCCAATCATCTCAACAGATCATATCACTGAGGATGTCTGATTATTTTTAACTTGACTATAATTATATTTGTTATTCAAATGGCATGAAGAAGGGAGCTGTGTGGGGACATGTTACATACCTGCATGAAACACTATAGAGTTAAGTCTTCATGACTGAAGTATTAACAGGAGAGAGAGAGAGAGAGAGAGAGAGAGAGAGAGAGAGAGAGAGTCAGTATACATTCCATTCTTGTGTTCTGCATATGTGATACTGAGCTGCATCAGCCTAGCATGAGAGACCAGCTAATGCTATGACTGTAACTGATGGTGGGCAAGCTACATGTGAACAGGATTTAGGAAGTGAAGACATCAAAATGGATGATGATTGTCTGGAATGCAGAGACATAAGCAGGCAGTCTGATTAGGGTCAAGGTTCTGATTTATTTATTAATTTACTCTCCCAAGTAAGCACCCTGTGTTGTGCTCATGTATACATACATACATACATACATACATACATACATACATACATTATATATACATACATTCATATTATATATATGTACATTATATACACACATACATTATATACATACATACATACACACACACACACACACACACATGTATATTGCTGTTACCACTGCTTCGATTACCATTTCTTTTTTTCAAACATAGAAGGGATTTCTTTTCTCCTCTTCAACTTTATGCTGGACATGAATACATCTTTGACCAAGGGAACTTGAGTGAAAGTAAGCTATGCTAACCTTTGCTCAGTGATTTCAAAGCCTATGCACGTTTGTCTTGGTGTTCTTATTCCCCCTGCTGAGAAGGTGTGGAAGTACACTGAAGAGAACCTTCAGGCAGCTGGAGTCCTTGTGTAAGTAGCTCAACAGAAACCCTGCTGTCACTTGGAAAGGTGGCAGGACTCAAAAGAATCTCTCATCTATTAACCTACAAGACCTCCAAGTCTTTGCTGACTTCAATAACTAGCCATCACAAAGCACCGGGCCCTCTGATGCAGTATCACAGCCAACAAGGAAAGGTCTTGAGATCATTTCTGTCTTAGGTTTTGTTGTTTATTTTTTCTGCTGTTGTGATACTACACTCCCAACGAATAGCAAGGAAAGAAAGGATTTATTTTGACTTACAATTTCAATGGGATAGAATTCATAGCAATGAAGGCATGTCTGACTGAAGGAACAGGAAGAAAGAGGAGAGAGAGAGAGAGAGAGAGAGAGAGAGAGAGAAAGAGAGAGTCTAAACCTCAAAGCCTAGGCCAGTGACGCACTTCATCCACCAAAAGCTCTGCCTCCTAAATCCTAAATGTTCCCTGACCAGTTGAAATACATGGTTACATGGAAGACACTTTCCATTCAAACACAATAGTGTCCCACTGAAATCACTGAACAACTATTCAGCAAGAAAGGTATTGTGAAATGTGGGGACCAAGCAAACTAAAACTATCTTAGAAAACATCAGGTGCCTAAGACCTCCCAAAAACACCAGGTGCCTAAGACTTCCCAGTGGGAACCAAGGACCAAGCAGACAAATGCTATCCTAGAAAACATCAGGAATTGGGACCTTCCCACCCAGGATCTCCACAAGAATTTGCTGACTAAACACCCCATTCTAAAAGTATCTCAACCGAAGTACGGGCAGGTTCCCCCACTACCCTCTCTACAGGGCCAAAGATATCTCCCTGTCGGAGCTTGAATGCATGTCATACTTACTAGCCAATATATTTAAAGGTCAATGTGCTAAGCTACTAAGTTTAAACCGTAACCTTCCTGATGTAATCTGTACCCCTAAAATGGTATAAAAAGTATGTGCCTTTGTTTCCGGGGGTCACCTCTGTCCCGATTGCAGAATGACCCTAGTGCACTGGACTAGTAAAACCTCTTGTTTATTACATCGATCTCCGTCTCTGTGTCTCTGTGAGTGGGACATCTGGACACAGGACTCAGTGGACTTTTCTCCAGTCTTACAGTACTGGCCTCAGAAAACTGAAGGTGTGAAAGTAAAATAGAGATTGTAGAAAGTTACATCAAGATTAACATGAAAAAAATGTTGACTGAGAAATACTGGGAAAATATTCCCCTCCCTCCCCAAGCTACACACAACAAACCGATGCTCTTGCAACCCACAAGTTCATGATAAAAAAGATAGGTGATAAGGGTAGGACATAAATGATTGACAAGGGTCTTATAGTTACAGGGCAGATGTCCCTCCCTGCCTCTCACCTACTCTTGAGGTTCTGTCCTTTTCATAAACACTTTTAACCATGCACTTAGAGGAAAGACTTAAAGTTGCTTACTCAAAGAATTAATCACTGTAGATCATGTGGATCAACTCAGACAATGGCATTAAGAATGTTAATATAAACAGCTTACAACCAGGTGTTGAGGTAGACCTGACTGTTAAGTGGTAGAGAGCACAGAAGTAAAAAAGTGGCAGAAGAAGACTGAAAGTAAATTCTTTAGGCATCTTGGCCAGAGGACAAGTGCAACAGAATAAAGGGATACCTCAAGAAATTTAACTATAAGAATAATTCTGAGGGAGGGGGATGTTTGCCCGGAAACCGGGAAAGGGAATAACACTCGAAATGTATATAAGAAATACTCAGGTTAATAAAAAAAAAGAATAATTCTGAATCTTAAGGGTAGAAATGAAACAGTTAAATGTCACTAATTCTGGCCATTAAACTGGAACCTAAATGTGAGTTAGGTATTAGGACTTCTTTGTAGAGACTTTATGCTGTATCATTCTTAAAGAGTTCATGGTATGGAACTGGCGTTCATAATTTTACTTATACTCCTGCAATTCCAATACCTATAAATACATTTACTGCAAAATGCTAGGAGAAGCAATAGAATATTGGAAGTCACAGTTTTGAGGAAGCTAAAAATAACAAGCAGGGTTATCCTGAAGTGTGTCAGCTATTCTTTTCTAAGATTGGATTAAAATACTCTGAAGACACCTGGAGGGTGTAATCTAATGCACCTGTGGTGCATCTGCATATCCTGTTTTCTTGTAACCTTTGAAATCCAAATGACTTTGTGTATCACCTGTGTTGAGGGAGATTTCTCCCATTTTTTCATACACTCTAAAAGATCACTTTGCAATAAGATTATGTAAAGTCATTTAGAAGATATTTAATTAATTTTAAATGTCAAAGCAGGCATTTGTAAGTGTCGGCTCAAATTGCAATAGTCTATATGAAATCATCAAAATTGCATCTTAAAGGCATCTGATTGTCCAGGGTGCTCATGTTTCTTTTGTGAATTGATTCTCGATGTCAACTGTAAAGGTGTCAGTTTCAGTATTTAAGTATTAAAAATAATTTTCATAAATGTGGCCATTCATATGTGAAGTCTAACGAAACCTTAAAGGAACAAATAGTTTAGATACTCTAATGTCAACCTCTACTATCACACACAACTCACAACTGAACATCTATAATGTATTTAAGGGTACAAAAAATAGGCAGAGAGAGCATGAGCAATAAAATCATGATTTTAGACTCATTCAATATAATGTGTATTTAGGATGATAACCACTGCAAATAAGGAAGGCAGTAAGCACAGGATATAATGTCCTTTAAAAAGGAAATAATAAATAAGGTAGAACAGATCCATAGTGTGCCTTAGAAGCAAAGTTTCTGCATTGTATTTAAAAAGGAGAAGTGTAAGGGACCTGAAGAAATTTAAGATAAGATGGCAAGGGAATTAAGAGCACAGGTTACTGTTACAATGGACCTGGGTTCAGTTCCAACAACCCACATAGTAGTTCAGAACCATATTTAACTCCAGTCACTTGGCACTCCAATACCCTCACCTGATCATTTTAGGCACCAAGAATGCATACGCTGGTGCACATATACACATTGAAAGGTAGAAGTTTTAAGGTTGGCCCCCTAGACGAAAGTTTAGAGTAGAAGAAAGAAACTGGTCGGGCCCTGAAATTGCATGTTCCAGGAACTAGCTGACCACAGAATGAGTAATTACATCAGGCGGTTCAACAACTCTCTCCCAGGAACTTGCTGACCATAAAGTTAGATTAAAATCTTGAGAACAATCTTGAGAAAAAGGGAGTTTCCCCTTGTGATTTTTCACTGGTTCTTGACATTTTCCAATGATGCCATCTCTACCCCCTTAGGTTGTGGTTTCTGTGTTTTTTTTTTTTTTTCTTTAAATATCCCTTCTCCCAGCTACTCGGGGTCAAACCTTTTTACCCCTGCATGGGATATGAGTCTCAACCCCAGTGCACTGGTTCCTATCAATAAACCTGTGTGACTACAGTAAGCGTGGTCTCACGTGAGTTCTTGGGGGGTCCCATCATCCTGAGGCTTGAGTGAGGGTCTCCTTGCTCCGGGAGTCTTTCATTTGGGGGTTCATCTGAGATCGGCAACCACTCTCGTCTCCAGAGACCCACTTGGAGGTGAGATATTGACTGTGACTTTGTGTTTTTTGCTGGCTGAACTCTGGGTCTGTATTTGCTCACGAGTTCTGATTTTGCAGTCTCTTGCATTTTAGGTAGAGACAGAGATTTGTGTCTCAGGAGAGACGGAGAGAGTGAGCAGTAGATGTGCCAGGGGCTCACCGATTGTGCTGACCTGGGAGATGTCCCAGGAGGTCTGGGGGAATCTCAGAGATGCCTGGGAGATTCCCGTCTGGGTACTGGTGAGGACATGGTAGTTCTGTAGTTCTCCTGGATTGGAGAAATCTTCACACCCTCCCAGCCATCTGTATTTCCAGAGTGATCTTGTCTATCTTGGTGGAGACAGACATCAGTTAGTCTTTGTCTGTGTGTCTGTTTTGTGTTACTTGTGACTTTGACAATGGGACAGACTATGACAACTCCTTTGAGTTTGACTTTAGACCACTGAACGGAAGTTAGGGCTAGAGCACACAATTTGTCAGTTGAGATTAATAAAGGACCGTGGCAAACTTTTTGCTCCTTGGAGTGGCGGATGTGTGATGTTGGTTGGCCTCCAGAGGGCACCTTTGACTTAATCATCATTTCTGAAGTTAAAGCTATTGTCTTTCAGGAAAGACCAGGATCCCATCCCGATCAACAACCATACATTACTGTTTGGCAAGATTTGGTTCAGAATCCCCCTACCTTGGGTTAAGCCCTGGGTGCACAAACAAAAGCCAAGTTCTTGAGCCCTGGCTCTCCGAGGGTCGGAGCACAGACGGAAACCAGAAGCTCCGAAGCCTGAGAGTTCACCCAAGAATCAACCTTCAGCTCCGTGCTTGAGGAGCCCCCAGAATGGCCAAGCCCTCCACCACCCCCTTACCCGCTGCCTCAGATGCCTGATCCTAGTGCTGGCGGCGGTGCAGAAGGAGAGCCTGCAACAGGTAACCGAATCCGGTGGGCTCAGAGTACAGCACAGGGTCCCAGAGGACCAGATTGGACAGTGGTACTGCTGCTGAACGTTTATGGGCCTCCAGTAGACCTACCCAACCTTCAACCCCTCCGGTATGACCATTCTCCTCTGCAGACCTTTATAATTGGAAAACTAATCACACTTTCTTTTTAGAAAATTCTGCCAGCCTGACAGGATTGGTACAGTCTTTGATGTTTTCCCACCAACCCACCTGGGATGATGTTCAGCAGCTTTTACAGGTCCTCTTCGCCACCAAAGAAAAAGAGAGAATCCTATTGGAGGCCCGGAAGAACGTCCCCCAAGGAAATGGGGCACCAACCAATCTTCCGAATGAAACAGATGCCGGGGTTTCCCCTTAACCGACCTGACTAGGACTACAACACAGCAACAGGTAGGGAGCAGCTAACAGTCTACTGCTGGGCTCTTGTGGCAGGTCTCAAAGGGACTGCTAGTTGCCCCACCAATTTGGCAAAGGTAAGAGAGGTTCTTCAGGGGCCTGTTGAACCACCGTCTGTGTTTCTTGAAAGTTTAATGGAGGCTTACAGACTTTCTACTCTCTTTGCCCCAACCTCTGAGGGTCAGCAAGCAGGGGTTGCTATGGCCTTTATAGGGCAGTCAGCATTAGCTATAAAGAAAATGTTACAGCGGTTAGAAGGGCTGCAAGATTATACCTTAAAGGATTTGGTTAAGGAGGGAGAGAAAGTGTTTCATAAGCGGGAGACAGAGGAAGAAAAGCATGCGTGCATGCGAGAGAGAGAGAGAGAGAGAGAGAGAGAGAGAGAGAGAGAGAGAGAGAGAGAGAGAAGGGAGAGGAAAGAGAGAACCGGAGGGATCGTATACAAAAGAGAAATTTGACGAGAATCTTGGCCGCAGTAGTAGGAGAAAAAGAAAAGAAAGGACCTAGACAGATAGGGAACCTGGGCAACGGAAGACCAAAGATGAGTAAAGGACAGAGGTACACCATGATAAAGACCAATGTGGTTATTGCAAAGAGAAAGGACACTGGGCAAAGGAGTGCCCAAGGAAGAAAGGGAGGGCTTCTAAGGTACTGGCCCTAGAAGAAGATGATTAGAGGAGATGGGGTAACCCCAAGCCTCGGGTAACCCTGGCTGTGGAGGGGACCCCCTATGGTCTTTTTAGTAGACACAGGAGCTGAGCATTCTGTATTAAAGCAACCATTGGGAAAGTTAAAAAATAAAAAAGACTATAGTAATTGGGACAACTGGACAGAAACAATATCCATGGACCACCTTGTGAACCGTAGATCTGGGGAGGGGACAAGTAACTCATTCCTTCCTGGTTATTCCTGAGTGTCCTACACCTTTACTAGGAAGAGACCTGTTAACGAATTTAAAGGCCCAGGCCAGGTTTACTTGAACCAGGCCAGAGGTGACAGGTGAGACTCCCAACTCCATGGTGTTGGCCCTGAGGCTCAAAGAAGAATATCGACTACGTGAGCTCCCGAGTCAGGAAAAGAACCCTGACATAAAGGGCTGGTTGACAGCATTTCCTAAGGCATGGGCAGAGACTGGGAGTATGGGAATGGCAGTGAGAGTTCCCCCAATAATAGTGGAACTGAAGACCAATGCCACCCCCATAGGAGTGTGTCAATACCCGGTGAGCGGGGAGGCCAGAGAAAGAATTAGACCTCATATTCAGAGACTTCTAAAACAAGGCATTTTAATACATTGTCAATCTCCCTGGAACACTCCTTTGCTGCCAGTTAAAAAGTCTGGCACTAACGACTACAGACCAGTACAAGACCTGAAGGAAGTTAACAAGAGGGTCCAAGACCTACACCCGACTGTCCCCAACCCTTACAACCGCCTCAGTTCGCTTCCTAAAGACAGGAAGTGGTACACTGTTTTAGATTTAAAAGATGCTTTCTTTTGCCTAAGATTACATTGTTCCATGCAACCTATTTTTGCCTTTGAATAGAGAGATCTGGACACCAGATTGGTAGGTCAATTGACTTGGACCAGACTGCCCAAAGGGTTCAAAAATTCTCCCACTCTTTTTGATGAGGCCCTCCACCGGGATTTGGCCACCTTCAGAGCTGAGAACACTCAGGTAACCCTGTTTCAATATATTGATGATTTTCTTTTGGCTGCAACTACTGAACTTGAGTGCAGACAAGGGACTAAAAAAATAGTGACAGAATTAGGTGAGTTGGTGTACCAAGCCTCAGCTAAAAAGGCTCAGCTGTGTCAGACTGAGGTTACTTGGGATATTGAGGATACTTGAGGTTATTTGGGATACACCCTCCGAGATGGAAAGCGATGGCTAAGGAAGCCAGGAAAAGGACTGCAACCCAGATCCCCATACCATCTACACCAAGACAAGTAAGAGAATTCTTGGGCACTGCTGGCTTCTGCAGGCTATGGATACCAGGGTTTGTGACCTTGGCTGCCCCGTGTACTCCCTAACCAAAGAAGGCAGGTTGTTTGTGTGGACCACAGATCATCAGTGAGCCTTTGAAGAAATTAAAAGGGCCCTACAGATGGCCCCAGCCTTAGCCTTGCCTGACTTAACCAAGCCTTTCATTCTCTATGTGGATGAGAGAGCAGGGGTCACCAGAGGAGTCCTTACTCAGACTTTGGGACCTTGGAAAAGACCAGTGGCTTACCTATCCAAGAAACTAGACCCTGTTGCCAGTGGGTGGCCCACTTGCCTGAAAGCTATTGCTGCTGTAGCCCTGTTTGTTAAAGATGCTGATAAGCTCACTCTGGGACAGCAGTTATCTGCTGTAGTGGCACCCCACGGTCTTAAAAGCCTTATCCAACAGCCCCCTGACCGATGAATGACCAACGCTCATATGACACACTACCAGAGCTTTTTGTTGACTGAACGAGTGACCTTCACTCCCCATGCTCTATCCCATCCCGCTACCTTACTGCCCAAGATTGATGATACATTGTTCAGGACACCAGAAAACTTGAGATACTGTGGCTAAACAGAATCAGATGGCAGATCTTACCACCAAACAGGCGGCCCAAGGTGCAATGATCCTGGCAGTCAAAGAGTCTAAAGACTATTATGATACCAGAGAGACTAGCTTTAGATACACCCCTGAAGATTATAAAAAAAAATGGACAAATGAGGCCTGACACAAGGATTTACCCCTTATGGGGTGGCTGAAACAGAAGGTGGTAAGCTGATTCTCCCTCAGAAAGAGGGAAACAAGTATGTTGCTAACCTTCGCTATGTGACACACTTGGGGACAAAGAAACTAAAAGATATAGTGAGATCCTCTGACTATTATGTGATAGGGCTCTCAGACCTGGCAGAAGAAGTAGTCAGAAGCTGCAAGGCTTGTGCTTTGACAAATGCAGGGTGCTCCATGTACACTTCTGGAAAGAGGCTTTGAGGTGACCAACTGGGAGCCTACTGGGAGGTAGATTTCACAGAAATTAAGCCGGACAAATATGACAACAAGTATTTACTCGTTTTTGTTGACACCTTCAAGCTGGGTAGAAGAAGCCTTTCCCACCAGAGCTGAGAAAGCCAATGTGGTGGCCAACAAGATCCTAGAAGAAATCTTTCCAAGGTTTGGGATACCTAAGGTAATCAGGTCTGGTAATAGACCTGCCTTTGTTGCCCAGGAAAGTCAAGGATTGGTCACTCAACTGGGGATTAATTGGAAATTTGAGGGATGGTTTAACAGATCTCCATGGCTACTACTTTAATCTCCTCATTATTGGGGTACCTTCTTTTTTTTTAATTTATTTAATACGTAATAATAATTCTTTGGTTTCCGGGTAAACATCCCCCTCCCCCCTCCCCTTCCTTATGGGTGTTCCCCTCCCAACCATCCCCCCATTGCAGCCCTCCCCCCAACAGTCTAGTTCACTGGGGGTTCAGTCTTAGCAGGACCCAGGGCTTCCCCTTCCACTGGTGCTCTTACTAGGATATTCATTGCTACCTATGAGGTCAGAGTCCAGGATCAGTCCATGCATAGTCTTTAGGTAGTGGCTTAGTCCCTGGAAGCTCTGGTTGCTTAGCATTGTTGTCTCAAGCCCCTTCAAGCTCTTCCAGTTCTTTCTCTGATTCCTTCAACGGGGGTCCTATTCTCAGTTTAGTGGTTTGCTGCTGGCATTCGCCTCTGTATTTGCTGTATTCTGGCTGTGTCTCTCAGGAGAGATCTACATCCGGCTCCTGTCGGTCTGCACTTCTTTGCTTCATCCATCTTGTCTAATTGGGTGGCTGTATATGTATGGGCCACATGTGGGGCAGGCTCTGAATGGGAGTTCCTTCAGTCTCTGTTTTAATCGTTGCCTCTCTCTTCCCTGCCAAGGGTATTCTTGTTCCCCTTTTAGAGAAGGAGTGAAGCATTCACATTTTGATCATCCGACTCGAGTTTCATTTGTTCTAGGCATCTAGGGTAATTCAAGCATTTGGGCTAATAGCCACTTATCAGTGAGTGCATACCATGTATGTCTTTCTGTGTTTGGGTTAGCTCACTCAGGATGATATTTTCCATTTCCAAACATTTGCCTACGAATTTCATAAAGCCGTTGTTTTTGATAGCTGAGTAATATTCCATTGTGCAGATGTACCACATTTTCTGTATCCATTCCTCTGTTGAAGGGCATCTAGGTTCTTTCCAGCTTCTGGCTATTATAAATAAGGCTGCGATGAACATAGTGGAGCACGTGCCTTTTGTATATGTTGGGGCATCTTTTGGGTATATGCCCAAGAGAGGTATAGCTGGATCCTCAGGCAGTTCAATGTCCAATTTTCTGAGGAACCTCCAGACTGATTTCCAGAATGGTTGTACCAGTCTGCAATCCCACCAGCAATGGAGGAGTGTTCCTCTTTCTCCGCGTCCTCGCCAGCATCTGCTGTCACCTGAGTTTTTGATCTTAGCCATTCTCACTGGTGTGAGGTGAAATCTCAGGGTTGTTTTGATTTGCATTTCCCTTATGACTAAAGATGTTGAACATTTCTTTAGGTGTTTCTCAGCCATTTGGCATTCCTCAGCTGTGAATTCTTTGTTAAGCTCTGAACCCCATTTTTTAATAGGGTTATTTGTCTCCCTGCGGTCTAACTTCTTGAGTTCTTTGTATATTTTGGATATAAGGCCTCTATCTGTTGTAGGATTGGTAAAGATCTTTTCCCAATCTGTTGGTTGCCGATTTGTCCTAACAACAGTGTCCTTTGCCTTACAGAAGCTTTGCAGTTTTATGAGATCCCATTTGTCGATTCTTGATCTTAGAACATAAGCCATTAGTGTTTTGTTCAGGAAATTTTTTCCAGTGCCCATGTGTTCCAGATGCTTCCCTAGTTTTTCTTCTACAAGTTTGAGTGTATCAGGTTTGATGTGGAGGTCCTTGATCCACTTGGACTTAAGCTTTGTACAGGGTGATAAGCATGGATCGATCTGCATTCTTCTACATGTTGACCTCCAGTTGAACCAGCACCATTTGCTGAAAATTCTATCTTTTTTCCATTGGATGGTTTTGGCTCCTTTGTCAAAAATCAAGTGACCATAGGTGTGTGGGTTCATTTCTGGGTCTTCAATTCTATTCCATTGGTCTATCTATCTGTCTCTGTACCAATACCATGCAGTTTTTATCACTATTGCTCTGTAATACTGCTTGAGTTCAGGGATAGTGATTCCCCCTGAAGTCCTTTTATTGTTGAGGATAGTTTTAGCTATCCTGGGTTTTTTTGTTATTCCAGATGAATTTGCAAATTGTTCTGTCTAACTCTTTGAAGAATTGGATTGGTATTTTGATGGGGATTGCATTGAATCTGTAGATTGCTTTTGGTAAAATGGCCATTTTTACTATATTGATCCTGCCAATCCATGAGCATGGGAGATCTTTCCATCTTCTGAGGTCTTCTTCAATTTCTTTCTTCAGTGTCTTGAAGTTCTTATTGTACAGATCTTTTACTTGCTTGGTTAAAGTCACACCGAGGTACTTTATATTATTTGGGTCTATTATGAAGGGTGCCGTTTCCCTAATTTCTTTCTCGGCTTGTTTCTCTTTTGTGTAGAGGAAGGCTACTGATTTATTTGAGTTAATTTTATACCCAGCCACTTTGCTGAAGTTGTTTATCAGCTTTAGTAGTTCTCTGGTGGAACTTTTGGGATCACTTAAATAAACTATCATATCATCTGCAAATAGTGATATTTTGACTTCTTCTTTTCCGATCTGTATCCCCTTGACCTCCTTTTGTTGTCTGATTGCTCTGGCTAGAACTTCAAGAACTATTTTGAATAAGTAGGGAGAGAGTGGGCAGCCTTGTCTACTCCCTGATTTTAGTGGGATTGCTTCAAGTTTCTCTCCATTTAGTTTAATGTTAGCAACTGGTTTGCTGTATATGGCTTTTACTATGTTTAGGTATGGGCCTTGAATTCCTATTCTTTCCAGGACTTTTAGCATGAAGGGGTGTTGAATTTTGTCAAATGCTTTCTCAGCATCTAATGAAATGATCATGTGGTTTTGTTCTTTCAGTTTGTTTATATAATGGATCACGTTGATGGTTTTCCGTATATTAAACCATCCCTGCATGCCTGGGATGAAGCCTACTTGATCATGGTGGATGATGGTTTGATGTGCTCTTGTATTCGGTTTGCCAGAATTTTATTGTGTATTTTTGCGTCAATATTCATAAGGGAAATTGGTCTGAAGTTCTCTTTCTTTGTTGTGTCTTTGTGTGGTTTAGGTATAAGAGTAATTGTGGCTTCATAGAAGGAATTCGGGAGTGATCCATCTGTTTCAATTTTGTGGAATAGTTTGGATAATATTGGTATGAGGTCTTCTATGAAGGTTTGATAGAATTCTGCACTAAACCCATCTGGACCTGGGCTCTTTTTTGTTGGGAGACCTTAAATGACTGCTTCTATTTCCTTAGGAGTTATGGGGTTGTTTAACTGGTTTATCTGTTCCTGATTTAACTTCGGTACCTGATATTTGTCTAGGAAATTGCCCATTTCCGGTAGATTTTCAAGTTTTGTTGAATATAGGCTTTTATAGTAAGATCTGATGATTTTTTGAATTTCCTCTGAATCTGTTGTTATGTCTCCCTTTTCATTTCTGATTTTGTTAATTTGGACGCACTCTCTGTGTCCTCTCGTTAGTCTGGCTAAGGGTTTATCTATCTTGTTGATTTTCTCAAAGAACCAACTTTTGGTTCTGTTGATTCTTTCTATGGTCCTTTTTGTTTCTACTTGGTTGATTTCAGCTCTGAGTTTGATTATTTCCTGCCTTCTACTCCTCCTGGGTGTATGTGCTTCTTTTTGTTCTAGAGCTTTTAGGTGTGCTGTCAAGCTGCTGACATATGCTCTTTCCTGTTTCTTTCTGCAGGCACTCAGCGCTATGAGTTTTCCTCTTAGCACAGCTTTCATTGTGTCCCATAAGTTTGGGTATGTTGTACCTTCATTTTCATTAAATTCTAAAAAGTTTTTAATTTCTTTCATTATTTCTTCCTTGACCAGGTTATCATTGAGTAGAGCATTGTTCAATTTCCACGTGTATGTGGGCATTCTTCCCTTATTGTTATTGAAGACCAGTTTTAGGCCGTGGTGGTCTGATAGCACGCATGGGATTATTTCTATCTTTCTGTACCTGTTGAGGCCCGTTTTTTGACCAACTATATGGTCAATTTTGGAGAAAGTACCATGAGGAGCTGAGAAGAAGGTATATCCTTTTGCTTTAGGATAGAATGTTCTATAAATATCTGTTAAGTCCATTTTGCTCATGACTTCTCTTAGTCTGTCTACATCTCTGTGTAATTTCTGTTTCCATGATCTGTCCATTGATGAGAGTGGGGTGTTGAAATCTCCCACTATTATTGTATGAGGTGCAATGTGTGTTTTGAACTTTAGTAAGGTTTCTTTTACGTATGTAGGTTTTCTTGTATTTGGGGCATAGATATTTAGGATTGAGAGTTCATCTTGGTTGATTTTTCCTTTGATGAATATGAAATGTCCTTCCTTATCTTTTTTGATGACTTTTAATTGAAAATTGATTTTATTTGATATTAGAATGGCTACTCCAGCTTGCTTCTTCTGACCATTTGCTTGGAAAGTTGTTTTCCAGCCTTTCACCCTGAGGTAGTGTCTGTCTTTGTCTCTGAGGTGTGTTTCCTGTAGGCAGCAGAATGCAGGGTCCTCGTTGCGTATCCAATTTGTTAATCTATGTCTTTTTATTGGGGAGTTAAGGCCATTGATGTTGAGAGATATTAAGGAATAGTGATTATTGCTTCCTGTTATATTCATATTTGGATGTGAGGTTATGTTTGTGTGCTTTTCTTCTCTTTGTTTTGTTGCCAAGACGATTAGTTTCTTGCTTCTTCTAGGGTATAGCTTGCCTCCTTATGTTGGGCTTTACCATTTATTATCCTTTGTAGTGCTGGATTTGTAGAAAGATATTGTGTAAATTTGGTTTTGTCATGGAATATCTTGGTTTCTCCATCAATGTTAATTGAGAGTTTTGCAGGATACAGTAACCTGGGCTGGCACTTGTGTTCTACTAGTGTCTGTATGACATCTGTCCAGGATCTTCTGGCCTTCATAGTTTCTGGCGAGAAGTCTGGTGTGATTCTGATAGGTCTGCCTTTATATGTTACTTGACCTTTTTCCCTTACTGCTTTTAATACTCTTTCTTTATTTTGTGCGTTTGGTGTTTTGACTATTATGTGACGGGAGGTGTTTCTTTTCTGGTCCAATCTATTTGGAGTTCTGTAGGCTTCTTGTATGCCTATGGGTATCTCTTTTTTTAGGTTAGGGAAGTTTTCTTCTATGATTTTGTTGAAGATATTTACTGGTCCTTTGAGCTGGGAGTCTTCACTCTCTTCTACACCTATTATCCTTAGGTTTGATCTTCTCATTGAGTCCTGGATTTCCTGTATGTTTTGGACCAGTAGCTTTTTCCGCTTTACATTATCTTTGACAGTTGAGTCAATGATTTCTATGGAATCTTCTGCTCCTGAGATTCTCTCTTCCATCTCTTGTATTCTGTTGGTGAAGCTTGTATCTACAGCTCCTTGTCTCTTCTTTTGGTTTTCTATATCCAGGGTTGTTTCCATGTGTTCTTTCTTGATTGCTTCTATTTCCATTTTTAATTCCTTCAACTTTTGATTGTGTTTTCCTGGAATTCTTTCAGGCATTTTTGCGATTCCTCTCTGTAGGCTTCTACTTGTTCTCTAAGGGAGTTCTTCACGTCTTTCTTGAAGGCCTCTAGCATCATGATCAAATATGATTTTGAAACTAGATCGTGCTTTTCTGGTGTGTTTGGATATTCCATGTTTATTTTGGTGGGAGAATTGGGCTCCGATGATGCCATGTAGTCTTGGTTTTTGTTGCTTGGGTTCCTGCGCTTGCCTCCTGCCATCAGATTATCTCTAGTGTTACTTTGTTCTGGTATTTCTGACAGTAGCTAGACTGTCCTATAAGCCTGTGTGTCAGGAGTGCTGTAGACCTGTTTTCCTGTTTTCTTTCAGCCAGTTATGGGGACAGAGTGTTCTGCTTTCGGGCTTGTAGTTTTTCCTCTCTACAGGTCTTTAGCTGTTCCTGTGGGCCTGTGTCTTGAGTTCACCAGGCAGGTCACTTGCAGGGGAAAAGTTGGTCCTACCTGAGGTTCCGAGGCTCAGGTGTGCTCGTGGGGTACTGCCTAAGTCCTCTCCGCGGCGGCAGCAACCGGGAAGATCTGCGCTGCTCTTTCCGGGAGCCTCCGTGCACCAGGGTTCCAGATGGCATTTGGTGTTTTCCTCTGGCGTCTGGATGTGCGCAGAGTGCAGTCTCTTCTTGTTTCCCAGGCGTGTCTGCCTCTCTGTAGGTTTAGCTCTCCCTCCCACGGGATTTGGGTGTAGAGAACTGTTTATCCGGTCTGTTTCCTTCAGGTTCCGGCGGTGTCTCAGGCGCAGGGGTCCTGCTGCTCCTGGGCCCTCCCCTACGGGAACCCAGAGGCCTTATACAGTTTCCTCTTGGGCCAGGGATATGGGCAGGGGTGGGCAGTGTTGGTGGTCTCCTCCGCTCTGCAGCCTCAGGAGTGCCCACCTGACCAGGCGGTGAGGTCTCTCTCCCACGGGGTTTGGGAGCAGAGAGCTGCTGCGGGCCGGGATCCGCGGGTATCATTAGGGTACCTTCTGATTTTACTTTTACTTCTTATGTTTGAGCCATGCATCCTTAATAAATTAGTAGCTTTTATTAGAGAAAGAGTGAGTACTGTGCAGATTTTGATGTTACGACAACAATGTCATGCTTTAGGAGGAAAAAAAATCAATATTATGAAGATACTGAAATTTAATTCTATGATTAGAACTAGCCACTAGAAGAA
Source organism: Rattus norvegicus (assembly GCF_021556685.1). Classification (NCBI taxonomy): domain Eukaryota; kingdom Metazoa; phylum Chordata; class Mammalia; order Rodentia; family Muridae; genus Rattus; species Rattus norvegicus. Next base: position 82,174,066 of record NC_141535.1, read on the forward strand.
GTGGGAAATGAAAGGTAGACATTTTAAGGTTGCCCGCTACCCCTAGACAAAAGTTTAGAGTAGAAGAAAAAAATTGGTCGGGCCCTGGAACTGCATGAGTAATTACATCAGTCAGCTCAACAACTCTCTCCCAGGAACTAGCTGACCATAAAGTTAGATTAAAATCTTGAGAACATTCTTGAGAAACAGGGAGTTTCCCCTTGTAATTTTTCACTGGTATTCTTGATATTTTCCAATGATGCCATCCCTACCCCCTTATGTTGTGGTTTCTGTGTTTTTTTTTTCCTTTAAATACCCCTTCTCCCAGCTATTCGGGGTTGAACTCCTCTAACCCCGCTTGGGATATGAGTCTTGACCCCAGTGCACTGGTTCCTATCAATAAACCTGTGTGATTACAGCAAGGGTGGTCTCACGTGAGTTCTTGAGGAGTCACATCATCCTGAGACTTGAGTGAGGGTCTCCCTGCTCCGGGGGCCTTTCATTATTCAAAAAAAGAACACATGCACATAAAATAAATACAAAAAAATCTATAGGACATTTTAAAAGGCAAGAAATAGAAGAAAAAAATGAAGATCTGAAGGACAGAAATTTCATGTGGATATGTTTTAATAATTATTCTGTTGTATTCTGTTCTGGCCTGTGAGTAACATTTCAGAATTTAAAAAATAAAATTTTAATATATGTCATTTCCAAATGTACAGTTGCAGGGAATTTTATGGATAATTAAAAATTAAGCTTCAGCTTTTAAAATTCTTTCAGCAAAATACTCTTGGTGATAAATATTTCCAACATTTTATATATTAGTACATCTGTGAGAAACCTGTCAGAAATAGCAGGCCACCACCCTGCCTGGGGGAAGGACAGATAAGGAAATGGCCTAAACAGGGAACCACCTTGCCTAGGGTGAGGACAGAGAGGGAAGTGACTCAGAGAAAAGACAATGCCAGGAAATACAACAAATTCCACAAGATGGGCAGGACAGGGCCAAATGAAAGAGACAGTCTTCCCATTCGAGTTGACCAATAATTTTAAAAGTTGTTCAGCGCAACCAATTGCAGTCATCCATCTTAGGCAACAGCTGAATTCCCTGCCAAAATGTTTATAAAAACTGTGTGTTTTGTGAGCTTGGGGTCTCCTCTTGCCTGCGTGCTGGGGAACCCCAACGTACGTTCGAACAATAAACCTCTTGCGAATTGCAGCAATTCTGTTCTCTGTGGCCATATTTTGTGGGGATCTTCTGATGGACTCTTACACATTCTAATCCTAAACATTACAAATATCCAGCAAAAGACCACACATTTTCAACAAATCTCTTTTCTAGAGAGATAACATCTAATTTCTAGTGTAGACTTTTTTAACAATTGTAATGGCCACTGAAGATATTTATAAATAACATTATTCCTCCCATCAATTTGTGAGTACTTGAAGATTTTTATTGCCATTTGTGAACCCCAGAACTCTTACAACTGATAATTTTGTCAGAATTCTTTCACCAGAGCATTATTTTAAGTATCTCTTGTACTTATACTCGCACAAATAAGCAGATAAATATGGAGATTGTTCAATAGTCAAGTGAGACTTTCAGCTGTGTTTCATATAGGCAATGGTTATGTCAAAGGATCACTGGCCAAGTAAATGATGATGTAGAAGGCCATGGAAAGCACAGGACAAAGCGCACTGCTGGGCTGGGCATTAATGACCACATGTTTCACACAGATCTTTATCCTTTATTTCCCTGGGACATTGACAAGTCATTTGCTCACATTTAACTCCTCAACCCTCTGTTCTTACTTTATTAAATATCACAGCAATAAGTGCAAACTATTATTTTCTAAAGATGTATGGATTTTTTTTAAGGAAGATCTGGCATTATACTTCTTATTTGCATATATTTTAAGTACTACTTTCTAACGGAAACAGAGCTATAAGACATATTAATCACTATCAGTAACCACAGCAACCTATTTCTTCTTAAATATTTCATTGTCTAATAAGGTAGAATTGGCTATTTTATTCTATATTTCCTGAGTAGAATATTATTTGTATAGAGTAACTCTCTAGAATCAATTTTTTCCAATAGATGAAAAGTCATTTTGCATATAGACCAACTACATGGTATATCAGAATACCTAATTGTCAGTATCAGAATATGATATTTTATTTAATGCTTTTAAAATATAAAATTTGATTTTTCACTATTAATATCTTACTAAAATATCAGTGTTTTCTACTGGGGGAATTGAAATCAAACATTCGCATTGTTATTACAGCTTTAAAGAAATGTACTTTGAGTTTATTGAAATTTTATTTGAACTCGATTCTATTAAAGTATCCAATTTAACTAAGAGCCGAGCTCGTAGAAACATTTGTATATGTAAGAAACATATATTATTTATTTATTTTTCAACCATAATCTAAGTCCAACTACTAAGAAATTAATTGTAATTAGTTTACAGTTTATTGGCTGACAAAGATTTAGTTTTAAGAAAATATGTTGTGGCCATTCAGTGCCTGCCCCATATGTGCCCCATAAAAGATGGCCAATATATATATATATATATATATATATATATATATATATATATATATATATATATCTCCACCAAAACTAGATAAGATTGATGAAACCAAAAAGTGCATGCTGACCAGAGCCTGATATAGCTGTCTCCTGAGAGGCTTGGCCAGAACGTGACAAGTACAAAGGTGAATGTTAGCAGTAAACCATTGAACTGAGAATGGGGTCTCCATTGGAGGAGTTAGAGAAAGGATTGAAGGAGCTGAAGGGACTTACAACCCCATAAGAACAACAATGTCTACCAACCAGAGCTCCCAGAGACTAAACCACTATCCAAAACTACACATGGACTGAACCATGGCTCCACTTGCATATGTAGCAGAGGATGGCCTTTTTGGGCACCAATGAAAGGAGAAGCCCTTTGTCCTGCCAAGGTAGGACCCCCAGTGAAGGAGAATGTCAGGTGGTGGGAAGGGGGTTGGATGGGGAGGGGAACATCCTTACTGAAGAAGGGGAAGGGGACGGGATAGGGGGTTTATGTCAGGGAAAGCAGGAAAGGGAATAACATTTGAAATGTAAATAAAAATTATCCAATAAAAAAAGAAAATATGTTGTTGAAACTTACTGCAATGTGGTAATTTTAGAATATGCTAATGAAGGACATGAATTCTTTTACATTGCTTGAACTCAAATGATTTTGACGGTCATCATCCATAGAGGGAACAAGATTAGAGACAGGACAGAACGTTAGAAATTGAATTTAAGACCACAAATGCACTAAGTTTGGCGAAGTGAAAAATTATCTAACAGAAACTTAGAAAGTAAATTTTATATCAGGCAACTTCATGAGAAGCTTTAATCCTCCAGTACCATGAACATGGCTAAGAACCTCAGTGTGAGGGTGCAAAATTGTGTGGCAGAAGTGCTCCTCAGGAAGAGGAATTTTCTTAGTTGGCTTCCTAGTACTTATAATTTTATCCCAACTAGTCTCCTTCCTCTGTGATAATGCAACCCATATTCAAGTTGGGTCTTGACCGCTTGGGTAATCCTCTCTCTGAGTCCTCTTACAGGCACACCAGGAGGTCTGTCCCAATCTCCTAAGTAACACTAAATCTTTTCATATTGACAGTGAAGATTAGCCAACACTACAAGTGATACCTCAAAGGTATAAGGTTATATGGCTGTTTACATGGTGGCTGTCATTGGCCAGCCTTCCATTTCAATTCTTCTTGGCCTGACAACAGAATCAAATATGTGCAAAGATTTTTCAATTAATAATACAGTATGCTAAATTGATTTGTACTGTGGAGTGGCATTCCTGAGTTCTTATTACTACGATCATGCAACTTTGCTACATATATTAGTGCTTTCAGAATGTGCTGTACATAGAAAATAGTGTACATACATATGTTTTTTTTTCCTTTTTGAGATTTATTCAGCACTTGTCAATTGGTTTAATTTTTTTCTTTTTTCTTTTTTTTTTTTAACAAAATATAGACTTGTAACTTTATTTTTTTTCTTGGATACTTTTTATTTACATTTCAAATGTTCATTTCCCCGTTTCCCGTCCATCCATAAATCCCCTATTCCCCTTCTCCTTCCCCTTCTTCTATAAGGGTATCCCCCCCAACCACCACCCCATTCCTGCCTCCCTTACACTGGGGGCATCCAGTCTTGGCAAGAACAAGGGCTTCTCTTCCCATTGGTGCCCAACAAGGCCATCCTCTGCTACATATATTGGTGGAGCCACGGATCTGTCCATGTGTAATCTTTGGGTAGTGGTTTAGTTTGGGTAGTCAGTGGGATCTGACTGGTAACTTTAATATAGCTTAGTAAATAGGTCAATATTGAATAGAGAGAACCAGACAGAGAAACATCATAAGGCAGGGATTTTATGCTATCACAAAGATGAACAGTCTGTATTCCCTTAATATTAACAATTGAACCACAGAGAACTAAGTGAATTAAATGACCATGTATTGTGAAAATAAGCAATCTTAAATCCCTTCTTTGTTTTATAAGTAGATTATTTTACTTCATAGTAATTTTTAAAACATCCACAAATGAATTCATAGAAAAACTTCAAATGAAGCCGTTAAAGGAATAAAATCCTATAGAAGCTTTGTTGTATTTATGGATTTTTATAAATATACCTGAAAATCAATGATCTATATTTAGTATAATCAAACAGAACTCAGCATTGTAAACAAACAGACAAATAAATAAATAAAAGAAAAAAACAATTAAGGGTAACATACCAAAGGAGTTAAAACTTATTACTAATATAACTAGAAAATTCAAAAGGAAGTATGGGTTGCCTGGCGGGGCTCCGGGGAACTAAATGCTATTTATGTGAAAGTTGGCTTCTGTTGCTGTTTGGATGGTGCCTGAAAAAAAGCCAAGAGCTTTAGAATTTTATATCAGGAAATGAAACTTTCAGAGCAACTCAGCAATCACAGGTGTGTGCTACCCTCTTGCCAATGTTCTGAATTTTATGAATTTTAAATTGCACTATTTAATTGTCCCATTTTAGTAAATGAGATACTTTTTTTCAGAAGAGTGAGTGATTCTCAAATGTTAATGAAAACATTTGTCTAAAATGAACTAAAGTTTAATTATTTTTTATTTGCTAAATTACATAGAAGGGAACATATAGTTTACTTCTATGGAATTATAAAATGTATTAGATTGAACTCTTAAGGTTTAGACTATCACATGGAATGAATTAACATTTCTTAACTACTCCAGAGACTCATAGATTTGCTTTTGAGTTTTTAAGCATAATACATACACATCTCAATTAAAATGCCAACAAAGGGTGATATGGATTAAAATTTTAAAGTCCATTTTTTCTTAATGTAATACTCCAAATAAACTTATTTGATTGTTTGTTTGTTTATCTCTGTTATAATTCATCCTAATCGCAGCCTTCCCTCCTCCTTCCCCTCCTCACAGTGAGCCCTCTGCTTCCCCTCTCCCCAGATCCCATTCACTCCTCCATGTCCCGTCAGAAAGAAGCAAACTTCTCATTGACACCAGTGGAACTTGGTACTGTATGAGTACTTGGTATTCTATGGTATGCTGTATTGAGTTCATTCAATGAAGCGTTTCTCTTTTAGCATTTACCAGTTAACATTCAGTGTTCTTACCAACACACATTAACTAACTCTTCACTTTTCTTTTCCTTTGTGTTTTCCCATTCATCCTCACATTCATAACCACTTTTCTCTGGCTCTGTTTTACTTTGCAGGAAGTTGATTCTTACAATCAACTTTTATCTTCTGTCTGAGCCCAACAAGCTTTATTTCTGCCACAAAACAGTAACAATAAGACAATGTTGGGCTAGTGCAACCATGCTATATCTCCCTCTGTCTCTGATTTGGTAACCATCTGTAGTAAGTATATCTCACTCGGGGAGATGGTTTCATCACCCTGAAGTTGTACCTTTCCATGGTCCTAGAACCCACTACTACTGACCCCATGGAATGCCTCTCTTGATTGACAAACACAAATCCTCTGATTGGCTCCTGTGACTCCTACATTGTATCATTCCATCTCACCTTGAATGTATTAATAAAACAGGTGGTGCGTTCTGTTCTCTTCTGCCTATGCTTTGAGCTATTTTTCCACAATTTCTTTTTAAATATACAGTAAAATAGAAAATATTATAAAACTACATGCTTTAAAATATACTACTTTAGAACTTGATTACTGATAAAAATACTGATTTTTATAAGTAGGAAATATAAAAATTAAATGAAAAATAAAACTTCTGCAGTTGCATACTAAGGATACAGGCTAAGGTTTCATCTTGTCATTTTTATATGATAAGCAGTTGAATGAGTTTTGTTAATTGGAAAGTCTCTCTGATCATTCTATTCCATGGTAGTGAAATATGGAGATACTATGATCCAGCTTAGAATGTATTACTTATGTATTTATTACTGTCTTTGGCATATTTTTCTGCATTCATTCTTTTACAGATATTTCCTGTGTAGATTTATGACTGTTTTGTGATTAGTTCTATAGCAAATATTCCAAAGACTATTTCCTTCAATCTTGCATTAATGTTTGCCCCTGCACTGTGAAACTTTTAGGACTAGTCTGTTAATAACTATGAAATTCTATAACTCTGGGTAAGTTTCACAGGTTATTTTGAGGGGGAAAAAGTGCCCTCTCCTAGTTGATTTCCCTATCTATTAATTTTGTATACATCCTTAGCACTTCAGAATTCTGGTATTAAACATATTTCCTTTACTTAAGTAGATGTTAGATGGGCCCCTTGATTTTCTATAGTATTGTGAGTATATTATGTTTGTATATGCCTAATCTTTGTAGTTTTGCTGACACTCGTTGGAATGTAATTCAGTATCTACACTGGGTACTAATGGTTATTTCATCTGTGAACTTGAACAGAAGCAATACAAGTGCTACAACATAGCCATTTAAATTTTTTTGTTGATGATGGTATTAATGCGATTACAGTATATGTACTAAATTGAAACAATACAACAAAATATTTTTCTAACACTAATTATCAAAGTTACAAAATGGAAACATTCATTTTAACTTTCTAATAGATGTTTTTATCTGAAAAAAAATCATCTGTATTACAAGATTTTAACAGTATTTTTTAATCTCTATTCCTGAACTATGGTCAGTTTAGTCCTTTGCACAATTTTGTGAAAGTTATTCTAAATATAATTCATTATTAATTTATTAACTTAAAATATATGTAGTTATTTAAATTTTTAGAGTTGATATTTAATTTATTAAAGCAATAGAAAAAAGAATGTATATACATATATATATGCATGTTTTATTATTATATTACACTGTCACCTCAGAGTAATTTTGCTTTCAGAAACCAAGACATATTTAACATTATATAAACTAAATTATATAAACTAAAATAATAGACATTTAAGTCAAAACTGTAAATATATGGGTTATAATGTCATTTGTTATCATATATGATTTATTAATACTAATGTTAATTAGTTATTTTCTGAAATATTTATTGCTTACATATGTGGGAATGTATCTGATAAAAATGAAGTCATGTATATAATTTAAATGAAGGTTCAAATTTGTTTTTTTCTACATTGAAATTATTCTGCTTAGGTTTTATTATCAAAGAGGGTTCAGCTGAATAGGGATGTAGAATATAGACGTTTCCTTTTCTCTCAATTATTTTCCCTCACTTTACCATCTACAATCTGGCTTCTAGTCTTGTGTCCTTTCTCCTTATTTTTCTCTGTCTTTCCTTCTGAAATTGTCCTTTAGTCCTTCCTTTTCCTCCTTTCTGCAAGCTTTTTCCTTCTTTGGGCATATATTATTTTCTTAGATTCAGAGAACATCTCTTTAATGTTCAATAATATTCCATATTAACCTAGATATATATTTTTGGTTCTATTTCTTTTTTCTTAGAATTTGTGATTGCACAACCCAATATTTTTCTACTAATAAGGTTTCTATAATTTTGCTTTTCATCAATTTAATGTATTTTTATGTTTTATTCATAGCATTCTATTAGATCTTTTCCTCTGTTGCAGTATATTTGATCACACTGTGAACACTCGAGATTGTTGTTCACTGGAAAATTTAGTTTCTCGTTGTGGTGTGGTTCACCCTTAGCATAAACATTTAATTCCTCTAGCTGTAATACAGCCATGCCATGAATACATACCTTTAACTCCAAACAATGAAAGTAAAGTTAGTTTATCGAAGAAAGAACCCATGTTTGAAAGTGATGTCCAGTTGAGGGGCAGACAGAGCGATGAATCAGAGAAAGATTTGACAAAATAAGATATGCCTATCTCTAATGAGAAGGGAAGCTATATAAGAAAGAGAAAAAAATCTAAGAGAAGGCAATGTTGCTGGGGAGTTTTGCAGAGACAGGTTGACAAGCCAGACACGAGTGAAAATAAAACAAGCCACAGAAAGAGAAGGATCCAGAGGATTAGGATAGATTGCTAGAGTTAATCTGAGGCCAAGTAGAGAAATTCAAGAGATGTGCAGAGAAGCCCTATTGAATCAGTCATCTCGGAGAGGAGTTTTGAACCACAACAGCTGAGTTGAACCAACCAATTGAGTTCAGAAAAAAAAAACATAAAGAGGTGAGCTTATTCTACAGTAAAGCTTAGAAGTGGGAAATATTCTATGCCTAGATAAGACTGTTCAGTGAGGCTAGAAGCTTCCAGGATTAGACCTAGGCAGAAGCAGTAAGCTTTTGAGACAATGATTACATCAGGTGAATAAGTTACACTTACATTCCTCATGCTGTCAAAAGTGTCTTTTATTTTCTATATCGTTTTTCATATTTTAAACTGATAGTTGAGCTGTACTCTCAGATTTCTGTAAACAACTTCATCTATACTATTTTTTAAATCTCATATTGTTCAGAGAAGAAGGCTTCAACTCTAATAGTTTAACTGTAGTATGGGTCACTTAATCTATATTTGCCTTTCATCCTGATTCTGTCTACTTATTATTTAAACTTGGACTTATGTGGTTCTGCATCCTTAATTTTAGGGTGAAGTGCTGTCTTCACCTTATTTTCAAAACATATAACCTAGTTCTACCTGCCATTGCTTTATTATCTTTCTCTGTATTAAAAATCTGTTCATGGACTACATTTGCCTGTGATCTTGTGCTACAAAACATTCAAGAGTACCTAAAGAATATGGATTTCATTCTCAATTCAGAAGACAATTAGCTCAGATTCTGAATTAATTCACAGTGTGAAGCTGGACAAGTAGATATTGGCCAAAATGTACCAAAACCCCAGGTAACACCCCTCAAACCCAAAGAAGCCAGGAGCCTAGCACAGCAGCCCTCTGACAGGCTCCACCCAGCAACTGACTGAGACAAATGTACGTACTCACAGTCAACCATTGGATAAAGATAGGAGACTCCTGTGGAAGAGTTAGCAGGAAGATTGAAGGTCTTGAAGGTGATGTCAACCCCACAGGAAGAGCAATCATTTCCACCAACCTGGACCTCTGGGAGCTCCCAGAGATAGAGTCAATAACCAAAGAGCATAAACGCGCTGGTTTGAGGCCTCAACACATATGCAGGAGAGGGCTGCAATGTCTGTCCTTAGTGGGAGTGGGTGCACCTAATCCTTCAGAGACTTGGTGTGCCTAAGTGGGGAGATACTCAGAGGGAGACCACCCGCTCAGAGGCAAAAGGGAGAGGATGTGGAGAGAAACCCTAGGATGGGGAAACAGAAGAGGAAAATGGGATGAGGCAGTATTTGGGATGCAAATACATAAATGAATGTTAAAAATAATAAATATATTTGTATTATTTTAATGTATAGATATACTTATGCAAATTAACATAAATATATTATAAAACATATAATAATATAATATAGAGATAGATACCTAAAATGAGGGAGAGTAGGTAATAGCTAAAGTGGATTTTTAATGCCTGATGTTATACCTCAACATAAAGGATAAAACACACAACCAAGTCAAATGTAATATTTAAAAATCTGATACAAAGTATATAAAATAAATCCCATTGAGTTTAGTGTTTTTGGGTACTCATTACAGTAAAAAGGCTCTTATTATGCAAGAGCACTGAGCATTTTAATAAAGTGCACTTGCAAATCATTTCTTGACAGTTTTTCATCTGTTTGTTGTTCAAAGTTTGTTTGTATGCTTGAAAAAAAATGCTGCTACCTATGATGAGTGGTGCTTCTTTAGGAAAGAAGAAAAAGTTATTAAGATTCTACATTTTGAGTGTTATTTGATGGACTAAAACCTAGGATCTATAAGACTAAGGGAAAACACAGACTAAAAAAAAAATTATTTTATAACAACCTAAGGATGCAAAATGTGATGGGAGGAGCTAATGCTGCTTCAACCTTATCTCGGTCCCTTACTCAGTCAGGATCTGACATCACAGCAAAGTATATATTTATACAAGGGCGATAGGAAACTATAGGATTAAAACAAAGTACCAAATCTAGCCATTTTAACAAGCACTCAAAATGGCTCATTAATTATATGCCAAGCAATGAAGGTGCTTATAAGCATGTTTTAATTAGCTGTAAACACATTCAATAAAGTTTTAACATCTTCGTTATTGCCTTTATGGTACATTTTATGAGATATATTCTCACACTGTAGATCTGGCTGGCCTGGAACTCTCTATCTAAACCAGACTGACCTCAAATTCAAACATGTCAATATAGCTCTTCCAAGATTGTCCTGGAATCAAAATGTTCAGTATCACAACCAGCTGTGCTTAATTTTTAAAATATATAGTATGTCTGAATTTATGAAGTTAGTTAATGTAACAGATAAGAAAATACCAGTATTGGTTACAATATTCATGATGAAGTAAAATTTTAAAGGGAGTCGCAATAATTAAAAGAAAGAATTTAAAGGCAGGAAACATAAAATGAACTCTGAAGCATTTGTAAACAAAATAATACCTTTACTGATATTATGTCAGAGCACTTAACCCAAGTCAGAGTTTTAAAGAGTCTCAAATTTTGAGTTTAAAATTTAAATAGTACTATATTTGAAATCCTAAGATTAAAATATAATCTTATGTAATCAATATTGTCATTACTTTTTGTAAAAAAAGTAGGCATATGTTTAGATATATGTTTATATACTTTAGTAATCCACTTTTTAAAAATATATGGCTATATATTTTAGTAACCCACTTTTTCCTTCTAAACATTGACTTCTGCTGTTCTTCATATAGGAAAATGATCTGCACAGTGATTGGGCTGTGGACAAATCTAAGAGGTGTATATTGATTAATAATTGATTCAGGATGACCTAGGATACTGTTGTCCGGGATGGATGACCTGGATTTTATTTAAAACAAGCTGAGTTAGCCATCAAGAGCAAACCACTAAGGAATATTTCACCATGGTCTCTATTTCAGCTCCCACTTCCTGGATTTTTCCTTGAATTCTTTCACATGTATAGTATTGATGGAGTATAAACTATAAGCTAAAATAAACTCTTCCTCATGTGACTTTTGTCCAGGGTTTCACCACAGGAACTAAAAGCAAACTAGAACAAAGTTGGTAACAGGAACATCAAGGAATTGTTGTGATGGACTTGGAACATGTTGAACTATTTTTGAGATGATTGTAAAAATGTTTAGAATTATAGGCTAGACATGCTCAGCTCTTAGTGAGCTGCTGAGATGGGGTTTGAAGGATAGTAATGTGAAAGTTCAGGCATGTGAAATTTTAGATATGAGTAAAGGCTGTATAGCGAGTGGTACTGTGACTTTTTTAATTAAAAATATGTGGTTTCAAGGCAGCTAGTGCTGAACTATGAGCTGTATTTAATTAAAGAGTAGCATCATTAATGAGAATGTCCATAAAGTATTTCCTTGGTGTCAAGGTATAGAAGCTGTGTTACAGAGGGCCAGGGCTGCATCTCAATCTGGTACTTGAACTTGGTGCTGTGTATTCAACACATACATGTATAGTATCCCTTTTGGAAGATGGAAAGTAATGGAGGCTTGGCCCCAGGTGCAAAGTTGGAGATGCTGAAGAAATGGAACAGGATCATTTGTAAAATTGCATTTCTAGTTGTAGTGGAGGTTCTAGTAATAAGAAGGTCATTGACAAAGGTACTGGTTTGGTATCATGAGAGGCCAGGAGGGGATACAGGTGAAGATGCTACATCCACTGCAATGGAGACCCAAGCATTTATAAGATACTCTGAACATAGAGCATTGGTTAAGGCCAGTGGCAGGTACGGCATGGAGCCATATTGACCTATGAGACTGGATGTGTGCCTACACTACCTAGTACAGAACTGGAGAAGTAGTCTTGAGTTATTTAGTTTGAATTAGAAAATGGACAAAGCCAAGGAAAAACACTATGCAAGCAGTATTTCTCCACAGTCTCTGCTTCAGTTCCTGCATTCAGTTTATTTCTTAAGTCCCTGCTATGACTTATCTCAATAATCTTTAGATACAGTGCATATGCTTACACACCATTGCCGAAAATAGGCCTCTTAGGATGGTTCAATTCCCTATATGCAGCTTTCCTTGGCTGGCATCCCAGTTCTACATTTCCAACATCTTTGGGTCTCTACTGAGACCTATGTTTCCTCCTCAGACCTCATGGAACCATACATGAGACTTGCTCCCAGGGATTCCAACTCTGCCCTTAACTTCTCTGGCCCCAGGGGTTCTCTGAACTAAAGAAAAATGAAACATCCAACTCCAAATCTTGCATCGTTTTGTATATATCTAAGACTGACAAGTTTGTCTTCCACTTAGGGTTGATGTTTACACTCTTGAACCAAAGAATGTGCCACAGTTTATGCTGGGGGAAGTATATTACCGAAACAAGGAATTCTTTGGATTCTCACAAATTAGAGGTTTAGCCTTCTCTGTGATTGTACTAACCTCCATAACAGCAGCTGCTTCTTTTATTCTGAGCACAATGCGACTGCAATCTACGCTGCCTGGTTGTGTTTCGCCTCGCTACTGCACACTTCTCATTGCTTCATGCTCCTCTTGTTGTTCTTGTGTCCAGTGAGGTTCAACATTCCTAAATGTTCCATAGCCTCTGCAAATACCACCACCACTAGAGGATCAAGTCCCCAAACACATGAACGTATGAGGACCATTTTTCATACAAACCACTACAGTAGTGATTTATAGATTTACTAATGTTCACTGGAAATATGAAACATATAGTCTGTTTCAAGTACTTTTATCACACATATTGTCACACAGGTTTTACAGTATTTACAGTATTTATTTAAAGTATAACATTCTAATTAGGTACAATAATTGTTTTACTAGTTATATCTACATGAAATAGTATTTTATTCGCTTTAAATATAACCACTATATTTCATTGTTTGTGGTTTGCATAATAGAAGTCCCTCAGAGTCAAAGGGATTTTTGTATACTTGGATCCAAGTTGGTGGCACTGACTGGGGGGGTTTAGAAGATGTGGCATTGCTAGAGAAGATATATCGCTTGGAGACAGCTTTGAGGTTTAAAGCTTGCTGTCATTCTCAGTTATCTCTTTTGCCTCCCTGATTGTTGAACAAAAAAATGATCCCTCCAATTACTAAACCACCCACCATGCCCACTGCTTCCTAACTATGATGGGCTCTTACTGCATTGAAAACATAAACTCAAATAAACCCTTCCTTGTATAAGTTGTGTTGGTCATGGTATATGTCACAGCTGTAGAAAGGTGCTGATTCATTCCAAATAAAATTCTGATATCTTAAATTCATTTTATAGAAATTTATAGATTTCTATACACATATTTAAATAAATGTATAAAAAAGTTTTATTTAATTTCTGGCTACATGCTAGTTCTACAATTTTTTAAATTATTTTATTTATTTACATTTCAAATGTCTCCTCTCCCAATCGCCCTCCACAAGCTTCATACACCATCACCTTCCCCTTTGCCTCTTAAGGGGTGCTCCCCCAGTCATCCACCCACTCCCACTCCCACCCATGCCCCTTTTCTGGAGAATCAAGCCTCCACAGGACCAAGTGAATCTCCTCCAAATGAGGCCAAACAAGGCAGACCTCTGCTGTATAAGTAGAAGGGGCTGTTGACCAGCCCATGTATGCTCTTAGTCCCTGAAGAAAAAAAGGAAGACATCAAAAGATGCAACACTCTCACATGTTAATGGACCTGTAGGATTAATAGTAAAAATGGCCATCTTACCAACAGCAATCTACAGATTCAATGCAATCACCATCAAAATTCCAACTCAATTCTTCATGGAGATCTTAAGAGCAATTCTTAATTTTTGGAATAACAAAATCTCAGAATAGCAAAAACAATTCTCAATAATAAAAGAAGTTCTCGGGGAATTACCATGCCTGACCTCAAGCTGTACTACAGAGCAATAGTGATTAAAACAAAACAAAACAAAACAAAACAAAAATAAACAACCTCTGATCCCTCCAGTAATTGACTGTAGCCAATTTTATTTAACCAATAGTTTTAAAACAAAGAACAAGGTTTGCACAACAAAAGTGTGCAAACACGAGGACTCACTGGTAGGCCTAGATCTTAGGGTATAGAATTTGGTGTAAGAATACATAGCAACAGACCAAACATTAAATTTTATTTGTATTTTCATCTATATATTATGGATGCATGTGCTTTATGTATAGTAGTATATTAAAATGCTATTAGTAAAGAATAAACAATATAATCAACAATCTAAGAATTCAGAGAAATAAAAACAATCTGTTGATCTTTTTCCACATGCAGAGATTTAATGGGAGAATGAGACAAGGGGAAGAGACAAGAGAAAGAAGAGAAAAAAAAGCAATCTGTTGATTTATAATATGTACATTGTACATATTATATACATATATTGTATGTACAGACTATGTTTCCGTGTAACAAAATTTGTAAGATCCCCTACTGTCTTCTTAAAGTGTTTTTTCCTCTTTCTTGTAAAATATTTTCTTTTTATTGAGCAGATATCACTTCTACTTTTGTTGGGTTAAATTGCCCTTTCTAAATGACATAAAATTTGAATATCTTTAACTCTTTCACTTGTCAATTCAGTGCTCTATTAGCTCCTACCAAAGACTTTTTGTAAGCATCTATGGCATTGGAAACTGTAGACACTATTTTCTTCTTCATCCCTGGTTTATACATTTCAAAAATTTGAATATGATTCAATAATCTACAGGTATGTTATCAGTGACAAAATTTTTAAGCTTTCATTCTATATTACTGTTTAATTGCCTTGTCCTGTTTCAGAAGCATTATTTTTAGATGAGTGTTTGTATTCTAAAGAAGCAAAGAAATAAATGGCATGGATATGTCTGAATGGCAAAGGTAAAAATTCTGAAAGGCCTTTGGGGAAGGATAATTGTAATTAGAATATATTATATGAAAAAATCTATTTTCTTTATAAAAAGTACATGTATGACGAAAATGTCTGTTTTAGGGTTTTATTGATGTGAATAGACACCATGACCAAGGCAACTCTTATAAAGAACATGTAATTGGGGCTGGCTAACAGGTTAAGAGTTTCAGTCCATTATCATCAAGGCAGGAAAATGGCAGCATCCAGGCTGACATGGGGCTAGATGAGCTGAGAGAGCTACATCTTTACCCAAAGGCAGGCAGGAGAAGACTGGCTTCCAGATAGCTAGGATGAGGGTCTTATAGACCATGCCCTCATTAACTCACTTACTCCAAAAAGCCACACCTACTCCAACAATACCACAACTCCAAATAGTGCCAGTTCCTGGACCAATCATATTCGAAACACCACAGTGTCTCTTAAAATGCTGCAGGCAAAGTTGTTTTTCCTGTATTACTTAATCATCTTCTTCCAAACAACCATAAATTTATAACAGTTTAAGGTCAAATCATATTTGAAACAAGCCTGTTCACGTTCCACATGGGAGGAAACACACAAACCCTTCAAATTAATGTCAATAGATTCTCTTACCCATTCAACATTAGCAACGATTCCCTACTCGCATTTTAACCATTTGTTATATTAAAATTCTATTGATTTGACTATATCCAGCTTCAGTCCTCTCTCATTACATCATAATCTGAGACCCTCTGATGCCGAGAGTTTCATCTGCTTTCCACCTAGTTAGTGTATAAAGTGCTGGGTTAGAAAGTGTGTATGAACCCTTTGTGTTCACGAGCTTCCATCATTGTCTGCACCGTGCCTGAATGCTTCATTTCTAGGAGCCTATAAAAGGCTGTCAATTTCTGAGGCTGTTTGTGACCTTAGTTGTGTTTGTTGATACTTCATTGTTTATAATGCCCTACCCCAGTTCAGTAAAAATAAGTAATCAGTGATTATACTTTCATAATCATAAATGTATGATTACATTTCATAAATGTATAAAATGAAATCAATTCCTAAACACAGGATGACACACTCTCATCAGGAAGAAAGCATCTGCCCTCTGCCCGAGAGCAGAGCATGCTCGGCTGTCTCACAAACAGTACCTGACAGGGTCTCTGATGTGACTGACACTCCTATTGGTTTTGCCTGAAGGATTTAAAAAATAGTTTTTACTCAATCATAGATATTTGTTTTTCTTCAAGAGCCTCAAGGGCCATTACGTCTCCTAACTCACAAAGACCTGCCTAAGAAAAGATATTTTATTCTATTGAGCTCCTGTCATATCCCATTGAGAAGGTTAACACAAATAGCAGTCTGTGATTGTCTCAGGGAGTCATAGCGGTCACTCTACAAAGGATTACACCAGGGTTTCATCAAACATATATACTTTTTTATTTCCTGATGCAATTCTCTATTTTCAGTTTAAAT
The DNA here is from genome assembly GCF_021556685.1 of Rattus norvegicus. Classification (NCBI taxonomy): domain Eukaryota; kingdom Metazoa; phylum Chordata; class Mammalia; order Rodentia; family Muridae; genus Rattus; species Rattus norvegicus. Next base: position 82,190,875 of record NC_141535.1, read on the forward strand.
AAACTTGTCAAGTGCTTAAGCGTGGCAAACAAAGCTTAAGCAAAAGTAAACTATTTAACAGGTATAGTTGTTATTCTCCTTACTTCCAGACTTAATGTGAAATATTACAAATAAGCCATTTTGTACATGAACTAAATTCCTATTATTTTGTTATCTATTAAAGGTATTTTAGAGGAAAAAAGAAACAAGATAATTTGCTTCCTAGATTTTATTTTGTTTTCCCTCCAAATAACATCCTTTATCACTGTGGAATGGTAGTAAAAAGTATTCATCCCTTGTGATATAATGTAAGTATAGAAAGTCTAATGTGTTAGTGTAAAGCCATAATTTAAATTAGGTGTAGATATCTATACTAAACCAATACAAGGTGTTTAGCAACAGAGTTTGACTGTATCTGACCATTGTTTAAAGTAGAATTTCACCTGTATATTGCTCAAAGCCAATAATGAGTATCATTAAATATCTGTTTTAGACAAATAACCACTATTTCAATTTTTATAAATATGTATCTCTTGTGTCAACTAGAAAAAATATAAATAAAAAATTTCAGGTAACTTACGCTAATTGATGATGAAAGACTAAGCATATGTGTTTCCATGTGTGATTAGAAATTCTACACCCCACCCCCATCCAAAGTTTCTCACATTCCTACTGAGCTGGTGAAGAGACAGGGCATCATTTCAACTGCTTTTGTAATAACCACAAGGTTCTGATAAGGATAGCTAAATTTGATTTTATCACCTTTGGGTCAAATCACACATTTGGATCCAGTCTTTGGTTGTCATGGAGCTTAGTATGTTCATGAAAAGAAATAGAGAGAAGGAGGTTTATGGATAAGGTGATGATTATAACTGAATTTCATTATTTCAGAAACAGTGTCCTCCACAATAGAGTTCTAATTTGCTTTCACAATCACCTTGGACATTTTCCTATGGAATCTGTGAATCTAGTGTCAGGACCTTTGATCTCTGTCTAGGCTACCATCATTACAGACTTCTTACTGTCACTTAATAGAAATGACAAGTGGTTATTCTGACATAGGTCAAGAGTTGTGTTTATCTTAAAAGTAGTGGATATCACAGTCATTTTTATGATATATGTGGATGTATCTATTCTTTATATTCTAAATATATTAAACTCTAAAAACAAGAGCAGGATATATGTTAGCAAAGACAATGTAGGCCGGGCACAAATGAGAATGTGGAACAGTTCAGTGGACATGCCAGGAGGTCAGTCAGCTCATGCTATGACATTGCAATGTAATGGTTTGCTTGTAAAATGAGTAGGGGATAGGTTGACATTCAATTCAAAGCATGTATTTGGGTTACTTAATCTTTATTACTTTAAATCAGCCACTTCTTTCTTGCCTTCCTTCTTTCTATTTATCTACATATCATCTATTTATCAATCATCTATCTATTTATCATCTATATAACTATGATCTATATATCATCTATCATCAATCATATATCATCTGTCTATATATCTATCATCTATCTATCATGGCACATCCCTTTAATCCCAGCACTTGTGAGACAGAGGCAAGTAGATCTCTGAGTTGGAAGCTAGCCTGATCTACAGAGTAAGTTCCAGATCAAACAGGTTTACACAGAGAAACTCTATCCCGAATCAAAGCAACCCAAAGAACATTTTTACTTTAAAACAGTCTCTTGCTGCCTCAGCAATAAGCATTTTTAGGCACATACACACACAGCCACAAATTCTAAGAGGTGAACTGAGATTTTCCAACAGATCTTGTTAGCCTGTAATTTACTAACCTATAATTTCCAACACAGAATCACTATAATTTCCCCAATGAAATGATGACAGAGAACACAACACTAAACTTAAATGATTTTCTTTGAAGTTTCAGAAAGGTGAATATTAAGTTAGGTTATACTTAGATGTGTGAAATGGCCACTTGTTCAACTTTGTAGGATTACCTGAGAAAGCAAAAACCAATTCCCGCTCCCTCTCTCCCTCTCTCCTCTCTCTCTCCCTCTTTCTCTCTCTCCCTCTTTCTCTCTCTCCCTCTTTCTCTCTCTCCCCCTCTCTCCTCCACTTATTCTTTCTCCACTCCCTTTCTAACCCTTTTTCTTCTGTACTTGTGTATTTGTGTATTATCAATAATATCTCAACAAAATTAAATATTTCTCTCCACTTAAAAATAAATTCATTCATGAGCAGCATCAACTAAACCCAATGGCAAATGATAAATAAGAACTTGACGTTGTGTGAACTATAGAGGAAGTTGGAAGGAGTTTGGGGGATTTAGAAGAACAATATATGTGATCCTTTCTTCTTCCTAGAAGTAGTTGGCCTTTGACCCTTGTTTGGACAATATGAGTACCAATGACTGACATCTGGGATCAGCTTCCGCTAGATAGTTCAATTTTATTCATGGTTAACAAGAGATATGTAGATTTTGTGTAGTAGATAGGGATTTCCATCATGAAACATATTATTGGCGAGGGTGGTAATGCTTCGTTATTTGAAGAGGAATTCAAAAAACCTGCCAGGCAGATTCTTATAGGGAGAGAGGAAGTTGAACCTGTAATATATATATAGCCATAAATACGTGACTTTCCTCATAGGTTACAGACAGGAAGGGCTGTATAGGAGTGGCATAGTGTATGATAGTGGGCCATAACCTAGTTGGTAGTAATTCTGGCAATGGTAGTAACCTGTATAAGAGATTGTTTAAGGTAGAGAACAAGTCTCAAGATAAAATGCAGCATAATCCAAGGGTTAATAAGGAGTAGGAGCCAAGAAACAAGGGATTATTGAACCAACTTAATTGCTTAGCAGGTTAAAATCTCAGGAGCAAGTCTGTACAGATGTTTTTGTAAGGGTTTTAACATTGGTTTCCAACCACATTTGATTCAATTGCATAGACACAATATTCTTTCCCTGATATTATAAAGACAACTTCCTGCAAGTTCAGTAGTTATTAAGTTCAGAGCTCTCAGGTTTTGGAGCATGACCTCAGTAAGGGAGTTTATCTGTCAGCTGTGGATGCCATCACCTGATGAAGCTTGTCTCTCAGAATTCGATGGCCAGGTATCTGGACAATGGTAGCTATTGTCCAAGTGACAAGGGAGATAGGGAGTCCTATTCCTTCTAGTAAAGGAAAGATTATCTCTGGTTTCTATGTGGTCTGTAGCAGCAGTACTGTCTCCTCCTCCTCTTCCTCCTCCTGCTCCTCTTCCTCCTCTTCCTCCTCTTCCTCTTCCTCCTCCTCTTCCTCCTCTTCCTCCTCCTCCTTCTCTTCCTCCTCCTCTTCCTCCTCTTCCTCCTCCGCCTCCTCCTCGTCCTCCTCCTCCTCCTCTTTCTCTTCATCTGTTTGAAGTTAAATCTGTGGAATCATCACAACAGGGGTGCCACACCCTGCAGGGAGTTATCTTTCCTTTACACTACAGGAAGAAAGGGGCTGGTGTGCAAGTTAAGCCAGTAACAGTCTGATTGGGAGCACATTGGTATTCCATATTGGTCCAGATCTGGAAGAGAGGAAGGAGGGCAGAGTAGATGGCTGCAGCAGTCAAATCGCCTCTATTGTGATAAGAAAATCAGACAAAGGGGCTGGGGATCATTTATCCCACCTGCTTAAAGTATCTGAGAAAGGAAATGCTATGTCAATGTTATATCTGGAATAGACATTAATTGCTTGTCTGTAAAGAATAAAGTGGCTTAAGTAGATGATCATTGATTAATTGAAGGCTAAATAGTGAAAACAAAATAAACAAGGGAAAAAGGTATCTCCAATTAATTTTTGTATTGATTTTATATTGATGTAACACAGCAGGTATATTGGTAAAATAAAAAGTAAATGTTGAAATGTTAGTTTTATATAAACCAAATTATTTGATCAAATTAACATGGGCATTATTTTTTAAGACAGTGTTAAATCTATGTTTTTGATGTAGTCCATTTTCCCTGTGAGAGGTAGATTCACAATGACTCTTTGAAGCTTTAAAGCATTTATAAAGGCAGTAGATATACATCCTTGTGTCATGATAGAGACTTGGGAAACAATCTTGGGTTGAAAGCATGAACATTCCTTAACTATTTTTATCATGAGGGAAGAATAAACTGCTCAAGAAAAATTCTATTAATTATTTCCATTATTAGGGAAAACAAACCTTCAAACAATATTTCCTTTAGTCGTTCATGTTATTATGGGAAACATGCATTTAAATAAAATTTAGACAAAGATGCATGCATGAAAACTCCCAATTTGTGAGATGTCAAGTCTCCCTTTGCAATGGAGTCCTGCAGAGTGCAGAGCTGCTGGGCTTGTAGGGCAAGCAGTCAGGGTAGAAAGCCCTCTTGACTTTTTGGTGAGTTTCTTTATAGGAGAATTTAATAGGCCCCATTTTTTTTAATCTGAGGGGGCGTTTTATGAGATGAAATATTCCCCATGATAGAAAAAAAGGAAGTGCTACCAGAGGTGCTCTAACTCAATATTCCTGAGGTTATACTTCCAGGAGGAGGAGGGGGTGGACACAGCTAATAAACACAAGCCTGTCCACAGGTTTCAGGAAATGGCAAATTCCCTAGTGACATTTAAAATGGCTGCTGCATCATTAAGTTTTTATGAGTGGGTAAAAAGGATTAAAATATAATAATTCCATTGCAGAAAAAAATAGACCAAGTTAGAAAAATTCCAAAAATTCTGGAAAAGGTAATAGTGAAAATTTTAATAAAATAAAATGTACTTTCAGCCTATTATGTTGGTATCTTCCTAGGTTCGCAGTTCATGGGTTGCTGATTTGGGACTTGAGGTTAAACTATGGTAAAAAGGAAATACCAGCCCAAGTTTAAAAGCACAATCATGTGCCCTAAAACAACGTGTATATTATAAAGGAAAATTCTACAAGGTTAAAGTATAAGTGAAAAACATATTTAAAAGAAAATAATTAGGTTCTTTGTACTTTAAACTCACAGGTAAAAGGAATGTCATACACTATAATAGAAACTGAAATAGAAATCAACTTCATGTTAATGAAGGAAATAGAAACAAAATTGATCTTTAATCTGTCTTTTAATATAATAAACTATTTGTAGAATGATGTATCTGTTCCATTTGTTTCAATCCATGTTCTTTATTATTTTTCATTTGTTTTTACTTAGGTGCAAAAAAGTCAGTTGTTAACTGACAATTGTGTTATCTTTCACAGTTAATTTAGACATTAGCACTAAAATTATGAAACACAACAAAATATCTGTGTGCCAAGACTATCAATTTCAATTGCAAAGACATCATTAGACCTATATAGTCAAAGTACTCTTAGAAAAATATAAAGCAGTTTCATAAATGACTCCTAAAGGCAGACATGAAAGATACATGGAATTAAGGCAAGGGTTTCAAAGTAGACACAAAAATATAGGCAACCTAACACAGCTAAATTCACATTACCATCATAGGAATTTTCTGAAGCATGCCAGTGTGTAATTTTATGTTCATGGGCTTGTGTTTTCTCTCAGGGCACTTACAAAACTCCAGCAGAGAGATGGAACCTCATTGTGACCGCCTGAAACAGAGGCACCTCTCAGTGAGAATCTAATATTCACACTCAGCACACTAATTCTTTCTGGGTTTGTCATCCTATGTAGGTTTGCTCTATCCTAAGAAAGGATATGCATATACTGTATACCACATATACTCTAAGATCATTGGCTTCTAAAATATGTGGGCATATACACAGGCATATGTATGTATGCACGCACATGCATGAGAATGTGTGCTAGTATGTGTATGTGGTGTGGAGGGTGTGTGTGTGAGAGAGAGAAGAGAGAGAGAGAGAGAGAGACAGACAGACAGACAGACACAAAGAAAGACAGAAAAAAGAGAGAGGGCATGTTAGTGTGTGCATGTATGTGTGTCTATATGCCTCTGTGTGAGGATGCCTGTGACTAAACTGAAGTATTCAATTTTCTGTAGTGTGTATAGGAGTGTGCATGTGCGTGTGTGCTCGTGTGATTGAACTAAAGTCCTCATCTTTGTGTAGCATGTGCTTGACTGGTTGAACTACTTTCCTATACTAAAGTTACTCTTTTAAGAAAAGCTTGATATATAATTCCTGTAACATTTTGGTAATCTACTGTGAACAGCTTTTTTTTCATTCATGCAAATTATAATATAATATAAGCTAGAATATATGCTCCAAATCTGTTCCAATGGTGACTATAAATTCACAAGAGGCTCTTATGGAGTAAATTTAAAATCTGTATCAATTTTGGCAAAGCTCACAGATTAATAAGTAAGAATATTTATGACCAATTAATAGTTATTTACTTGTTCTATGTTTCTGTCTTACTTAGATATGATAATATCTATGGAACAGTACCCACCACTTTCTTCCTGTAATTTTATGCTAAAATATTCAGACATACGTAGACTTCAACACTTAAAGTGACTCATGTTTTCTCAATTTATAGTTTAGAAGCTCGGCAAGAATATTCTGAATTTATGAAAAATATCATGAGAAATGTACCACATAAAGTCACATATTAAGCATATGCTATAAGTATATATAGAAAAATGTTACAAAATTCCATAGCCTTGTAGCTTTTAGCTAATGCCTTGACATTTTTTAATTTTAATGTGGCTATCAGATAATGATTTTCACAAAATACATGACTGAATGCATGTTAGCTGTTTGTTTGTTTTTTAAATAGAACACAGTGAATGCTGCATAAAACTTGTAGGCAGAGTACATTCATCCCAAAGAGTAAGACATACTCAAACTCTCATTAATAAACAAGTCTAGTGATGCCATCCAATGTGAAGTCCATAGAATGGCTTTATTCAATTATTTTATAATTTGTATAATTTAGCATTGCTTCATCTTTGATGAAAATACTTTTCCATATAAATAGAAGCTACAATCAGCCATCCATCTTCTAGTAACTCTCCTCAAGTAGACCCTCTACTTGAACACTCTTAGGCCCTGTATTTTGATCTGAGGCTAGGTAAGGAGACATTTCCCACATTGTGTTGCTTGTGAGACAATTTGTTTTCTCTAGGACATTGGCTTAGTTCATTTGAGAATTCGTAACCAAATACTACAAACTCAACTGCTTAAACGCAACACCTGTTTGTTTCTCACAAGTGTCATCTGAAAATTCTCATGGAGTTAATGTCTATAGAGCATTCTCATTCTAGTTTGTAAATAGGAACTTTCTACTGTGCTCCCATAAGATAGGAGAGGAGACGGCACACTGAGGCCAATGTTAATCACACTCAGTGTGTTCCTATATTGTGACTTGTACCTGATCTCATCATATTGGAGGGTAGGCTATCAGCAGACTTTGAGAAAGGATTGTCAGCTACAGGTATAAGGCCTTCAGTTTTTCACTTGCTATAGTTCAGGGGTTGATCTTGACTTCTTCAGTGTGATTTTCTTCATATCTAACAAAGAACATGGGTATTTACTTCTTAAAACCACCAAAGGACAAACAGAATATTATAGCAACATAGATTGTGAACTCACACAATGCTTTAAGGTTAATGTAATTAATCATAGTATCATCACCTTATCGGTTCTTTTTTCTTCGTCTCAAGTAAAACTTTCCCGAGGGCTTTTAGCAGTGGGTAAGCATAGTGAAGTGTTATGAAACTCTGTGCAATTCTCACAGGTTAAGTGTGTCAGGAAACACACTTTGAGCTGTATTCCCATGGAGCTCTATAACTTATCAATAACAATCAAGATCAACTCTCATATCTCTGCTTCACGAATCCAGAAGCATTTTCTTCACTTTCCTCTAAATAGAGTTTTAGTCGACAATATGACCTTTGTGCTGAAACAAACAATCCACACAACCTGAAATCCAAATGGAGAAAGCATCTATTTGGCTTGTAGTGGTTTAGCCATTAGTCATTCTCAGTAGGAAGAGAGTGCCAGGCAGAACAGTTCAGGTCAGGTTATCCTGAAAACAAAAATAGGTAATTATACAAACAAAGGAGGAAAGGGCTGAGGTAAAACATAGGCCAAGGACAAGTTCACAATGAGTTTCATGTATTAGCAGGGCATAATCTAGAAACATTAGCTAAAACTTCCAAATTAACATTACCCTCTTGAAATAAAACATTAAACAAATGAGCATGTGGAGTACTTCATTTCCAGGTCATAACAAGTCATGGTAAAAGCATCCTCAGAGTCTAGATATTTATAGATATTACCAGTGATCTCATGGGACCCAAGGCTTTTCCAAACCAGCATTCTTTTGTTCTTTGCCTGCGAGAGAACAAGGTGGATCTCTCCTCTCTCTCTCTCTCTCTCTCTCTCTCTCTCTCTCTCTCTCTCACACACACACACACACACACACACACAAACTTGCTAGTAATGTATGCCTGGCCTTTGTTTTCATCTTAAAATCTCAGCTAAATTTTTTGATTGATAATGACAGGAAAACATCAAATGAGAGATAAAGCATCTCTATCTTTTTGAGATAAAAGTAATATATCTCTTCACATTTAATGTGAAGACAAAATTTAAAAATCAAATAAAGTTAAATGATAACTATGAAACAAAATTGCTAAAGATGTGTAGCTGTCTAGTAGGACATTTGTCTAACTTCTTCAAGACAGATTTGAGTCACAAAATGGTGAAAAATGAAAACAATTAGAAAAAGGAAGTAAGAAGAATCAGAAATTAATGGTTTTTGGACAATGTGTGAGTTGATAAGTGTTTTTTTTTCAAATATATATATTAACATTGAACAGCTACATCATTACAACTGAAGTTATAAAGCATTATGTACTGAAAGGAATTATAAATGAGGTCTCAAGAATGATGGATTCTGAGATGCAGAAACTGAAACACAATAGGGTAAGCTGAAAGAAAAATGTAAAAGGAAAAGAGAACAAACAACACACCAAATTCCTGAAATTGGTAAAAAGAACATCCTTTGGGAAATCCTGTCGGGGAGAAAGCTGGACCCTCAGAAGTGCAGACACTCCTGAGAATTCAGAGGAGGCTACTCTCTGCCCACATTCCTGACCCAAGAAGAAATAGCCTAGTGCTATCTGTGCCCCCTGGGCAAGAAACCTAGGAGCAGTCAGGGGCAGGATCCTTCTGGTTTCTGCCTGTGCAGAGAGATGAAAGCCAGTCACCAGGAGTACCTACACACCTGAGAGCAGAGTTAAGAAAAACTCTTCTGCTACAACCAACCTGCCTGGAGGCCTCACGACACAAAAACCCAGGAGCAGTCTGGGACAGGATCCTTCTGGTTTCTGCCTGTGCCTGTAGCTGACCCAGTCCCACAGCTCATTATATCCAGATAGGCTGAAAGAAAGCAGGTCTACATGAGTGCTGACAGACAGACCTAGAGGAGGGTCAAGCCACTGTCAGAGGCTGCAAGACAAGCTAACACCAGAGACAACTTGATGGCAAGTGGCAAACACAGGAACCTAAGCAACAGAAACCAAGACTACTTGGCATCATCAGAGCCCAGTTCTCCAACCAAAGCAAATACTGGATATCCAAACACACCGGAAAAGAAAGATTTAGATATAAAATCACATTTTATGATGATAATGGAGAACTTTAAGAAGGACATAAATAACTCCCTTAAAGAAATACAGAACAACACAAGTAAACTAGTAGAAACCCGTAAAGTGGAAACAAAAAAAATTCCTTAAAAAATTATAGGAATTATAGGAAAACACAATGAAACAGATGAAAGCATTGAAAAACACCATCCAAGATTTAAAAATGGATATAGAAATAATAAAGAAAGCACAAAGGGAAAAAACCCTGGAGATTGAAAACCTAGGGAAGAGATCAGGAGTCAGAGTCATCACCAACAGAATACAGGAGATAGAAGACAGAATCTCAGGAGCAGAAGATACCATAGAAAACATTGACATAACCATCAAAGATAATGTAAAGTGCAAAAAGCTTCTAGCCCAAAACATCCAGGAAATACAGGACACATTGAGAAGATCAAAGGATATAGGTATAGAAGAGAATGAATACTCCCAACTTAAAGTGCCAGTAAATATCTTCAGCAAAATTATAGAAGAAAAGTTCCCTAACATAAAAAGATGCTGGTGAACATTCAAGAAGCCTACAAGAACTCCAAATAGATTGGGCCAGAAAAGAAATTCCTCCCATCATATGATAGTCAAAACACCATATGCACAAAACAAAGGAAGACTATTAAAAGCAGTAAGGCAAAAAGTCAAGTAACATATATAGACAGACCTATAAGAACTACACCAGAGTTCTCACCAGAGTCTGTGAAAGCCAGATGATCCTAGGTAGATGGCATACAGATCCTAAAAGAACACAAATGGCAAACCAGGCTACTATATCCAGGAAAACTCAATTAACACATATGGAGAAGCCAAGATATTTCATGATAAAACCAAATTTACACAATATCTTTCTAAAAATCCAGCCAAACAATGGATAATGGATGGAAAACACCAATACAAGGAGGGAAAGTATACCCTAGAAAAAGCAACAAAGTAATCTCCTTGGACAAACCCAAAAGAAGAGAGACACATAAACATAATTCTACCTCTAACAACAAAAATAGGAGGAAGCAAACATCACTATTCCTTAATATCTCTCAACATCAATGGACTCAATTCCCCAATAAAAAGACTAGACTGACAGACTGGATACACAAAGAGGACCCAGCATTCTGCTGCATACAGGAAAAACACCCCAGAGATCAAGACAGATACTACCTCAGAGTAAAATCCTGGAAAAAAGCTTTTCAAGCAAATAGTCTGAAGAAACAAGATGCAGTAGCCATTCTAATATCTATTAAAATCAACTTTCACCCAAAATCCATCAAAAAAAGATAAGGAGGGACATGCATATTCATCAAAGGAAAAATCCACCAAGATGAACTCTCAATCCTAAATATCTATGCTCCAAAAGCAAGTGCACCTATATTCATGAAAGAAACCTTACTAAAACTCAAATAACACATTGTACATCACACAATAATAGTAGATTTCAACATCCCACTTTCATCAAAGGACAGATCATGGTAAGAGAAATTGAACAGAGAAATAAAGAAACTAACAGAAGTTATGAACCGAATGAACTTAGTAGATATTTATAGAACATGTCAGCCTAAAACAAAAGCATATAATTTCTTCTCAGCACCTTATGATACCTTCTCCAAAATTGATCATCTCTTTGGTCACAAAACAGACCGCAACAGATACAAGAATATTGAAAAAATCCCATGCATCCTATCATATCACCATGGACTAAATAAAGCTGGTGTTCAATAACAAAAAATAAATAAATAAAAAGACAGAAAGCCCACATATACATGGAAGTTGAACAGTGCTCTACCTAATGGTAATTTGATCAAGGAAGAAATAAAGAAAGAAATTAAAGACTTCTTAGAATTTAATGGAAATGAAGGCACAACATACCCAAAATTATGGAACACAATCAAAGCAGGGATAAGAGGAAAACACATAGCTCTGAGTGCCTGCAAAAAGAAACAAGAGAAGTATACATCGGCAGCTTGGGTATATACCCAAGAGGAGAAGTCATGAAATAATCAAACTCAGTGCTGAAATCAACCAAGTAGAACAACAACAACAACAACAACAAAAAAAAAAAAACTATACAAAGAATCAACAAAACCAGGAGCGGGTTCTTTGAGAAAAAAAGATAGATAAACCCTTAATCAGAGGGCAAAGAGAGTGTATCCGAATTAACAAAATCAGAAATGAAACAGGAGACATAATAACAGAACCTGAGGAAATTAAAAAAAAAATCATCAGATCCTTCTACAAAAGCCAGTATTCAACAAAACTGGAAAATCTGAAAGAAATGGACAACTTTTTATACATATACCAGATACCAAAGTTAAATCAGGAAAAGATAAACCATCTAAACAACCCCATAACTCCTAAAGAAATAGAATCAATTATTAAAAGACTCCCAAATAAAAAGAGGCCAGGACCAGATGGGTTCAGTGCAGAATTCTCTCAGACCTTCATAGAAGATCTCATGCTTATACTGTTCAAACTATTCCATAAAGTAGAAACAGATGAAGCATTACATAATTACTTCTATGAAGCCACAATTATGCTTATACCTAAACCACACAAAGACCCAACAAAGAAAGAGAACTTCAGACCAATTTTCTTTATGAATATTAATGCAAAATAATAAAATTCTTGCAAACCGAATGCAAGAACATATCAAAACAATCATCCATCATGATCAAGTAGACTTCATCCCAGGGATGCAGGGATGGTTCAATATATGAAAATCCATCAACGTAACCACTATATAAACAAACTCAAAGAAAAAAACCACATGATCACTTCAGTAGATTCTGAGAAAGTATTCAGCAAAATTCAACTCCCCTTCATGACAAAAGCCCTAGAAAGATCAGGAATTCAAGGCCCATACCTTAACAAAGTAAAAGCAATATACAGAAAACCAGTAGCTAACATTAAACTAAATGGAGAGAAAATTGAAGCAATCTCACTAAAAGCTGGGACTGGATAAGTCTGACCACTGTCTCCCTACTTATTTCATAGAGAACTTGAAGCTCTAGTCACAACAATCAGACAACGAAAGTACGTCAAAGGGATAAAAATTGGAAAGGAAGAAGTCAAAATATCATTATTTGCAGAGGATATCACAGTATACTTAAGTGACCCAAAAGTTCCACCAGAGAACTACTTAACCTGATAAACAACTTCAGCAAAGTGTCAGGGTATAAAATTAAGTAAAACAAATCAGTAATCAGTAGCCTTCCTCTACTCAAAGGATAAACAGTCTGAGAAAGAAATTAGGGAAACGACACCCTTCATAATAGTCCCAAATAATATCGAATAACTTGGTGTGACTTTAACCAAGCAAGTAAAAGATCTGTATGACAAGAACTTCAAGCCTCTGAAGAAAGAAATTGAAGAAGATCTAGGAAGATGGAAAGATCTCCCATGCTCATAGATTGGCAGGATTAATATAGTAAAAATGGCCATTTTACCAAAAGCAATCTACAGATTCAATGCAATCTCCCTCAAATTTCCAATTCAATTCTTCATATAGATAAAAAGAGCAATTTGCAAATTCATTTGAAATAACAAAAAACCCAGGATAGCAAACACTATACTCAATAATAAAAGAGCTTCTTGGGGAATCACCATCCCTGACATCAAGCACTATTAGAGTAATAGTGATATAAACTGTATGGTATTGGTACAGAGACAAGCAGGTAGATCAGTCAAATAGAATAGAAGACCCAGAAATGAACCCACACACATATGGTCACTTGATCTTTGACAAAGGAGCCAAAACTTTCACTGGAAAAAAGAGCATTTTCAATCACTGGTGCTGGTTCAACTGGAAGCCAGCGTGAAGGAGAATGCAGATCGACCCATTCTTATCACCCTGTACAAAGCTTAAGTCCAAGTTGATCAAGGACCTCCACATCAAAACAGATACACTCAAATTTATAGAAAAAATAGTGGGGAAGAGTCTTGATCACATGACCAAGGTGGAAAATTTCCTGAACAAAACACCAATGGCTTATGCTCTAAGATCAAGAATCAACAAATGGAACCTCATAAAATTGAAAAGCTTCTGTAAGGCAAAGGACACTGTTGTTAGGACAAAATGACAACCAACATTTGGGAAGATATCTTTACCAATCCTACGTATGACAGAGGGCTAATATCCAAAATATACAAAGAACTCAAGAAGTTACCGACTCCATAGAGCCAAATAACCCTACGAAAAGATGCGGTACAAAGCTATAAACAAAGAATTTTCAGCTCAGGAATATAAAATGGCTGAGAAGTACTTAAAGAAATGCTCAACATCCTTAGTCATCAGGAAAATGCAAATCAAAACAACCCTGAGATTCCACCTTACACCAGTTGGAATGGCTAAGATCAAAACCTCAGGTGACAACAAATGCTAGGGAGGATGTGGAGAAAGAGGAACACTCCTCCATTGTTGGTGGGATTGCAAATGCATATATATATTATGCATTTTCCTAGTGTAAAATATTAAAGTCTAAGAGTCTACCACATCCGAAATTTTGTAACACCTGCATGATTCTCCACATGAAAGGCAGGCAGGTCATACCCTCTGTGACTTATCACAGTCAAGTGCATTTGGGTTGAAGAATGGTGTACATAACCTTCAGTTTTTAGGTATAAAATTTACAAGAAATAATGATCGGTATTTTTTTTCATTGTTTATACTCAAGTGAGTTACCAAAATATGTCCTTATGTATTTCCAAATATTCTAAAATGTAAAAATAAGAAGCATAGCTTTCTAGTTCTTGGGTTTCAGGATCTCTATAAAATTTTGAAGAAGAAATCACAAGTAATAGCTACATGCAAAATTCCTAAGATGTCAAATATAAGCAAATGCAAAGCAGCAATGCCACATTGTGTAATATTTAAAAATGATGCAGCTGTAAATACATAAAGAGAGCACATGTTGTGAACAGGAAGATATAAATAAAAATAAAACACCAAGCACATTTTCTGTCAGTATAGAGACACAGATAGGGAGAGCGTGTAGAAATCCCTTGATCAGCAGCATCTTGCAATTCCAAGTAGAGCTTGTTACTAAGTGTCACCTTAAGTAGGTCACAGAAGACAGTTTCAACATGTACTGTTCCTTTGTGAGGGTACCTGTGGATAGAATTAGCATAAGCATCTGTAGATTTAGTAGATTACCTAACAGATACTATAGAAATTATCCCACCTATTAAGAATTTTTTGACCATCTTGCAAAAAGCAATCTACATCTTCAATGCAATCCCAATCAAAATCCCAAGTCAATTTTTTACAGAGTTAGAAAGAATAATTTGCAAATTCATTTGGAATGACAAAAAACCCAGAATAGCAAAAACTATCCTCAATGAGAAAAGAACTTCTGGGGGAATCACCATTCCCAACCTCAAGCTGTATAACAGAGCAATAGTGATAAAAACTGTATAGTATTGGTACAGAGACAGGCAGGTTGATCAGTGGAATAGAATTGAAGACCCAGAAATGAACCCACACACCTATGGTTACTTGATCTTTGACAAAGGGGCTAAAACCATCCAGTGAAAAAAAAGACAGCATTTTCAGCAAATGGTGCTGGTTCAACTGAAGGTTGGCATGTAGAAGAAGGCAAATTTATCCATTCTTATCACCTTGTACAAAGATCATGTCCAAGTGGATTTTGGACCTCCACGTAAAACCAGATACACTGAAACTAATAGATATGAAAGTGGGCAAGAGTCTAGAGCACATGGGGACAGGAGAATGTTTCCTGAACAGAACACCAATGGCTTATGCTCTAAGATCAAGAATTGACAAATGGTACCTCATAAAACAGTGAAGCTTCTGTAAGGCAAAGGACACTGTCAATAGGATAAAACGGCAACCAACAGACTAGGAAAAGATCTTTACCAGATGTACCAGATGTATATCTGATTGAGAGCTAATATTCAAAATATACAAAGAACTCAAGAAGTTAGAGTCCAGAGGACCAAATCTCTCTCTCTCTCTCTCTCTCTCTCTCTATATATATATATATATATATATATATGTGTGTGTGTGTGTGTGTGTGTGTGTGTGTGTGTGTGTGTGTCCCTATCTCTACTTTATCTCTTTCATTCCCCATATATTTTTTATTTTTTGTTGTTTATTTTATTTATTTACATTTCAAATGTTATCTCTGTTCCCAGTTTCCCCTCCACAAGACGCCCTATCTCCTCTTCCCTCCCACTGCCTCTATGAGGATGCTCCCCCAACCATCTACCCTCTCCTGCCTCAGTGGCCTAGTGTTTCCATATCCTGTGTCATCAAGCCTCATTAGGACCAAGGGACTCCCTTCCCAGTGATGCCAGATAAGGCAATTCTCTGCTACATATCCATCTGGAGCCATGGGTACCCCCTATGTACTCTTTGGTTGGTGGTTTAGCTCATGGGAGCTTTGAGGGGGTCTGGCTGGCTGATATTGTTCCTTTTCCTATGAGGTTGCAATTCAGCTTCTACAGTCCTTGCCCTAACTTCCCCATTGGAGTCCACATACTAAATCCAATGATTGCCTGTGTACATCTGCATCTGTATTGGTCCGGATCTGACAGAGCCTCTCAGGACACAGCTATAAAAGGCTCGTGTCAGTAAGCACTTCTTGTCATCAGCAATATTGTCTGGGTTTGGTGTCGGCAGATGAGATGGATCCCTATGTGGGGCTGTCTCTGGATGGCTTTTCCTTCAGATCATGCTCCACTCTTTGTACCTGTACTTCCTTTGGACAGTAGGAATTCTGAATAAATATTTTTGAGGTGAGTATGTGGCCCAATCCCTCAACTGAATATGGTTTCTGTAAGTTCTATTTCCTTTTTGTTGGGTATTTTGACCAAAGTTCTCCCTGTTGGGTCCTGGGAAATTCTTGGGTCCCTGGTATCTGGGACTATCTAGTGGCTATCCCCAGGTACCCCTCGCCCACTGCTACACACCTAATTTCAAATTCCTGACCCTCCATAATCCTCCCAATTCTCATCCCATATCTGAACTGCCCTGCTTTCCCTCCCCCTCCTCTCCCTTCCAGATCACTCTCTCATCTACTTCCTAGAGACTATTCTCTTCCCCCTGTTGAGTAGAACTGTAGCATCTTTATTTTGCTGTGATCTTCTTACTTTTTGAATTTCATATTGTCTGTGAGTTGTATCATGGGCATTTCTAGCTTCTTTTGGACTACTATCAGCTTATCAGTGAATACATACCATGTGTATTCTTTTGTGAGTGGGTTACCTCATTCAGGATATGTTCCAGATCCATCCACTTGCCTGTGAATTTCATGAAATCATTGTTTTTAAATGCCAAGTAGTATAAATTGTGTAAATATACCACATTTTTGGCATGCATTCCTCTGTTGAAGGGTATCTGGGTTCTTTCCAGCTTCTAGCTATTATGAATAAGACTGCTAAGAACATACTGGAGCATTTGTCTTTGTTACATGTTGGAGAATTTTTTGGGTATATGTCCAGGAGGAACCCAGACACCCATGGTTACTTGATCTTTGACAAAGAAGCCAAAACTATCCAGTGGAAAAAAAATCAGCATTTCAATATTTGATGCCGGTTCCACTGGCAGTTGTCATGTAGAAGAATGCAAATTCATTTATTCCTATCTCTTTGAACAAAGCTTAAGTCCAATGTGGATCAAGGACCTCCACATAAGCACAAAGAAGATGAATCTAATGGAAGAGAAAGTGTGAAAGAACCTAGAAAACATGGGCATGGGGGGAAATTTCACGAACAAAACACCAATGGCTTATACTGTAAGATCAAGAATTGACAAATGGAACCTCATAAAATTGAAAAGCTTCTGTAAGGCAAAGGACACTGTCAATAGAACAAAATGGCAACCAACAGAGTGGGAAAAGATCTTTACCAACGCTCCATCTAATAGAGAGCTAATATCCAAAATATACAACTAACTCAAGAAGTTAGACTCCAGAGAGTCAAATAACCCTATTAAAAATGGGGTACAGAGGTAAACCAAGAATTCTCAACTGAGAAATCTCAAATGGCTGAAAATCACTTAAAGAAGTGTTCAAGATCCTTAGTCATCAGGGGAATGCAAATCAAAACAACCCTGAACTTCCACCTCACACCAGTCAGAATGGCTAGGATAAAAAAAAAAAAAAAAAAAAAAAAAAAAACCTCAGGGGACCGCAGATGCTGGTGAGGTTATGGAGAAAGAGGAACACTCCTCCATTGTTGGTGGGATTGCAAGCTTGAACAACCACTATGCAAGTCATTCTTGAGATTCCACAGAAAAAAGGAAACAGTACTCCCTGAGGACCCAGTTATACCATCCCCATATTTTAAAGGATATTAGTTCAAGTTATTCTTTTCTGTGAAACTCTGCTTGAATCATAGAGAATAAAAATTGTTAATATATAAGACATTTTCTGAAGACTGCAGATATCTTCCAGAAGATACATATTCATCAGTAGAATTTTGCATCTATTTCTTACTCCCATTCTCTTATAAAAATTAAAAACTTTGGCCATGTTCCTACAGACCATGTCTTGGAATGAACTATAACTTCAGTATTCTGCAAATGTGTTATGTACTAGCTACTACTCATGGTTCTAATAACTATGGAACAAAGGCTTTTAAGATCCCTCAAAGTCTTCTCATATAACTTCATTGTTTGCTGTGAATAAAATATGTATACCACATGCTGATAACTCACAATTTCATCTATATGATGACATCAGCATAATTTATATTCACTGTCAGTTCTCTAATATAACAGCTACAGTAAGTAGGCTTTCAGAAGATGTGTGACCATGTAACCATAATAACCAATTAAAAACAAAGAAAACAAAACAAAACAGAAAGAAGAAACAAAGGACACTCAGTAGAGGGTGTACTGAGTAGTTAAGAGCACATGATACTGTAGCAGAGGACCCAAGCTTAGTACCTATCATTTACATGGTGGTACATAAACATGTCTCCCTACAGCTCCACAGGAACTGATACACTCTTCTGACATTTATAGGAATCTGGCATGAATATAGATTATATGTATGTGCAGAAAAAACATTAAAACATACTCTTCTAGATTTAGTTCATTTTTCAAGTTAAACCAGATATTGTTTATTGAGATACAATTTCAAAAACTTTTGGACTTTGACTGCCACTAGTACAATTAAGGAAGGAATGAATTAGTTTACATGGCTTTAAACATAGGCTGCAAATAAATTTTCTAAAACAATGAACTAGGAAAATGAAAAGTTAAGCCTCAAAAAATAAAAAGATAAATAATGAAATGCTGACTATCATAAATATAGAAATATAAACTTAATAGGATATAAAAATTGGTTATTATGAAGGTTGAAAATGTTTGAAAAACTATTTCCAGACAGATAATCAGAAAGGATGAGTAAAAGAGGAGAGAAGAAAGTATATAATGTTTTTGCCATAAAATATTCCATAGAATTTAATTTATAAATATGCCTGGACCCAAAAATTTTTATTTTTTCAGAAATGTTAATTACTAGTAAATTTTTCTTAATAGATCCAGAAATATTTGGATTATCTGTTTATTTTAAAGTGAAAGTTGTTCCTTTTAAGGAATTCATTGATGTCATTTAAAATTGTCAA